>NC_000072.6:60503150-60811761 GCF_000001635.26 Mus musculus
ACCCAGGTGTCCTTCATCAGAGGAATGGAGGCAGAAAATGTGGGACTTTTATACAATGGAGTACTACTCAGCTATTAAAATCAATGAACTCATGAAATTCTTAGACAAATGAATGGATCTGGAGGATATTCTGAGTGAGGTAACCCAATCACAAAAGAAGATGCATGGTATATACTCACTGATAAGTAGATATTAGCCCAAAAGCTTGGAATACCCAAGATACAATTCAAAAACCACATGAAGGTCAGTATGAAGGAAGGCAAAAGTTTGGGTAATTTGGTCCTTCTTAGAAGGGGTAACAAAATACTCAAGGGAGCAAATACAGATACAAACTGTGGAGCGGAGACTGAAGGAAAGGCCATTCAGAGACTGTCCTACCTGGGGATTCTTCCCATATATAATCAACAAATGCAGTCACTATTGTGTATGATAAAAAGTGCATGCTAACAGGAGCCTGATATACCTGTCTCCTGAGAGGCTCTGCCAGAGCCTGATATATACAGAGGCAGGTGCTCACAGCCAACCATTGAGCTAATCATGGAATCACCAATGGAGGAGATAGAGAAAGGACTGAAGGAGCTGAAGGGGTTTGCAACCCCATAGGGGGGAAAAAACAGAATCAACCAACCAGATTTTCCAGGGTCTAAACCACCAACCAAGGTGTATACATGGAGGGACCCGTGGCTCCACCTGTATATGTTGCAGAGGAAGGCCTTGTAGGGCATCAATGGGAGAAGAGGCCCTTGGTCCAGAGAAGGTTCAGTGTCCCAGTGTAGGGGAATGCGAAGGTAGGGAGGCAGGAGTGAGTTGGTGGGGCACTCCCTCATAGAAGCATGAGGAAGGGGGATGGGATAGAAAGTTTCTGGAGGGGGGGGATTGGGAAAAGGGATAACATTTGAACTGTAAATACATAAAATATTCAATAAAAATTAAGGACATAATGAGTCTTATAGGCAAGTGGATGGAACTAGAAAATATCATCCTGAGTGAGGTAACTCATACCCAAAAGTATATGCATGGTATATACTCACTACTAAGTGGATATTAGCGAAACACAGAGAGAGAGAAGGTGGGAGGAGGGAGGGAGAGGGAAGAAGAAGGAGGGGAGAGAGAGAGAGAGAGAGAGAGAGAGAGAGAGAGAGAGAGAGGGAGAGGGAGAGAGAGAGAGGTCCAGAATAGAACCCTAGAAACTCATAAAGAACCCTAGAAACTCATAAAGTTTAACAAGCCATAGAGCCCAGGTAAGGTTTTGTCAATCCCACTAGGGAGGGAGAAAGAATCCTTATGGCAGTAGTAGGGAGGGATCTGGGTGGTAGGGGGAAGGGGAGGGACAGGGAAACATTGCAGGAGATATGGAGCTGAAATAGGATCTGAGAGCCTAAGATTCTGACTCACAGCAAGAGGGCAAGAGAGCAATAGAGAGAGACAGAGAAAGAGACACAGACACAGACACAGAGAGACAGAGACAGAGAGACAAACAGACAGAGACAGAGAGGCAGAAAGAGCCTAATCTGGCATGATCCTCAAACCTCACCCCTAAAGACATACTTCTAACAAATACATTTATACACCAACAGTAAAACTCCTAATCATATCAAAAATTCCATTCCCTGGTGATTAAACATTCAAATATATGAGTATACTGGGCTGTTCTTATCCAAACAACATTAGATTTAGATTTCTTTCTTCCTTCCTTCCTTCCTTCCTTCCTTCCTTCCTTCCTTCCTTCCTTCCTTCCTTCCTTCCTTTCTTTCTCTCTCTCTCTCTTTCTTTCTTTCTTTTGTTCTTTTTATCATTTTAGTCTTTTTTTCTTTCATTATTTCTACTGAATTTTTTATAGTCCATACTTCATCCCACTTCTAGTTGACCCTCTGACTGTTCCACATCCCATATCTTGCCCCAACACCATCTCCAGTCCTCCTGATTATCCCCACCCCCACGCTACAAGACATCCCCACTCCCTGGTGCTTCCAATCTCTTGAGGCTTATGTGCATCTTCTCTGACTGTGTCCAAACCTGCAGTTCTCTGCTGTATATGTGTTGGAGGCCTCATATTAGCTGGTGTATGCTGCCCGGTTAGTGGCTTATTGTCTGAGAGATCTGGGGGGTCCATGTTAGTTGAGACTTCTGGATACAGAAAATGTGGTCCATTTACACAAAGGAATACCACTCAGCTATTAAGAATGAGGACAGCATGAGTTTTGCAGGCAAATACATAGAACTACAAAATATCATCCGAAGTAAGGTAACTCAGAAACAAAAGCACGTGCATGGTGTGTACTCACTAATAAGTGAATATTAGCTTAAAAAGTAAAGAATACCCAGGATACAATCCACAGAACTCAAGGTCAACAAGCTTAAGGGACCACGTGATGATGTCTCAATTCTACTTGGAAGTGAGAAAAAGGCAATATCAGGAATGGAGAGGGAAGGAGGGACCTGGGTGGGAAAGGGGAAATGGATGGGGTAGAGGAGAACATGATCAGGTGTTGGGTGGTTGGAACAGGGCCATGAGAAAGAATGGAAACAGGCAACATCCAAAAGGTAGTAGGCAGGAGTGGGGACCCACTAGAATGTACCAGAGACCTGAGAGGTGAAAGGGAAGAACTTTAGATGGAACATACTACAGTGGGGAGAGGGAACTTGTAGAGCCCACCTCCAGTAGAAAGATAGGGCACCAAGTGAAGGGGTGGGGATTGCCATCACACAGTTAAAAACTCTGACGCAGAATTATTCCTGTCTAAAAGGAACACAGGGACAAAAACAGAAAAGAGCCTGAGGAAAAGGAGGTCCAGCAACAGGTCCAAATTGGGATCCAGCTCAAGCAGAGGCTCCAAATCTTGACACTATTACTGATGCTATGGTGTGTTCACATAGAGGGGTCTCTCAAGACTACGCTATGAAAGACCCAAAAAGAAGCTGAGTCAGATGCCAATATTTATACCCAACCAATGGACAGAAGTGGCTGATTCCCTGTGATTGAATTAGGGAAGAGCTGGAAGAAGGTAAAGAGGGGGGGTGTATTAGTTAGGGTTCTCTAGAATCAGAGAACTTATGGATAGTCTCTATAGAGTAAAGGATTTTATTGATGACTTACAGTCTGCAGTCCAATTCCTAACAATGATTCAGTAGTAGCCTGTGAATGGAAGTTCAAGTATTTAACAGTTACTCAGTCCCACAGGGTAAGCAGGCAAGGAAGCAAGAGCAAGATTACCATCTTCCAATATCCTTATATTGTCTCCAGCAGAAGTTGTAGCCCAGATTAAAGTTGTGTTCCACCACACCTTTAATACCAGATGATCTTGAACTCGGAGATTTACTCTTCTGGAATCCATAGCCACCTTTCCTCAAGATCTCCATACTAAGATCCAGATCAGAAACTTCTATCTCCAAACCTTCAGATAAGGGTCATTAGTGAGCCTTCCAATCTGGATTGTAGTTCATTCCAAATATCTTCAAGTTGACAAGGAATAGCCACTACAATCCACCCCTTGTCAACTTGACACAAATATCTTATGTTCACATGAAACAATAACAAGTTTGTGAATACACCTAACATGATATAAGTATCCCTTCTACAATCACAAACATGTTTGTAAATTTACAATGGGGCAATGTCCCTTGGGCACATTCTTTTAGTGGCTCAACTTAAATAAAAATTGATGTTAAAGAAATTGGGGGGAGCCACCATGGCTCCGGGACTCCGCAGAGGGAAGGCTGCATGGGTGACAGTGTGGAATAAAGAGGCCAGCCATTTCTGGGACAGACGAGAGCCACAGAGCTTCTGAGGCGGCACCATCTTCGGCTCCAGACAACCGACCACCTTCCTGGCCAAAGCAACACAGCTTCTGGGAAAGATCTTGTTTTGGGCCTTCATCTTCAGCCAGGAGGAGGTCCAAACACCAGATAATTGTACACATTCCCTGAAAGAGGAGACCTTGCCTGCAGAGACTGCTCTGAGCACTGAAACTCAGAGGAGAGAGCTAGTCTCCCATGTCTGCTGATAGAGGGTTACAAAATCAACAGAGGAACAATCTCTAAACAAAGACAATTATAACAACTAACTCCAGAGATTGCCAGATGGCGAAAGGTAAACGTAAGAATCCTACTAACAGAAACCAGGACCACTCACGATCATCAGAACCCAAGACGCCCACTTCACCCAGTCCAGGGCACCCTAAAACACCTGAAAAGGTAGACCTGGATTTAAAAGCATATCTCATGATGATGGTAGAGGACATAAAGAAGGAATTTAATAACTCACTTAAAGAAATACAGGAGAAAACTGCTAAAGAGTTACAAGTCCTTAAAGAAAAACAGGAAAACACAACCAAACAGGTAGAAGTCCTTATAGAAAAACAGGAAAACACATCCAAACAGGTGATGGAAATGGAAAAAACCATACTAGACCTAAAAAGGGAAGTAGACACAATAAAGAAAACCCAAAGTGAGGCAACGCTGGAGATAGAAGCCCTAGGAAAGAAATCTGGAACCATAGATGCGAGCATCAGCAACAGAATACAAGAGATGGAAGAGAGAATCTCAGGTGCAGAAGATTCCATAGAGAACATCTGCACAACAATCAAAGAAAATGGAAAATGCAAAAAGATCCTAACTCAAAACATCCAGGAAATCCAGGACACAATGAGAAGACCAAACCTACGGATAATAGGAGTGGATGAGAATGAAGATTTTCAACTCAAAGGACCAGAAAACATCTTCAACAAAATTATTGAAGAAAACTTCCCAAATCTAAACAAAGAGATGCCCATGAACATACAAGAAGTCTACAGAACTCCAAATAGACTGGACCAGAAAAGAAATTCCTCCTGACACATAATAATCAGAACATCAAATGCACTAAATAAAAATAGAATACTAAAAGCAGTAAGGGAAAAAGGTCAAGTAACATATAAAGGCAAGCCTATCAGAATTACACCAGATTTTTCACCAGAGACTATGAAAGCCAGAAGATCCTGGACAGATGTTATGCAGACACTAAGAGAACACAAATTCCAGCCCAGGCTACTATACCCAGCCAAACTCTCAATTACCACAGATGGAGAAACCAAAGTATTCCACGACAAAACTAAATTCACACATATCTCTCCACGAATCCAGCCCTTCAAAAGATAATAACAGAAAAAAACCAATACAAGGACGGGAACCACGCCCTAGAAAAAACAAGAAGATAATCCCTCAACAAACCTAAAAGAAGACAGCCACAAGAACAGAATGCCAACTTTAACAACAAAAATAACAGGAAGCAACAATTACTTTTCCTTAATATCTCTTAATATCAATGGTCTCAACTCCCCAATTAAAAGACATAGACTAACAAATTGGCTACACAAACAAGACCCAACATTTTGCTGCTGACAGGAAACTCATCTCAGAGAAAAAGATAGACACTACCTCAGAATGAAAGGCTGGAAAACAATTTTCCAAGCAAATGGTATGAAGAAACAAGCTGGAGTAGCC
This sequence comes from Mus musculus, assembly GCF_000001635.26. Taxonomy (NCBI): domain Eukaryota; kingdom Metazoa; phylum Chordata; class Mammalia; order Rodentia; family Muridae; genus Mus; species Mus musculus. Next base: position 60,508,632 of record NC_000072.6, read on the forward strand.
ATTCTAATATCTGATAAGATTGACTTCCAACCCAAAGTCATCAAAAAAGACAAGGAGGGGCACTTCATACTCATCAAAGGTAAAATCCTCCAAGAGGAACTCTCAATTCTGAATATCTATGCTCCAAATGCAAGGGCAGCCACATTCATTAAAGAAACTTTAGTAAAGCTCAAAGCACACATTGCACCTCACACAATAATAGTGGGAGACTTCAACACACCACTTTCACCAATGGACAGATCATGGAAACAGAAACTAAACAGGGACACAGTGAAACTAACAGAAGTGATGAAACAAATGGACTTAACAGATATCTACAGAACATTTTATCCTAAAACAAAAGGATATACCTTCTTCTCAGCACCTCATGGTACCTTCTCTAAAATTGACCACATAATTGGTCACAAAACAAGCCTCAACATATACAAAAATATTGAAATTGTCCCATGCATCCTATCAGATCACCATGGACTAAGGCTGATCTTCAATAACAAAATAAATAATAGAAAGCCAACATTCACATGGAAACTGAACAACACTCTTCTCAATGATACCTTGGTCAAGGAAGGAATAAAGAAAGAAATTAAGGCCTTTTTGGAGTTTAATGAAAATGAAGCCACAACATACCCAAACTTATGGGACACAATGAAAGCATTCCTAAGAGGAAAACTCATAGCTCTGAGTGCCTCCAAAAAGAAAGTAGAGAGAGCACACATTAGCAGCTTCACAACACACCTAAAAGGTCTAGAAGAAAAGGAAGCAAATTCACCCAAGAGGAGTAGAAGGCAGGAAATAATCAAACTCAGGGGTGAAATCTACCAAGTGGTAACAAGAAGAACTATTCAAAGAATTAACCAAACGAGGAGTTGATTCTTTGAGAATATCAACAAGATAGATAAACACTTAGCTAGACTCACTAGAGGGCACAGGGAAAAAATTCTAATTAACAAAATCAGAAATGAAAAGGGAGACATAACAACAGATCCTGAAGAAATCCAAAACACCATCAGATCCTTCTACAAAAGGCTATACTCAACAAAACTGGAAAACCAGGACGAAATGGACAAATTTCTGGACAGATACCAGGTACCAAAGTTGAATCAGGATCAAGTTGACCATCTAAACAGTCCCATATGCCCTAAAGAAATAGAAGCAGTCATTAATGGCCTCCCAACCAAAAATGCCCAGGAACAGATGGGTTTAGTGCAGAGTTCTATCAGACCTTCAAAGAAGACCTAATTCCAGTTCTTCACAAACTATTCCACAAAATAGAAACGGAAGGTACTCTACCCAACTCATTCTATGAAGCCACAATTACTCTGATACCTAAACCACAAAAAGACCCAACAAAGATAGAGAACTTCAGACCAATTTCCCTTATGAATATCGATGCAAAAATCCTCAATAAAGTTCTTGCTAACCGAATCCAAAAACACATCAAAACAATCATCCATCCTGACCAAGTAGGGTTCATCCCAGGGATGCAGGGATCGTTTAATATACAGAAATCCATCAATGTAATCCAGTATATAAACAAACTCAAAGACAAAAACCGCATGATCATCTCATTAGATGCTGAGAAAGCATTTGACAAAATCCAACACCCATTAATGATAAAAGACTTGGAAAGAGCAGGAATTCAAGGCCCGTACCTAAACATGATAAAAGCAATCTACAGCAAACCAATAGCCAACATCAAAGTAAATGGTGAGAAGTTGGAAGCAATCCCACTATAATCAGGGACTAGACAAGGCTTTCCACTCTCTCCCTACCTATTCAACATTGTACTTGAAGTCCTAGCCAGAGCAATTAAACAACAAAAGGAGATCAAGGGGATACAAATTGGAAAGGAAGAAGTCAAAATATCACTTTTTGCAGATGATATGATAGTATATATAAGTGACCCTAAAAATTCCACCAGAGAACTCCTAAGCCTGATAAACAGCTTCAATGAAGTAGCTGGATATAAAATTAACTCAAAGAAGTCAATGGCCTTTCTGTACACAAAGGATAAACAGGCTGAGAAAGAAATTAGGGAAACAACACCCTTCTCAATAGACACAAATAATATAAAATACCTTGGCGTGACTCTAACTAAGGAAGTGAAAGATCTGTATGATAAGAACTTCAAGTCTCTAAAGAAAGAAATTAAAGAAGATCTCAGAAGATGGAAAGATCTCCCATGCTCATGGATTGGCAGGATAAACATTGTAAAAATGGCTATCTTGCCAAAAGCAATCTACAGATTCAATGCAATCCCCATCAAAATTCCAACTCAATTCTTCAACGAATTAGAAAGGGCAATCGGCAGATTCATCAGGAATAACAAAAAACAGAGGATAGCAAAAACTCTTCTCAAGGATAACAGAATATCTGGTGGAATCACCATGCCGGACCTAAAACTGTACTACAGAGCAATTGTGATCAAAACTGCAGGGTACTGGTATAGTGACAGACAAGTAGACCAATGGAACAGAATTGAAGACCAAGAGATGAACCCACACACCTATGGTCACTTGATCTTTGACAAGCGAGCTAAAACCATCCAGTGGAAAAAAGACAGCATTTTCAACAAATGGTGCTGGCACAACTGGCGGTTATCATGTAGAAGAATGCGAATTGATCCATTTCTATCTCCTTGTACTAAGGTCAAATCTAAGTGGATTAAGGAACTCCACATAAAACCAGAGACACTGAAACTTATAAAGGAGAAAGTAGGGAAAAGCCTCGAAGATATGGGTACAGGGGAAAAATTCCTGAATAGAACAGCAATGGCTTGTGCTGTAAGATCAAGAATCGATAAATGGGGCCTCATAAAATTGCAAAGCTTCTGCAAAGCAAAAGACACCGTCAATAAGACAAAAAGGCCACCAACAGATTGGGAAAGGGTCTTTACCTATCCCAAATCGGATAGGGGACTAATATCCAATATGTATAAAGAACTCAAGAAGGTGTACTTTAGAAAATCAAATAACCCCATTAAAAAATGGGGCTCAGAGCTGAACAAAGAATTCTCACCTGAGGAATACTGAATGGCAGAGAAGCACCTGAAAAAATGTTCAACATCCTTAATCATCAGGGAAGTGCAAATCAAAACAACCCTGAGATTCCACTTCACTCTAGTCAGAATGGCTAAGATCAAAAACTCAGGTGACAGCAAATGCTGGCGAGGATGTGGAGAAAGGGGAACACTCCTCCATTGTTGGTGGGATTGCAAGCTTGTACAACCACTCTGGAAATCAGTCTGGTGGTTCCTCAGAAAATTGGACATAGTACTACCAGAGGATATTGCAATACCTCTCCTGGGCATATATCCAGAAGATGCCCCAACCGGTAAGAAGGACACATGCTCCACTATGTTCATAGCAGCCTTCTTTATAATGGCCAGAAGCTGGAAAGAACCCAGATGCCCCTCAACAGAGGAATGGATACAGAAAATGTGGTAAATTTACACAATGTAATACTACTCAGCTACTAAAAAAAATGAATTTATGAAATTCCTAGTCAAATGGATGGACCTGGAGGGTATCATCCTGAGTGAAGTAACCCAATCACAAAGGAACTCACACAATATGTACTCACTGATAAGTGGATATTAGCCCAGAAACTTCGGATACCCAAGATATAAGATACAACTTGCCAAACGCATGAAATTCAAGAAGAACGAAGACCAAAGTGTGGACACTTTTCCCTTTCTTAGAAATGGGAACAAAACACCCATAGAAGGAGTTACAGAGACAAAATTTGGAGCTGTGATGAAAGGATGGACCATCTAGTGATTGCCATATGCAGGGATCCATCCCATAATCAGCTTCCAAATGCTGACACCATTGCATACACTAGCAAGATTTCGCTGAAAGGACCCAGATATAGCTCTCTCTTGTGAGACTATGCCGGGGCCTAGCAAACACAGAAGTGGATGATCACAGTCAGCTATTGGATGGGTCACACGGCCCCCAATGGAGGAGCTAGAGAAATTACCCAAGGAGCTAAAGAGAACTGCAACCCTATAGGTGGAACAACAATATGAACTAACCAGTACCCCGGAGCTCTTGTCTCTAGCTGCATATGTATCAAAAGATGGCCTAGTCGGCCATCACTGCAAAGAGAGGCCCATTGGACTTGCAAACTTTATATGCCCCAGTACAGGGGAATGCCTGGGCCAAAAAGGGGGAGTGGGTAGGTAGGGGATTGGGGGGGTGGGTATGGGGGACCTTTGGGATAGCATTGAAAATGTAAACGAGGAAAATACCTAATTAAAAAAAAAAGAAAAACAAAAACAAAAAAAAAAAGAAATTGGAAGAAAGACAAATATATTCGTTACCAAAATAAGACAGGGGCATTCAAATTACTTTATAATCCTCAATTCTGCAACTGGTTACATGGCCTTAATTGGTATTTATAACTACATTCCTCTACTACCCATTCTGCATTTCCTTCACCTTCTGCAAGTACCTCAGCAGGTCTTGGATCTTTTCCTGGAGGATTGACCCATACCTTCATCCTGATGGATCTGTGTCCTTTGTCATCCTGCTTGGATTAGGCTGTTGTAGTTTCCCATTGACCTTAATCACAGGATATGGTAGTACTAAGAGATGCCCTAAGGGATCTCCTACATTCCAGACATATTTTTGCTTACCACCATTGTGAAGAGGTACTCCAATTTCCCCATGGTAATCTGGATCTATCACCCTTCCTAACACTGTTATTCCTTTTTTAGCCTGTTGGTTTAAGGTCAATAGAAGCCCAAATGACCAGGGGGCAGTCTGAGCTTCCAGTTCAATGGAATGTTTATTGTAGCTCCTAGTAGGAGCACTCTTCCCCTGGAGCCAAAACTTCTAGGCCTGCAGAGCCTAGCGTTATGGGGACAGGAAGCAAAAATTTTCCTAGAGAGTCACTAGGAGTGATAGTGAGTGGAACTATTCCCTTTTCCACCCCTTGATTCCCGGACCCATGGATCCTGGCTATGGAGGAAACTATATAATATCAAATGTTGATTCAAAGCAAATGCTGCCATCTGAAGAACTCTGCCCCAGCCTTTCATGCTATTACCACCTAATTGGTGCTGTAACTGCATCTTCAAAAGGCCTTTCCATCTTTCTATCAGACTAGCTGCTTGAGGATGATGGGGAACAGGGTAAGACAAGTGAATTCTATGATCGAGGGCCCACTGTTGCACTTCTCTGGCTGTGAAATGAGTTCCTTGGTCAGAAGCAATACTGTGTGGAATAATATGATGATAGATAAGGCATTCTGTAAGTCTGTGGACGGTGGTTTTAGTGGAGGCATTACATGCAGGGATGACAAATCCATAACCAGAATAAGTATCTACTGCATTAAGAACAAAATGCTGTCCTTTCCAAGAAGGAACTGGTCCAATGTAGTCAACCTGCCACCAGGTTGCTGGCTGGTCACCTCAAGGAATGGTGCCATATCTGGAGCTCAGTGTTGGTTTCTGCTGTTGGCAGATCTGGCATTCAGCAGCAGCAGTGGCCAGGTCAGCCTTGGTGAGTGGAAGTCCGTGTTGCTGAGCCCAAGCATAACCTCCATCTCGACCACCATGGCCACTTTGTTCATGTGCCCATTGAGCAATGACAGGGATGGCTGGGGAGAGAGGCTGACTGTCCACAGAATGGGTAATCTTATCCACTTGATTATTGAACTCCTCCTCCACTGAAGTCACCTTTTGGTGAGCATTTACATGGAACACAAATATCTTCACATCCTTTGCCCATTTGTAGAGATCTATCCACATACTTCTTCCCCAGATGTCTTTTTCACCAATTTTCCAATTGTGATCTTTCTAAGCCCCTAACCATCCAGCCAATCCATTGGCTACAGCCCATGAGTCAGTGAATAATCGTACATCTGTCCATTTCTTCTTACAAACAAACTATACTGTTGGCCTTGCCAGCTGAAAGCAAATTGCTTCCGGTGGTCCTTATGGACAGGTACTGAGAAAAAGGCATTTGCCAGATCATTAGCCACATACTAGGTGCTAGGAGTTGTATTAAATTGCTCAAGTAACGAAACTACATCTGGTACAGCAGTTGCAATTGGAGTTACTACCTGATTTAGTTTTCGATAACCAACTGTCATTCTCCATGATCCATCTGTTTTCTGCACTGCCCAAATAGGAGACTTAAAGTTAGATGTGGTGGGAACCACCACCCCTGCATCTTTCAACTCCTCTATAGTGGCAGTAATTTCTGCAGTGCCTCCAGGAAAAGGATACTGTTTTTGATTTACTATTTTCTTTGGCAGAGGCAACTCTAAAGGCTTCCATTTAGCTTTTACAACTATAATAACCCTTACTCTACAGTTCAGCGAACCAATATGAGAATTCTGCCAATTTCTGAGTATATCTATCCCAACCATACATTCTGGAACTGTGGAAATGACCACAGGATGTGTTCGGGGACCTGCTGGACCTACTGTGAGTCAGACATCAGTCAAAACTCCATTAATCACCTGCCCTCCATAAGCCTCTACTTTAACTGGAGGGCCGCAATGTTTCTTGGGATCTCCTGGGATCAGTGTCAACTCAGAACCATGATCCAGCAGACCCTGAAAAGTCTGATTAATTCCTTTTCCCCAGTGTACAGTTACCCTTGTAAAAGGCCGTAGGTCCCTCTGGGGAAGAACTGGAGAAAGGGTAATAGCAAAACCTTTGGGTGTCTTACCAAGATCCTTCCTCAGCGGAACCTGACCACCCCTTCATTCAAGGGGTTCCGGATCTGCAAACTGGTTCAAATCTGGAAATTGATTCACTGGCCGAGATTGCAGTTTACCACGATCTAATGTAGCCTTTTTTTTCATTTGTTTCAGAATTTCTCTGCTTATACAGATCAAACAAATATGCAGTAGACTTCCTATGTATTTCATTCCTGGAAACACCATGATTGATTAGCCAGTACCAAAGGTCCAAGCGAGTCATGCCATTATAAATTTCACTTCTCCTGTGCTGACCATTACTGGGTATGTTATTATAAATATTCTTTTGTCTACGCTGTTCATTATAATAACTAGGTTCACCTTGCCTCTGGCGATTCAATGCTGCCACCTGGCCCTTGTTACCTTGAAATACAATTAAACCCATTGAATTTTTAATTCATCTAATTGTGCAGCAGTATCTCCAATGCTAAGGTCTGGCACAAGGGAAAGAACAAAACCCTTCAAATGTGCTGGTGCCCCTCTCGCCAGTTTGCACCTTATAGAGCTGGTAAATGGCACATCTTCTGGGCCTTCCCATTGTGGGAAATTAGGTTTTACACAATATATCTACTGTAGCATTGCAATTTCCCTAAGTCTTAAAATCCCTTCATCAACACTAAGCCACAGAATATCAGGCATCTCCAAGTCATTTCTAGTAGGCCATCTTTTGATAAACACTTCAGCCAACCATTCAAACAAACTTTTGATACCTTTTTTAACTATGCAAGCTTCCGAATTAAACCTAGAATTTCCACTCAGAGGGACCATGTCAATAAATTCAGCCTGCTCTAGTTTTATGTTCCTTCCACCCTTATCCCACATCCTTAAAATCTATTCCCACACATATTTGCCAGGTTCCTGCTTGAATGAATTAGCAAACTCTTTAAGTTCCTTAGTAGTGTAGCGCATTTCCTCGTGGACTACACTTTCTACCTCCCCTCTAGGAGCCTGTTTTGCTTTAAGTCTAGTTACAGGTCTAGAAGAAACTATTGGTGGGCTTTGAGAAACATCAGTATTGTCTTGTCTGGCATTTTCTTCAGTGAAAGTCACTGCTGGTTTGTCAGACTGCAGAATTAATTTCCTCATGTGGGGAAGGCATTATTTCAAGGGATGGGGCTGAGGGTACTACTTCCTCAGGTGGGGCAAACCCTTGAGAATCTGAAGATTCAAAATTCTCAGCTTCAACATTGTCTTCCCACACATCTCCATCCCAAGTTATAGGATCCTATTCTTTGCCAATTAGTGCCCTTACTTTAACTGTTGACACACTCTGAGGCTGAGACTTGAATTTTCACTGTAGTTCAGCCAACCTTACAATGAGGGTTTCAGTTTGATTTTCTGCAACTTTAGCTCTATGGCTGCAAGAGAGAAGATTCTCTTCAAGGACACACTTAACAAAATTTAAATCATTTACTTGTGTCTGGGGCCTTTCGATTTTGTCTCTCAAATCCTTCCTTTCATTCATCATTTTTCCCCAGATGCTAAGAGAAGCCAGCCAGTAAAATCATTTTTCAATTTTTCCCCCATCTTGTAGAAAGCTTTGTACAGCTAATCACCTAATTCATCAAGAAAATCAAGGGCATTAGCTTCTATAAGTTTGAAATACAGTTTCAACCATGGGTCTTCAAAATTCTCTGAGCTCACAGGAGGGAGAATCTGGAGAGGTTTCAGTAGTTGAAAGTGCTGGTGGATCAACAATCCTATTCCAGTATTTTAAAAAATTCATCCTTATACTTCTGCTCCTCTAGAAACACTCCCGCTACCAACTTCTGTATTAGTTAGGGTTCTCTAGAGTCAGAGGACTAATGGATAGTCTCTATAGAGTAAAGGAATTTATTGATGACTTACAGTCTGCAGTCCAATTCCCAACAATGGTTCAGTAGTAGCTGTGAATGGAAGTCCAAGGATCTAATAGCTACTCAGTCCCACACGGCAAGCAGGTAAGGAAGCAAGAGCAAGATTCCCATCTTCCAATGCCCTTATATTGTCTCCAGCAGAAGTTGTAGCCTAGATTAAAGGTGTGTTCCACCACACCTTTAATCCCAGATGATCTTGAACTCGGAGATTTAATCTTCTGGAATCCATAGCCACTATGCCTCAAGATTTCCATACCAAGATCCAGATCAGAAACTTCTATCTCCAAACCTCCAGATAAGCGTCACTGGTGAGCCTTTCCATCTGGATTGTAGTTCATTACAAATATAGTCAAGTTGACAACCATGAATAGCCACTACAGAGGGTGACCCTGTAAGAATTGTCTCATTTTCAAGTTTAATTTGACTTTTTATTCGTGACCTTTATGTATGTGGGCATTCAGTGTTATACATGTGTGGGGTACTTTTTCTTTTTTTTTTTCTTTTTTTTTACTCACTAGATTTTGATATGTGTTTCTACCACTAGTAACATATGAGCCAGCTTTGAATGTCTGTGATTTCTCATGGTTGTTGTTGTTGCTGTTTGTTTGTTTGTTCAGTTGGTTCATGTAAGCTGTGTCCTCCTCAATGTTCATTTGAATGCCTTTCCTTATTGTAGAATTAAATTTTATTTTATTTTTGATACAAATTTTTATTAGTTCTCATAAACTTCAATGAAACAATATATCAAAGAGGCAGAATTGGGATCTGGATGTTCATATTCAATTAGGTGGGTGGGGTGCCTGGCATGGGGACATCCTCCTGGAGTCAGGGATGAGGAATGGGATAAGGAACTATTGGCAAGCAGACTGTGAGGGAGATGACAACTGGACTGTAAGAAAAAGATTATATAATTTTAAAAAGGTAAGAAATATATTCAGTATAATGGTAATGACAACATGATGAGTCCAGAATTGTTGGCCTTTGAAAACATATGAAGTTTTGGTTTCAATGGTGAATGCCAGGAAGCACTAGTTACACAGACAAATTTCAGAGCTGAGATGGAAGGAAGGACCATCCAGAGACTGCCCCATGTGGGGCTCCACCACATAAACAACCACCAAACACAGTCAATAGGCAGATGTCAACAAGAACCTGCTGACAGTAGCCTGATATAGTTGTCTTCTGCAAGGCTCTGGAAGTGCCTGGCAAATACAGAAGTGGATGCTCACAGTCATCCATTAAAGAGAGCACGAAGTCTCCCATGAAGGAGCCAGAGAAATACCCAGAGAGCTGAAGGAGAATGAAACTGCATAGGATGAACATCAATATGAACTAAAAAGTACCCCCAGAGCTCCTTGGAACTATACCACCAATCAAAGAAAATAAATGGTGGAACTTGTGGCTCTAGCTATATATGTAGCAGAGGATGGCCTTGTTGGTCATCAATGGAAGGAGAGGCCCTTGGTCATGTGAAGGTTCTATGGCCCAATATAGGGGAATGCCAGGACTAGGAAATGGGAGTAGGTGGGTTGGGGAGCAAGGGGGAGGGGGAAGGGGATAGGGGACTTTCAGAGGGAAAACTAGGAAAGGGGATAACATTTGAAATGTAAATAAAGAAAATATCTAATTTAAAGAAAAAGAAAAAGAATTGTAAGGTAAAAAGAAAAAAAGTATCAGATGCAGATATTTGGACCCAACCCAATGAACGGAAGCAGCTGAACCCTGTTGTTGAGTTAGGGAAGGCTGGAAGAAGTTGAGGAGTAGGACGATCCTGTAGGAGGGTAGGCATTCTCAATTAATCTGAACCCCAGAGATCGCTCAAACATTGGGCCATCAAACAGGCAGCATACACCAGCTGATATGAGGCTCCTGACACGCCTACAATAGGGGACTGCCAAGTCCGTGTTCATTTAGAGATGATGCACCTAACCCTCAAGAGATTTGTGGCCCCCAGGAGTTTAGAGGTCAGGTGGGGTGGGGGATGGGGACATTCATGTGGAAACAGGTTGCTGGAAAGTAGGTATGGGATGAGGAACATTGGGAGGGTGGATTGAGGGGGGATAAAATATGGAGTGTAAAAGATATATTAATAAAAAATGAAGAAAAACAGAAAAAGATGTGCCCTCGGAGGGGCCTCAGTCGGCCCCTCTGAGGGAGAATCAGAGTCCCAGTACAGGTGGGCAAGGAGTCTATGAAAAGGGCGACAAACAGATGCAAACACAAGGGAGTGTTGTATCTGAATGTAATTTCTCAAAGTGAGCACCAGACTTATAACACAGAAGAAAAACAAGAAAGCTAGGCGAATACATCAACCAAGGTACATCGAGATGCATAATAGTTCTTTGCATAAAACAAAGAAAATGGATACACTAAAAGCTGGGGGGAGCCAGGCACTGTTTACCACTGAGATAGGAACAGCCCTATCTCAGGATCTGCTAAACACAGGAGCCAGGTGAATGGTCTGATGCAATGTTAGTCTATTGTTAAACCAGGGATCCCTTAGTAAATACTTAATTATGCTATTCCTCTAGGCCTAGTGAAATACATGCACGAGGGGAATTCCATTCTACTAACCCTTTCATGAATAATACAATATGTCAGTTCCTCCTAAAACCACAACCTCCTTACTTTGTACTATTATGTAATGTAGGCTGCCATTGATGTCTGTAATGAGAATCCTAAGTTTACTATTTTGTATTATCCCTGAGAATACTAGCTCCTATCAGGCAAACTGAGATGCCTGATTACTAACTGTCAACACTGGGGCATTTCATCTGGATGAATAACATTTTTACAAAATTCCAAGCCCAGGGTCAGCTCAAGAACTGCCTAGGACATTGGTGAAAGCCAAGGAGTAAAGTTCAACCTCATAGGTATTTAAAAAACCATTACTTGGAGGCACCTTTAATAAAACAATACTGAAAGAAAGCACACATCGACTAACGCAGGGACAGGTTTGGAGCATTTGTGCTATGGGAATGCCAAGGTTCCAGGAGGCTAAGTTTCCGTGAAACTCTTTGCCTCAGGACTGCATCCAAACCTTTAGGCCTGTCACACAGACTTCACTGGAGTGGGTGTGGCACTGGAGGTCATTTGATTATATTGTGGGACATGAATTCACACCATACAAAGTTCTCATTTAATCACACAGGGGAAATATTATTCAGAGTTACAGAAGAAGAAAATAGGAGCATTTAAGAAGTAATTGATCTGGCAGATCTCAGAACCAGTATGGGATAGAAATAAGATGACATTGTACAGCATAATGTTATCCTATTCAAAATTTAATTTGAAATTCTAACCTGCTAGGAAAAAAAAGGAATTTAGTTAGACTAATGTTACCTGGTGATGTATCAACACATATTTCAGCAAATAGGTAAATAAGACATCCAGAATTGCATAAAGTATTTGGATATTTGTTTTAATTTTGTGTTGTAGAATAAAAGTAAGAAATTATATGGCATATGTGGCATTTCAAATGCAACAGTCCTTATCTTTATTAATACATCAGAAATGATGTGAACAGAGGCCTGCAATTATCAGTTATAGATACTCAGGTGGCAGAATGAAATGGGCCTTCTGACACTGGTGGTGATTTTCTCATAATGCATAAATTAATGTGTAATGGGAAAAAAGAATTTAAAAATAAGCCAGCCCTCCCTCTTTGGGTCAAAGATTATAATTATATACAAACTACAGGTTTTCTTCAGGAAAGTTACCTTAGGTCTTCACACATACAGCAGTTTAAAGACTGATAAAACTATTTAGCAAGTTAAATTATTTCAGTGCTTAGACACTGAGTTTAAACATTTTTGTGTATTCAACCATCCAATCTGTTCAAAGATATTTAAATTCCACACAGCTTAACCGATGAGTTAGTTTCAATGGTATGTTAGAAAACTGATATTGTTCTGATGCAGCGCCATTTTCGGCTCCAGACATCCAATGACCTTCGGGGCTAGAGGACAGGTGTCTACCCGGCCCGGAGGCTTCTGCCTCAGGTTCCGTGGGAGACACCTTGGTTCCGGGACTCCACGGTGGGCAGTCTGCGTAGGTGAGAGTGTGGACTACAGGGGCTAGCAGCTTCTGGGACAGGCAAGAACCACAGAGCTTCTGAGGTGGCGCCATTTTCAGCTCCAGACATCCGACCACTTCGGGGCCAGAGGACAGGTGTCCGCCCGGCCCGGAGGCTTCTGCCTCAGGTTCCACAGTAGCCACCTTGGTTCCAGGACTCCGTGGTGGGCAGTCTGCACAGGTGAGAGTGTGGACTACAGAGGCTAGCAGCTTCTGGGACAGGCGAGAGCCACAGAGATTCTGGGGCAGCACCATTTTCGGGCTCCAGACATCCGGCCACCTTCCTGGCCAGAGTACAGGTGTCCACCCATCCGGGGAGGCCTTTGCCTCAGGATCCACGGTAGCCATCTTGGTTCCAGGACTCCAGGGAAGGTAGTCTACACAGGAGAGAGTGTGGACTACTGAAACAACGCCTTCTGTGACAGGCCAAAGCAACACAGCTTCTGGGAAAGATCCAGTTTTGGGCCTTCATATTCGGCCAGGAGGAGGTCCAAACACCAGATAATTGTGCACCTTCCCTGAAAGAGGAGACCTTGCCTGCAGAACTTCTCTGACCACTGAAACTCAGAAGAGAGAGCTAGTCTCCCAGGTCTGCTGATAGAGGGTAACAAAATAACCAGAGGAACAATCTCTAAACATAGACAACTATAACAACTAACTCCAGAGATTACCAGATGGTGAAAGGTAAAGGTAAGAATCTTACTAACAGAAACCAAGACCATTTTCCATCATCAGAACCCAGCACTCCCAACTCACCCAGTCCAGGGCACCCCAACACACCTGAAAAGCTAGAGCTGGATTTAAAAGCATATCTCATGATGATGGTAGAGGACATCAAGAAGGACTTATATAACTCACTTAAAGAAATACAGAAGAACACTGCTAAACAGGTAGAAGACATTAAAGAGAAAGTAGAAAAATCCCTTAAAGTTGCAGAAAAACACAACCAAACAGGGAGAAGACATTAAATAGGAAGCACAAAAATCGCTTAAAGAATTGCAGGAAAACACAACCAAACAGGTAATGGAATTGAATAAAACCATCCAAGACCTAAAAAGGGAAGTAGACACAATGAAGAAAACCCAAAGTGAGGCAACGCTGGAGATAGAAACCCTAGGAAAGAAATCTGGAAACATAGATGCGAGCATCAGCAATAGAATACAAGAGATGGAAGAGAAAATCTCAGGTGCAGAAGATTCTATAGAGAACATCGGCACAACAATCAAAGAAAATGGAAAATGCAAAAAGATCCTAACTCAAAACATCCAGGAAATCCAGGACACGATGAGAAGACCAAACTAACGAATAATAGAAGTGGATGAGAATGAAGATTTTCAACTCAAAGGACCAGCAAATATCTTCAACAAAATTATAGAAGAAAACTTCCCAAATCTAAAGAAAGAGATGCCCACGAACATACAAGAAGCCTACAGAACTCCAAATAGACTGGACCAGAAAAGAAATTCCTCCCGACACATAATAATCAGAACAACAAATGCACTAAATAAGGATAGAATATTAAAAGCAGTAAGGGAAAAAGGTCAAGTAACATATAAAGGCAAGCCTATCAGAATTACACCAGATTTTTCACCAGAGACTATGAAAGCCAGAAGAGCCTGGACAGATGTTATACAGACATTAAGAGAACACAAATTCCAGCCCAGGCTACTATACCCAGCCAAACTCTCAATTACCATAGATGGAGAAAACAAAGTATTCTACGATAAAAACAAATTCACACATTATCTTTCCACGAATCCAGCCCTTCAAAGGATAATAACAGAAAAATGCCAATGCAAGGACGGAAACCATGCCCTAGAAAAAGAAAGAAGATAATCCCTCAACAAACCTAAAAGAAGACAGCCACAAGAACAGAATGCCAGTTTTAGCAACAAAAATAACGGGAAGCGACAATTACTTTTCCTTAATATCTCTTAATATCAATGGACTCAACTCCCCAATAAAAAGATAGAGACAAACAAACTGGCTACACAAACAAGACCCAATATTTTGCTGCCTACAAGAAACTCATCTCAGAGAAAAAGATAGACACTACCTCAGAATGAAAGGCTGGAAAACAATTTTCCAAGCAAATGGCCTGAAAAAACAAGCTGGAGTAGCCATTCTAATATCGAATAAAATCAACTTCCAACCCAAAGTCATAAAAAAAGACAAGGAGGGACACTTCATATTCATCAAAGGTAAAATCCTCCAAGAGGAAATCTCTTTTTTTTTAATTAGGTATTTAGCTCATTTACATTTCCAATACTATACCAAAAGTCCCCCATACCCACCCACCCCCACTCCCCTACCCACCCACTCCCCCTTTTTGGACCTGGTGTTCCCCTGTACTGGGGCATAAAAAGTTTGCGTGTCCAATGGGCCTCTCTTTCCAGTGATGGCCGACTAGGCCATCTTTTGATACATATGTAGCTAGAGTCAAGAGCTCCGGGGTACTGGTTAGTTCATAATGTTGTTCCACCTATAGGGTTGCAGATCCCTTTAGCTCCTTGGCTACTTTCTCTAGCTCCTCCATTGGGAGCCCTGTGATCCATCCATTAGCTGACTGTGAGCATCCACTTCTGTGTTTGCTAGGCCCCGGCATAGTCTCACCAGAGACAGCTACATCTGGGTCCTTTCAGCAAAATCTTGCTAGTGTATGCAATGGTGTCAGCGTTTGGATGCTGATTATGGGGTGGATCCCTAGATATGGCAGTCTCTACATGGTCCATCCTTTCATCTCAGCTCCAAACTTTGTCTCTGTAACTCCTTCCATGGGTGTTATGTTCCCAATTCTAAGGAGGGGCATAGTGTCCACACTTCAGTCTTCATTCTTCTTGAGTTTCACGTGTTTAGCAAATTGTACCTTATATCTTGGGTATCCTAGGTTTGGGGCTAATATCCACTTATCAGTGAGTACATATTGTGTGAGTTCCTTTGTGAATGTGTTACCTCACTCAGGATGATGCCCTCCAGGTCCATCCATTTGGCTAGGAATTTCATAAATTCATTCTTTTTAATAGCTGAGTAGTACTCCATTGTGTAGATGTACCACATTTTCTGTATCCATTCCTCTGTTGAGGGGCATCTGGGTTCTTTCCAGCTTCTGGCTATTATAAATAAGGCTGCTATGAACATAGTGGAGCATGTGTCCTTCTTACCAGTTGGGGCATCTTCTGGATATATGCCCAGGAGAGGTATTGCTGGATCCTCCGGTAGTACTATGTCCAATTTTCTGAGGAACCGCCAGACTGATTTCCAGAGTGGTTGTACAAGCCTGCAATCCCACCAACAATGGAGGAGTGTTCCTCTTTCTCCACATCCACGCCAGCATCTGCTGTCACCTGAATTTTTGATCTTAGCCATTCTGACTGGTGTGAGGTGGAATCTCAGGGTTGTTTTGATTTGCATTTCCCTGATGATTAAGGATGTTGAACATTTTTTCAGGTACTTCTCTGCCATTCGGTATTCCTCAGGTGAGAATTCTTTGTTCAGTTCTGAGCCCCATTTTTTAATGGGGTTGTTAGATTTTCTGAAGTCCACCTTCTTGAGTTCTTTATATATGTTGGATATTAGTCCCCTATCTGATTTAGGATAGGTAAATATCCTTTCCCAATCTGTTGGTGGTATTTTTGTCTTATTGACGGTGTCTTTTGCCTTGCAGAAACTTTGGAGTTTCATTAGGTCCCATTTGTCAATTCTCGATCTTACAGCACATGCCATTGCTGTTCTGTTCAGGAATTTTTCCCCTGTGCCCATATCTTCAAGGCTTTTCCCCACTTTCTCCTTTATAAGTTTCATTGTCTCTGGTTTTATGTGAAGTTCCTTGATCCACTTAGATTTGACCTTAGTACAAGGAGATAAGTATGGATCGATTCGATTTTTCTACATGATATCAACCAGTTGTGCCAGCACCAATTGTTGAAAATGCTGTCTTTTTTCCACTGGATGGTTTTAGCTCCCTTGTCGAAGATCAAGTGACCATAGGTGTGTGGGTTCATTTCTGGGTCTTCAATTCTATTCCATTGGTCTACTTGTCTGTTTCTATACCAGTACCATGCAGTTTTTATCACAATTGCTCTGTAGTAAAGCTTTAGGTCAGGGATGGTGATTTCACCAGAGGTTCTTTTATCCTTGAGAAGACTTTTTGCTATCCTAGGTTTTTTTGTTATTCCAGATGAATTTGCAAATTGCTCCTTCTAATTCGTTGAAGAATTGAGTTGGAATTTTGATGGGGATTGCATTGAATCTGTAGATTGCTTTTGGCAAGATAGCCATTTTTACAATGTTGATCCTGCCAATCCATGAGCATGGGAGCTCCAAGAGGAAATCTCAATCCTGAATATCTATGCTCCAAATGCAAGGAAATCCACATTCATTAAAGACACTTTAGTAAAGCTCAAAACACACATTGCACCTCACACAATAATAGTGGGAGACTTCAACACACCACTTTCATCAATGGACAGATTGTGGAAACAGAAACTAAACAGGGACACGGTGAAGCTAACAGAAGTTATGAAACAAATGGACTTAACAGATATCTACAGAACATTTTATCCTAAAACAAAAGGATTTACCTTCTTCTCAGCACCTCATGGGACATTCTCCAAAATTGACCATACAATTGGTCACAAAACAGGCCTCAACAGATACAAAAATATTGAAATCGTCCCATGCATCCTATCAGAACACCATGGACTAAGGCTGATCTTCAATAACAACATAAATATTGGAAAGCCAACATTCATGTAGAAACTGAACAATACTCTTCTCAATGACACCTTGGTCAAGGAAGGAATAAAGAAAGAAATTAAAGACTTTTTAGAGTTTAATGAAAATGAAGATGCAACATACCCAAAGCTATGAGACACAATGGAAGCATTTCTAAGAGGGAAACTCATAGCTCTGGGTGCTTCCAAAAAGAAACTAGAAAGAACACACACTAGCAGCTTGACAACACATCTAAAAGCTCTAGAAAAGAAGGAAGAAAATTCACCCAAGAGGAGTAGGCTGCAGGAAATAATCAAACTCCGGGGTAAAATCAACCAAGTGGAAACAAGAAGAACTATTCAAAGAATTAACCAAAAGAGGAGTTGATTCTTTGAGAATATCAACAAGATAGATAAACCCTTAGCTAGACTCACTAGAGGGCACAGGGACAACATCCTAATTAACAAAATCAGAAATTAAAAGGGAGACATAACAACAGATACTGGAGAAATCCAAAACTCCAACAGATCCTTCTACAAAACGCTATACTCAACAAAACTGGAAAACCTGGATGAAATGGACAAATTTCTAGACAGATACAAGGTACCAAAGTTAAACCAAGATCAGGTTAATAATCTAATCAGTCCTATATCCCCTAAAGAAATAGAAGCAGTCATTAATAGTCTCCCAACCAAAAGAAGCCCAGGACCAGATGGGTTTAGTGCAGAGTTCTATCAGAATTTCAAAGATCTAATCCTAATTCTTCACAAATTATTCCACAAAATAAAAACAGAAGGTACTCTACCCAACTCATTCTTTGAAGCCACAATTACTCTGATACCTAAACCACAAAAAGACCCAACAAAGATAGAGAACTTCAGACCAATTTCCCTTATGAATATCGATGCAAAGATACTCAATAAAGTCCTTGCTAACCGAATCCAAGAACACATCAAAACAATCATCCATCCTGACCAAGTAGGTTTCATCTCAGGGATGCAGGGATGGTTCAATATACGAAAATCCATCAACGTAATCCAGTATATAAACAAACTCAAAGACAAAAACCACATGATCATCTCGTTAGATGCTGATAAAGCACTTGACAAAATCCAACACCCATTCATGATAAAAGCCTTGGAAAGAGCAGGAATTCAAGGCCCATATCTAAACATGATAAAAGCAATCTACAGCAAACCAGTAGCCAACATCAAAGTAAATGGTGAGAAGCTGGAAGCAATCCCACTAAAATCAGGGACTAGACAAGGCTGTCCACTCTCTCCCTACCTATTCAACATTGTACTTGAAGTCCTAGCCAGAGCAATTAGAAAACAAAAGGAGATCAAGGGGATACAAATTGGAAAGGAAGAAGTCAAAATATCACTTTTTGCAGATGATATGATAGTATATATAAGTGACCCTTAAAAATTACACCAGAGAACTCCTAAGCCTGATAAAGAGCTTTAATGAAGTAGCTGGATATAAAATTAACTCAAACAAGTCAATGGTGTTTCTCTAAACAAAGGATAAATAGACTGAGATAGAAATTAGGGAAACAACACCATTCTCAATAGTTACAAATAATATAAAATACCTTGGCGTGACTCTAATAAGGAAGTGAACGATCTGTACGATAAGAACTTCAAGTCTCTGAAGAAAAAAATTAAAGAAGATCTCAGAAGATGGAAAGATCTCCCATGCTCATGGATTGGCAGGATCAACATTGTAAAAATGGCTATCTTGCCAAAAGCAGTCTACAGATTCAATGCAATCCCCATCAAAACTCCAACTCAATTCTTCAACGAATTAGAAAGGGCAATAAGCAGATTCATCTGGAATAACAAAAAACCTAGGATAGCAAAAACTCCTCTCAAGGATAAAAGAAGCTCTGGTGGAATCACCATGCCTGACCTAAAGCTGTACTACAGAGCAATTGTGATGAAAACTGCATGGTACTGGTATAGTGACAGACAAGTAGACCAATGGAACAGAATTGAAGACCCAGAGATGAACCCACACACCTATGGTCACTTGACTTTGACAAGGAAGCTAAAACCATCCAGTGGAAAAAGGACAGCATTTTCAACAAATGGTGCTGGCACAACTGGCGGTTATCATATAGAAAAATGCGAATTGATCCATTTCTATCTACTTGTACTAAGGTCAAATTTAAGTGGATTAAGGAACTCCACATAAAACCAGAGACACTGAAACTTATAGAGGAGAAAATAGGGAAAAGCCTCGAAGATATGGGTACAGGGGAAAAATTCCTGAATAGAACAGCAATGGCTTGAGCTGTAAGATCGAAAATCGATAAATGGGACCTCATAAAATTGCAAAGCTTCTCCAAGGCAAAAGACACCATCAATAAGACAAAAAGAACACCAACAATTTGGGAAAGGATCTTTACCTATCCCAAATCGGATAGGGGACTAATATCCAATATATATATAAATTCAAGAAGGTGGACTCCAGAAAATCAAATAACCCCATTAAAAATGGTGTTCAGAGCTGAACAAAGAATTCTCAACTGAGGAATACCGAATGGCTGAGAAGCACGTGAAAAAATATTCAACATCCTTAATCATCAGGGAAATGCAAATCAAAACAACCCTGAGATTCCACCTCACACCAGTCAGAATGGCTAAGATCAAAAATTCAGGTGACAGCAGATGCTGGCGACGATGTGGAGAAAGAGGAACACTCCTTCATTGTTGGTGGGATTGCAAGCTTGTACAACACTCTGGAAATCAGTCTGGCGGTTCCTCAGAAAATTAGAAATAGTACTACTGGAGGATCCTGCAATACCTCTCCTGGGCATATATCCAGAAGATGTCCCAACCTGTAAGTACACATGCTCCACTATGTTCATAGCAGCCTTATTTGTAATAGCCAGAAGCTGGAAAGAACCCAGATGCCCCTCAACAGATGAATGGATACAGAAAATGTGGTACATTTACACAATGGAGTACTACTCAGCTATTAAAAAGAATGAATTTATGAAATTCCTAGGCAAATGGATGGACCTGGAGGGCATCATCCTGAGTGAGGTAAACCAATCACAAAGGAACTCGCACAATATGTACTCACTGATAAGTGGATATTAGCCCAGAAACTTAGGATACCCAAGATATAAGATACAATTTGCAAAACACATGAAACTCAAGAAGAACGAAAACTAAAGTGTGGACACTTTGCCCCTTCTTAGAAATGGGAACAAAACACCCATGGAAGAAGTTACAGAGACGAAATTTGGAGCTGTGACGAAAGGATGGATCATCTAGTGATTGCCATATCCAGGGATCCATCCCATAATCAGCTTCCAAACCCTGACACCATTGCATACACTACCAAGATTTTGCTGAAAGGACCCAGATATAGCTGTCTCTTGTGAGACTATGCCATGGCCTGGCAAACACAGAAGTGGATGCTCACAGTCAGCTATTTGATGGGTCACACGGCCCCCAATGGAGGAGCTAGAGGAAATACCCAAGAAGCTAAAGGGAACTGCAACCCTATAGGTGGAACAACAATATGAACTAACCAGTACCCTGGAGCTCTTGTCTCTAGCTGCATATGTATCAAAAAAATGGCCTAGTCAGCCATCACTGGAAAGAAAGGCCCTTTGGACTTGCAAACTTTATATGCCCCAGTATAGGGGAACTCCAGGGCCAAAAAGGGGGAGTGGGTGGGTAGGGGATTGGGGGGGTGGTTATGGGGGGGACTTTTGGGATACCATTAAAATGTAAACAAGGAAAATACCTAATTTAAAAAAAGAGAGAGAAAAAAAAAAGAAAACTGATGTTGATGTAACCTAGATGTAACATTTTAAAATTTGAATGTGATTGAATTACTATTTATTTGCTCCCAGTGGAGGTAATGATCCATGTGGCTAGAACTCAAGGGCACAGTACTAACAAGTTTTAGCAAATCAGATGATGGATGTGCACCAAAAATGTCCCACCAGTTCTGTTTTCCTCATTAAGATGATGAAGCTCTGAAAATCTAATATACAAATGAGCTAATTAATTATACAAATACAGAGCTTAATGTTGTCAGATTGGCAGAGTTAGGGTTTATGTACCTAAACAATGGCAGCAACGGAAATTTCTCATGAAGAAAAGTATATTTTTATGAAGCATTCATTAATATTTTTGAAAATTTGATGAAAAATATGACTTTCATTACAATATGTTTTTCAAGTGTATCTCTTTAAACATAAATATATTTCATTTGAAGAGATTTATATTATAGGCTTTTAGTGTAATTTAAATTTTAGAATTGTCTTTCATTTACAGAAAAGATGTTAAGATAGCTCATAGTTTCTGTATAGTTCCTAATTAATTTTTAGGTTAAAAATAATTCACATTAGTCTGAGCCATTCAAGATAATTAAGTAACCTCTATTGCCATTACTCTATTATTAGTGTTTTGAGGGTTTGTTGAGACAAAGTCTAATTACAGAACACAAGGGGCCTTGGAATCATTATGTAGCCAGGATATGAATGCTTCTCATAGCTTAGTCTTTTGAGTCCTGGATAACAGGCATGTTTCATCACCTATATTAATGTGTTACTTCCTAAAATAAACATTTCCCATTTCATATATTGAAAGTAGATCTTTTTATATAATGTACTTTGATTTTTGTTTCCCCTCTCCTATTTTACCCAGTTCCTTCCCCACCTCTCACCTCATTTTCAGAATGACATCACAGAAGTCTCTCCTTAAAGAACAAATATACATCTAAGAAATATTAATAAAATAAATAAGAAAAAACAAATCTGAATATGACAAAGCAGCCAAACATGAAAAAGAGCCAAAGAACACAGAAAACATATAAACAAAGAGGCACACATATTCACACACAGAAATCACATAAAACACAAAACCAAAAGTTATAGTCTATACACATAAGGCCTGTAATATAGAAAAAATGTCCTTACTGAACATTTTGATACATATAATCTCCAAGATGACATTGAATTTCTTTTATGTTGACCATTTATTAGAAGGTATAGGTCCTTCTCTTGAGAGTGGTTTGTCTTTTGACTTGCAGAAGCAAAGGCCACCAACAGATTGGGAAAGGATCTTTACCTATCTTAAATCAGATAGGGGACTAATTTCCAATATATATAAAGAACTCAAGAGGGTGGACTCCAGAAAATCAAATAACCCCCTTAAAAGATGGGGCTCAGAGCTAAACAAAGAATTCTCACCCGAGGAATACCAAATGGCTGAGAAGCACCTGAAAAAATGTTCAACATCCTTAATCATCAGAGAAATGCAAATCAAAACAACCCTGAGATTCCATCTCACAACAGTCAGAATGGCTAAGATCAAAAATTCAGGTGACAGCAGATGCTGGCGTGGATGTGGAGAAAGAGGAACACTCCTCCATTGTGGGTGGGATTGCAGGCTTGTACAACCACTCTGGAAATCAGTCTGGCGGTTCCTCAGAAAATTGGACATAGTACTACAAGAAGATCCAGCAATACCTCTCCTGGGCATATATCCAGAAGATGTCCCAACTGGTAAGAAGGACACATGCTCCACTATGTTCATAGCAGCCTTATTTATAATAGCCAGAAGCTGGAAAGAACCCAGATGCCCCTTAACAGAGGAATGTATACAAAATATGTGGTACTTTTACACAATGGAGTACTACTCAGCTATTAAAAATGAATTTATGAAATTCCTAGGCAAATGGATGGACCTGGAGGGCATTATCCTGAGTGAGGTAACACAATCACAAAAGAACTCAAATGATATGTACTCACTGATAAGTGGATATTAGCCCAGAAACTTAGTATAGCGAGATATAAGGTACAATTTGCAAAACACATGAAACTCAAGAAGAACAAAGACCAAAGTGTGGACACTTTGCCCCTTCTTAGAATTGGAAACAATCACCCATGGAAGGAGTTACAGAGACAAAGTTTTGAGCTGAGACAAAAGGATGGACCATCTAGAGACTGCCATATCCAGGGATTCATCCCATAATTAGCCTCCAAACGCTGACACCATTGCATACACTAGCAAGCCTTTGATTCAAGGACCGCGATAAAGCTGTCTCTTGTGAGACTAGGCCGTGGCCTTGCAAATACAGAAGTGGATGCTCACAGTCAACTATTGGATGGATCACAGGGCCCCCAATGGAGGAGCTAGAGAAAGTACCTAAGGAGCTAAAGAGATCTGCAATCCTATAGGTGGAACAACATTATGAACTAACCAGTACCCCAGAGCTCTTGTCTCTAGCTGCATATGTATCAACGGATGGCCTAGTCGGCCTTCACTGGAAAGAGATGCCCATTGGACTTGCAAACTTTATATGCCCCAGAACAGGGGAACGCCAGGACCAAAAATGGGAATGGGTGGGGAGGGGAGTGGGTGGGAAGGGTGTGAGGGACTTTTGGGATAGCACTGGAAATGTAATTGAGGAAAATACGTAATAAAAAAAAAAAAAAAAAAAGAGTGGTTTGTTTCCCCAGGAAGACTCCCCTGTAGAAAACCATTTTTTTCCTCCAGTGGCTATCATTTGGAGATAGCTTCTGGGCTAAGGATATGGACAGATGTTCACTTCTGCTTTCAGCTCTAAGACTCCATGTGGTGGAGACCTGTGCTGACCCTGAACATGCTACCTTAGTCTTTGTGAGTTCCTATGAGAGACAGGTCTGTTTTGTCTAGAAGGCCTTGATTTCTTGCTGTCATCCATCCCTTTTGGCTCTTACACTCTTTCCACCTCTTCTATATCATCTGGAAATAAAGATACCT
This sequence comes from Mus musculus, assembly GCF_000001635.26. NCBI lineage: Eukaryota > Metazoa > Chordata > Mammalia > Rodentia > Muridae > Mus > Mus musculus. Next base: position 60,532,759 of record NC_000072.6, read on the forward strand.
TGACTTCTCTTTCAGTTATGTCCCTTTGATCTCCTTCAGTTCTCTTATGACTCTAGCTAATACTAGAAGTACAATATAAGCTAGCTATGGAGAAAATGGAAAACTTTGTGTTATTCTGATTTTATTGGAAATGCTTTGAGTTTCTCTCAATTTAGTTTGATATTGGCTATGGGTTTGCTGTAAATAGTCTTTATTATGTTTAGGTACTGTGACTCTTGTATCCGTGTTCTTCCCAAGGCATTTTATCATAAAAGAGGTGTTAAATTTTGTAAAAAGTTTTTTGTTATTTTTTTCCTGAATCAAAGGAGATGAAGGTGTGTTTATTTTCTTTCACCTTGTTTATAGTGTGGATTATATTTACTGATTTCTGTATATTGAACCATCCCCAAAGCTCTAGGATGAAGCCTACTTGACCGTGATGGGTGATCTTCTTGTGTATTCTTGGGTACAGTTTACAAGTATTTTATTGGGATTTTTTGCATTTAGGTTCATGAGTGAAATTTTTCTATAATTCTTTTTTATTGTTATTTGTGAGATTTAAGTATCAAAGTAACTGGTAAATTGTAAAATGAATTGGGCTATATTCTGTATTTTTATAATTTGTAGAATAATTTGAGGTACATAAGCATTACCTCTTTTTTTTTCCGATGTCTGGTAGAATTCTCTGTCAAAACCATCAGTACTTAGGCTTTGTGTTTTTTAGTTGGAAAACTTATAATTACTGCTTCTATTTCACTAGGTGTTATAGGTCTGTTTGATTTGTTCACCTGATCTTGATTTACCTTTGATAGGTGGTATATATACCAAGAAAATTGTTCACTTTCTTTAGATTTTCCAATTTGGTGGAGTAGGAGCTTTAAAGTTTGTCCTTGTGATTCTCTGCATTTCCTTGGTTTCCTTTGTATTTTGTTGGTTTGTATCTTCATTCTCCATATTTTTGTTAATTTGAGAAAATGTTGTTCAATTTTACTGAGTTTCTCAGTGAAGCAAATTTGTTTCATTCTTTGTATTTTTTGTTTGTATCTATCATTCTTTATCCATGAGCTTGATTATTTCCTGTCACTAATCCTATTGGGTGTTATTTTGTCTTTTTCTGCTAAAGCTTTCAGGAGTTCTGTTCAGGTGAGAGTTCTGAGATCTCTCTCTGTCTCTCTGTCTCTGTTTCTCTCTGTCTCTCTACTTTTTTCTTTCTTTTTCTTTTTCTTTTTTTTTTTTCTTTTTTTTTTTTTTTTTTTTTTTTTTTGCTTAGTGGTATATATTTTTTTCCTCTGATAGCTACTTTCATTTTTGTCCCTTAATTCTGGGTACTTATTTTTACTCAATTCTAGAAAGTCTTTAGTTTCTTTTTTGTCTCATTTTTCATTCAGTAGATAGTTGTCCATTTTAAATTTGTCTGTAAGCTTTCTGTTATTTCAGTTGTTGTTGATATCCAGCTTTAATCCATACTGGTCTGGTGGGATGCAGAATGTTATTTAAATTTTCTTGTATCTGCTAAGACTTGCCTTGTGTCTAAGAACATGGACAATTTTGGAAAAAGTGCCGTAAGCTGGTCAGAAGATGGTATAGTCTTTTGTGTTTGAGTAAATGTTCTGTAAAAGTCTTTTAGGTCAGGTTGATTTATGAAATCAGTTAGATCCAGTATTTCTCCACTTATTTTTGTCTGGATGACTGTTTATTGAAGTAGGTTTTTAAAGTCTCCCAATATCAATTTGTGAAGGTTAATATGTAATTTCAACTAAAGTAGTGTTTACTTTATGAACTTTGGTGTCTTTGTGTTTGGATCATAGAGACTATGAATTTCAACATCCTTTTGGTGAATTTTCCTTTTATGAGTAGATAATGACCTATCTCTTCTGATTAGTTTTGTTTTGCTGTCTCTTTTATCAGATATTAAACTGGCTACACTGGGTAGCTTATTAGGTCTTTTTGGCTGAGAATATCTCTTCTACTCTTTTAGGCCTAGGTGATTTTTACACTTTATGTTAAAGTGTGTGGTTTTTTTTTTTTTTTTTTTTTTTTTTTTTACTGTGGCAGAAGAATGGATCCTGCTTTCAAATCCATTCTGTTATTCTGTATTTTTCTTTTAAACTAGGAATTGAGACCTTTGATGGTAAGAGTTACCAATGAACTATGTTTGTTGATTCTCTTTATTTTGTTGTTGTGTGGAGGTTTTCCCCTTCTTTTGGACTTTCTGGTCCAATAGTACTTATTACTTATATTTTATTGGTTAAGATAGTCTCTTTAACTAAAAATTTCCTTCTAGTGGCTTCTGTAGCACTGAATTTGAAAATAGATATTGCCCTCATTTGCTTAACATAGAATATTTTTCTTCATCTATTGTGATTGAGATTTTTAATGGGTAAAGTAGTCTGAGGTATTATCTGTAGGCTCTTGAACTTTGTAGAACATTTGTCAAAAGCCCTTCTGGATTTTAGAATCTCTGTTGAATATTGTTCTAAAACGTCTTCCTTTATATGTTATTTGGGTTTTTTCCCTTGCAGCCTTTACTATCTTTTATTTCATTCTTTGCTTCTTTTGTTTGTTTGTTTTTGTCTCCTTGAGGTTTTTTTTTTTTTTTTCTGTACAATTAGTGTTTTCATTATTGCAATCCTAAGGAATAATTTTTATCCAGTTTATGTGGTTGTTCTGTATGCTTTTTCACCTTGATGCTTTGCTCCTTCTATACTTTTTTAAAAGTATTTTCTGTACTTATGACCCTGATTTCTTCTACTTCCTCTATTGCTAAGATTTGTAGATTTGATATTTCCATAGTGTCCCAGAATTCCTGGGTGGTTTATGACTGGAATTTTTTTCTTTTTATTGGATATTTTCTTTATTTACATTTCAAACGGTATCCCCTTTCCTAGTTTCCTCCCTGAAATTCCCCCATCCACCCCCTCCCCCTGCTCCCCAACACTCCCATTCGTGCTTCCTGGCCCCGGCATTCCCCTATACTGGGACATAGAATCTTCTCAAGTCCAAGGGCCTCTTCTCCCATTGATGGCCGACTAGGTCATCCACTGCTACATATACATCTAGAGACACCTGTCCTAGCATGTGTTTTCTTTGATTGGTGGTTTATCCCCGCGGAGCTCTGGGAGTATTGGTTCCTTCATATTGTTGTTTCTCCTCTAGGATGGCAGACCCCTTCAGCTCCTTGGGTACTTTCTCTACATCCCTGAAGTATAACAATTTCTTCTTTCTTTCATGACTGAGATTCTCTCTTCTATTCTTTGTATTGTCTTGGTATGGATTTCCTCTAAAGTTCCTGTTCAAGTTTCCACATTTTTTTTTCTGGTTTTCCTTCAGTTTGGCTTTTCTTTATTAAATCTTTTTCCACTTGCAAATCTTGGCCTGATTTCTTCATTTCATTCCACTGTTTGGGTTTTCATAGACTTCCTTAATGGATTTATTAATTTCTCTTTAAGAACTGATAAAATATTTATAAATGCAATTATGAAGTCCTTGTCAGATCCTTCAGTTATACTGCACTTTTTATTGAGAATAGATTCTTCTCTCCTACAGTATATCCTATCTGTTTTTCCCTCCTTCATTTACCCAGCTCCCTTCCACCTCTACTCTCATCCAGATCAACCCTCCACTGTTTTCCTTTAGAAAAGAGCAGGGCTAGGTTCACAACCAAATATATACTGTATTTCTTATTTGTAGGGTTGCTAGACTTTAGTGGGGGCATATTTGCCTGACAGTTGCTGACTATGGTGTTTAGCTGGCACCTATATATCTGGGGTCAGGATGATTTAATTCTGGGTTCTGATATTTGGTCTTGTCTTTGCTTAGTGCTTTGAAAGTTATATCACTTAGTTTCTGTTGCCCTTTTTAATTCTTAGGAGAGAAAAGTAACTGAGGGTATGATTGGTAAAGAATGCTTTTGAGATCCTGTCAGATGTAGCCACTGGAGTCTCTGGTTAGAATGTGATTCTAGGGGTTGGGAGCTGGAAGTTAGGAATGGAGATGGACTGGGCACCTGAGGCGTGGGGTCCTCAGGAAGAAGAAAACAGAATGTGTCTCCAGGTATGCTTAGTCCCTAGGAATGCAGACAGAGATGGAGGAGAGTTCGAAGATGGAAGTCTACTACAAAGCTGAGGATGAGGAGGAGAGGAGGAAGCATGAAAATCTGGAGATTGCCTCCATGCTTTTCTGGCCAACATGTTTTCAGTGAGTTCCTGCAGACGTTGGATGCTAAGACAGAAGGATGGGTTGATGAGGGAGGCTGATGATAAAGACAGGTCATCTTCGGGTCTTTATTATCCTTCCTCTTCTCCTAAACAAATCTTTCAGTTTCATCTCCAACTCTTTAACTGACAACCCCCTGTTACCTCATCTCTTTGATGTTTCCTTCTTCAAAAAATCATACTTTCTTTAGATTTCTCTGGTTTTTCTCTTCTTTCTTCTTGAGACTTGAGATTCCTCCTGTTCTAGCATTCTGTGCAGCAAACCACTAAATTTTCGTAGTCTATTATAATAATCTTTTTTCGTTATTGTTGATGCCCTTGAAAAGAGGTCAAGACAGTTGGTCTGGAATTTTATAGACGTTCTCTCCCATGGTGTATGCTGGTTGGTTGTTTCTCTTCCTATGAGAATGTGTACGGATTTTTGTGAAGGAGACAACAGAATGGATTCTCACAACATCTTTTCAAAGATGCTTAGCAGGTACATGGCTAGTCACAATGAACATTAGTCTTAATCTCCTGGTTTGAGGTATTGTTTGATAACTTTCTTCTCTAAAATGTTACTTTACTTGAGATATTTTACAGTACTGGGCAAGAAGTTGCAAAACATAGACAGCTCATAATAAATAGAGTCTAGAGGCTGAGGTATATACAGTTCTTCTTGGGAAGCCTTCTCCCCTTTCATGTACTTATTTGATTGATTATTTATTTTAGTGTGAACTTTGGGTTATTAATCTCAAATCCTTGCATAATAACTACTTGCTTTCTTCAGTTGTTCATGTGATTGACTACTGAGGGATCTCTTAGTTGCCCTGTAGGTCCTGGGCATGTCTTCATCCAAATTGAAGTAAGTATATCTGAGTACTTCCGTACTTACTGATACTATAGTGTACACTTTGCAACAACAAAAAGACAATGTGAATTTTTTGACTTGGAATAGAGTTATTCATTTATTCATAGAACTCTGGTTCCTTCTATTGGTAATGTTAGTACCAAGTATACACATTGTTAATTAACAACTCCTTGCCCTAATTAGGGCAAGGACTGACAGAGTTGAAGGGGCTTACAACCTCATAGGAAGAACAATATCAACCAAACAGACCCTCATAAAAGATCCCAGGGACTAAACCATCAACCAAAGAGTACACAATGGGTACACATGGCTCCAGCTGGATATGTAGCAGTGGATTGCTTTATCTGGCATCAATGTGAGGGGAAGCCCTTGGTCCTGTGGAGACTTGATGACCCAGGATAGGGGAACGCTAAGGCACTGAAGCAGGAAAGGGTAGGCAGGTGTAGGAGCACCCTCATAGAAGCAGGAGAAGGGAGAAGGGAATGGGGGCTAATAAAATGAAAAGTAATTTATTTTGTTGTTGTTTTAAGTTGACTTAATTTTTACTTATTCACTTTACATTCTGCTTTCTGGCCCCCTCTGGGTCAACCCCTCCCACAATCCATTCCCCATTTCTCGTTCTCCTCTAAGCTGAATATCCCCCCTAAATATCCCACCACCTTTGTACTTCAAGACTCTACAAGTTTAGGCCAGACAAAGCAGCCCAGCTAGAACATATCCCATGTACAGGCATCAGCTTTTGAGATTGCCCCTGTGACAGTTGTTCAAAAATCACACAAAGACCAAGCTGCACATCTGTTACATATGTCCAGCGAGGTCTAGGTCCAGCCCCTGTTTGTTATTTAGTGGGTGGTTCAGACTGTGGGTGTCCCAACAGTCCTGGATAGATTATTCTCTTGGTCTTCCTGCAGAGTTCCTTACCCTTCAGGGCCTGCAGTCCTACCTCTTATTCTTTGATAAGAGTCCCCAACTGTATCTACTGTTTGACTGTGGGTGTCTGAGTCTGCTGCTAGGTTGAGGCTCTCAGAAGACAGCATGCTTCTGTTTGTGAGCATAACAGAGTATCACTAATAGTGTTAGGGATTGGTGCATACCTATGGGATGAATATCAAATTGGGCCAGTTATTGGTTGGCCATTCCTTCCGTCTCTACTCTATCCACTGGACCTGAATTTCTTATATTCAGAATAAGTGTTGAGTCAATAGATTTGTGAGTGGGTTGCTGTTTCTATCACTCCACTGCGGTTCCTGCCTAGCTACAGGAGGTAGCCTATTCTGGTTCCATATACCGCTTCTGGACATATACCCAAAGGATGCTCCAACATCCCACAAAGACACTTGCTCACCTATGTTCACAGAAGTTTTATTTGAAATAGCCACAACCTGGAAATAACCTAGATGTCCCTCAACTGATAAGTGGATAAAGAAAGTGTTCCACATCTACACAATGGAATACTATTCGGAAACACACACACACACACACACACACACACACACACACACACACACACATGAATTTTGCAGTCAAAAGGATAGAACTTGAGAATACTATCCTGAATGAGGTAAAATGGTATTTACTCATTTATAAGTGAATATTACCCATAAAATACAGGTACCATGCTACATTCCACAGACCCAAAGAAGCTAAACAAGAAGGAAGGCCAAAGCAAAGAAGGTAGAATCTCACTTAGAAGGGGGAATAAAATAGTCATAAGATGTAAATGGAGGGAGGGGTCTGGGAAGGAGGGTGAGAAGAAGGGAATGGGGGGCTTCAGGATCAAGTGTGGGAAAGGACTGGGGAGATGGCTACATGGCCATGAAATGAATGGAAATCTACAACTGAGTGGGGTGAAGAAGTAGGGGCTATCTCCAGGACAGGACAGAGACCTGGGATAAAGGAGGCATCTAAGAATCAATAGGAGTGACCTTAGCTGTGTCTCACAATTCATTCCTTCTCATCATTCTTTGTAACAGAGTAAATCATAAGTATATAATTAATTATCTAGGTATATATAAGTATCAATATCTATTAGAAAGTTTGAAAGTGTAAATGTATTAATGGTGCTATCTCAAGCTCTCATTAGCACATGAATTATTCTAAACTTTCCTCATTGCTTATCTTCTCACTTTAAAACTTAAAATCCTTGGTCTACCCATTGCTATCTATACACCCTTAGTTGTTTAACTCATTGTGCATGCACAAACTGTGCTTAGGCCCAGGTCTTTTGCTTTTGGCCTTGTGAGTGATTAAACTAGAAGTTTAGCTGGGGAGATTTCTAAGTGAAGCTTTGAGAGAATAGTCTAGTTTTTTTCTGTTTCTTTTTCCAAAATGGAATAGAGAGGTAAGATAACAGTGATTGTTCAGTAAAGGAAACCATCAGGGATAGAGAAAAAAATGTGACTTGTTCATGTTGCAGAAAAATGAGACATGGGGAGAACACTGTTATATTGTAGCATGAGGGGAAGCATGAGAGATAATGCCAATATTAAGTAAAACGGTAAAACAAAATAGACAATGTAAAATAAGCATCTTCTATTGCTCAGGGTCTACTTGAATGACTAGATTACTGTGCCTTTCAAGAGAAGAGAGAAATGTGGCTGGGCATTAAGCTTAGTAGTAAAGCACTTGCCGAGGAAGCACAAATCCCTAGGTTCAGTCATCACTTCTAGGGTGGAGAAAAAAAAGGAGAGAGGAAGACTGTAAATTGTGGACCAACCTGGTTCCAGGACAGTGAAGGCTATGGAGATCCACACTGTATCAAAAGAGGGACACAATGTAAGCAGAGATTTAGAGAGCATCAAACCCAGTGCTCTGGCCTTGGATCTGGAAGGATATGGTCACATCCTTAGCTTCTAGTGTCTTGTCCCTAAGAAGAACCTCCGATGCAGATCCTGAAGAGAAAGTGGAGCTCTGAGCATCTACTTCTGGTAGTGGGAAAGGCTGTGTAAAGCAGAAAATTCTATAGGCAGATACATGCTATGCATGCTTACTGTTCAGTTACTGACTAGAAGTCATGCTAAGTAAGATTTGACAATGAAGAATAAAAAATGCCATAAGTATCTGTATTTTTAAAGGCATTGTGAAAAAAAAGATGTTTTATATTCAAAATACATTTCAGTTTCAAAGAGAAAGAAATCTCTACTCAAATCAAAACATGGTCATAAATCTCCCTAGCCCAAGGAATAACCGCATATAGTGAGATCACAGTGAACACCTGCTGCTTGTGATTTGGGCTGTTCCTTAGGACCAGCTCCCTGTGTTTTAGATAACTAATCAGGGATTAAAAACGGAGACTGGCTATATAGAAATTTGTATCTCATTTGTTTCCTGAAATGATTGCTTACAATTAGTTTTGTGCACGAAGCCATTGAATAAAGGCTGATCATGTTTTCGTTGTTGTTGGTGGTGGTTTGTTTGTTTGTTTGTTTGTTTGTTTGTTTTGTAAGTTCTTTGGAGGACATTTGGAAAAATACCAGAAAGCACATAGAGGAGAAAAAAATTAAAAGTTATTTCCCAAAGCTGAGGCAGCTTGTATCTCATACTTGAGAGATATTTTTGAGACAGAGAGAGAGGGGGGAGGGAAGAGAAAGGAGGAGAGAGAGAGAGAGAGACAAAGACAGAGAGACAGAGAGAGACAGAGAGAGAGAGACAGAGAGAGAGACAGAGAGAGAGAGAACTATATTGTTTTCCTACATTTTGAAATCTATATGCCTGGCACTGACAAGATAGTGTAGATAATTATATTCATGACTGTAGAAATGAGAATCTTGGCATGGCTTGGGAATTGACAATTAACAGTAAATCAAAAGGATTGAAATAGACTAATGCTGACATCATCATTAAAATGAGCAAGAAAATTACATGGGTCAGATGAGAAAAGAAGCTTTGAACAATGAACCTGTGGATGATTATTAGCATAGAAGTCTGCATGATCTCTTCTCCTTATCAACTAATTGCCAGCATTTAAATTATTTTAGTATTATATGTAGCTTTTAAAAAGCAAACTATGTGTTCCCTTTCCTGCTCACTACATTCTGAAGTTAGAATCTAAGACTTTAAAAGATCTTAGCACTCTTTTTTTTAATTAGATATTTTCCTCATTTACATTTCCAATGCTATCCCAAAAGTACCCCATACTCTCCCCCCCACCCCCCTACCCATCCACTCCCAATTTTTGGGCATACAAAGTTTGCAAGTCCAATGGGCCTCTCTTCCCAGTGATGGCCAACTAGGCCATCTTTTGATACATATGCAGCTAGAGTCAAGAGCTCCGGGGTACTGGTTAGTACATAATATTGTTCCACCTATAGGGTTGCAAATCCCTTTAGCTCCTTGGGTACTTTCTCTAGCTCCTCCATTGGGGGCCCTGTGATCCATTCAATAGCTGACTGTGAGCATCCACTTATGTGTTTGCTAGGCCCCAGCGTAGTCTCACTAGAGACAGCTATATCAGGGTCCTATCAGCACAATCTTGCTAGTGTATGCAATGGTGTCAACTTTTGGAGGCTGATTATGGGATGGATCCCTGGATATGGCAATCTCTAGATGGTCCATCCTTTTGTCTCAGCTCCAAACTTTCTCTCTGTAAATCCTTCCACAGTGTTTTGTTCCCAATTCTAAGAAGGGGCAAAGTGTCCACACTTTGGTCTTCGTTCTTCTTCAGTTTCATGTGTTTTGCAAATTGTATCTTATATCTCAGGTATACTAAGTTTCTGGGCTAATATCCACTTATCAGTGAGTATATATCATTTGAGTTCTTTTGTGATTGTGTCACCTCACTCAGGATAATGCCCTCCAGGCCCATGCATTTGCCTAGAAATTTCATAAATTCATTCTTTTTAATAGCTGAGTAGTACTCCATTGTGTAAATGTACCACAATTTTGTATCTATTCCTCTGTTGAGGGGCATCTAGATTCTTTCCAGCTTCTGGCTATTATAAATAAGGCTGTTATGAACATAGTGGGGCATGTTTCTTTCTTACTAGTTGTAACATCTTCTGGATATATGGCCAGGAGAAGTATTGTGGGATCCTCTGGTAGTACCATGTACAATTGTCTGAGAAACCCCCAGACTGATTTCCAGAATGGTTGTACAAGCTTGCAATCCCACCAACAATGAAGGAGTGTTCCTCTTTCTCCACATCCTCACCAGCATCTGCCGTCACCTGAATTTTTGATCTTAGCCATTCTGACTGGTGTGAGATGGAATCTCAGGGTTGTTTTGATTTGCATTTCCCTGATGATTAAGGATGCTAAAAATTTTTTTCAGGTGTTTCTCAGCCATTCAGTATTCCTCAGGTGAGAATTCTTTGTTTAGCTCTGAGCCCCATTTTTTAATGGGTTTATTTGATTTTCTGGAGACCACCTTCTTGAATTCTTTATATATATTGGATATTAGTCCTCTATCTGATTTAGGATAGGTAAAGATCCTTTCCCAACCTGTTGGTGGCCTTTCTGTCTTGTTGATGGTGTCTTTTGCGTTACAGGAGCTTTGTAGTTTCATGAGGTACCATTAGTCAATTCTCAATTTTACACCACAAGCCATTGCTGTTCTATTCAGGAATTTTTCCTCTGTCCCAATATCTTCGAAGCTTTTCCCCACTTTTTCCTCTATAAGTTTCAGTGTCTCTGGTTTTATGTGGTGCTCCTTAATCCACTTGGATTTGACCTTAGTACAAGGAGATAGGAATGGATCAATTCGAATTCTTCTACATGATAACCACCGGTTGTGCCAGCACCATTTGTTGAAAATGGTGTCTTTTTTCCACTGGATGGTTTTAGCTCCCTTGTCAAATATCAAGTGACCATAGGTGTGTGGGTTCATTTCTGGGTCTTCAATTCTATTCCATTGGTCTACTTATCTGTCGTTATACCAGTACCATGCCGTTTTTATCACAATTTCTCTGTAGTAAAGCTTTAGGTCAGGCATGGTGATTCCACCAGAGCTTCTTTTATCCTTGAGAGGAGTTTTTGCTGTCCTAGGTTTTTGTTATTCCAGATGAATTTGCAGATTGTTCTTTCTAATTCGTTGAAGAATTGAGTTGGAATTTTGATGGGGATTGCATTGAATCTGTAGATTGCTTTTGGCAAGATAGCCATTTTTACAATGTTGGTCCTGCCAATCCATGAGCATGGGAGATCTTTCCATCTTCTGAGATCTTCTTTAATTTCTTTCGTCAGAGACTTAAAGTTCTTATCATGCATATCTTTCACTTCCTTAGTTAGAGTCATGAAAAGGTATTTTATATTATTTGTGACTATCTAGACGGGTGTTGTTTCCCTAATTTTTTCTCAGCCTTTTTATTCTTTGTGTAGAGAAAGGCCATTGACTTGTATGAGTTAATTTTATATCCAGCCACTTCACCGAAGCTATTTATCAGGTTTAGGAGTTCTCTGGTGGAATTTTTAGGGTCACTTATATATACTATCATATCATCTGCAAAAAGTGATATTTTGACTTCTTCCTTTCCAATTTGTATCTCCTTGATCTCCTTTTGTTGTCGAATTGCTCTGACTAGGACTTCAAGTACAATGTTGAATAGGTAGGGAGAAAGTGGGCAGCCTTGTCTAGTCCCTGATTTTAGTGAGATTGCTTCCAGCTTCTCACCATTTCCTTTGATGTTGGCTACTGGTTTGCTGTAGACTGCTTTTATCATGTTTAGGTATGGGTGTTGAATTCCTGATCTTTCCAAGACTTTTATCATGAATGGGTGTTGGATTTTGTCAAATGCTATCTCCCCATCTAACTAGAAGATAATGTGTTTTTTGTCTTTGAGTTTGTTTATATAATGGATTACGTTGATGGAGTTCCGTATATTAAACCATCCCTGCATCCCTGGAATAAAACCTACTTGGTCAGGATGGATGATTGATTTGATGTGTTCTTGGATTCATTTAGCACGAATTTTATTGAGTATTTTTGCATTGATTTTCATAAGGGAAATTGGTCTGAAGTTCTCTATCTTTGTTGGATCTTTCTGTGGTTTAGGTATCAGAGTAATTGTGGCTTCATAGAATGAGTTGGGTAGAGTAACTTCTACTTCTATTTTGTGGAATAGTTTATGCAGAACTGGAATTAGATCTTCTTTGAAGGTCTGATAGAACTCTGCACTAAACCCATCTGTTCCTGGGCATTTTTGGTTGGGAGGCCATTAATGACTGCTTCTATTTCTTTAGGGGATATGGGACTGTTTAAATTGTTAACTTGATCCTGGTTTAACTTTGGTACCTAGTATCTGTCTAGAAATTTGTCCATTTCATCCAGGTTTTCCAGTTTTATTGAGTATAGCCTTTTGTAGAAGGATCTGATGGTGTTTTGGATTTCTTCAGGGTTTGTTGTTATGTCTCCCTTTTCATTTCTGATTTTGTTCATTAGGATGCTGTCCCTGTGCCCTCTAGTGAGTCTGGCTAAGGGTTTGTCTATCTTATTGATTTTCTCAAAGAACTAGCTCCTCGTTTAGTTGATTCTTTGAACAGTTCTTCTTGTTTCCACTTGGTTGATTTCTCCCCTGAGTTTGATTATTTCCTGCCATCTACTCCTCTTTGGTGAATTTGCTTCCTTTTTTCTAGAGCTTTTAGGTGTGTTGTCAAGCTGCTAGTGCGTGCTCCCTCTAGTTTCTTTTTGCAGGCACTCAGAGCTATGAGTTTCCCTCTTAGAAATGTTTTCATAGTGTCCCATAAGTTTGGGTATGTTGTGGCTTCGTTTTCATTAAACTCTAGAAATTCTTTAATTTCTTTTTTTATTCCTTCCTTGACCAAGGTATCATTGAGAAGAGTGTTGTTCAGTTTCCACGTGAATTTTGGCTTTCCAATATTTATGTTGTTATTGAAGATGAGCCTTATTCCATGGTGGTCTGATAGGATGAATGGGACTACTTCAATATTTTTGTATCTGTTGAGACCTGTTTTGTGACCAATTATATGGTCAATTTTGGAGAAGGTACCATGAGGTGCTGAGAAGAAGGTATATCTTTTTGTTTTAGGATAAAATGTTCTGTAGATATCTGTTAAGTCCATTTGTTTCATCACTTCTGCTAGTTTCACGGTGTCCCTGTTTAGTATCTGTTTCCATGATCTGTCCACTGATGAAAGTAGTGTGTTGAAGTCTCCCACTATTATTGTGTGAGGTTCAATATGTGTTTTGAGCTTTACTAAAGTTTCCTTAATGAATGTGGCTGCCCTTGCATTTGGAGCATAGATATTCAAAATTGAGAGTTCCTCTTGGAGGATTTTAGCTTTGATGAGTATGAAGTGTCCCTCCTTGTCCTTTTTGATAACTTTGGGTTGGAAGTCAATTTTATCCGATATTAGAATGGCTACTCCAGCTTGTTTATTCAGACCATTTGCTTGGAAAATTGTTTTCCAGCCTTTCACTCTGAGGTAGTGTCTGTCTTTTTCCCTGAGATGGGTTTCCTGTAAGCAGCAGAATGCTGGGTCCTGTTTTTATAGCCAGTCTGTTAGTCTATGTCTTTTTATTGGGGAGTTGAGTCCATTGATATTAATAGATATTAAGGAAAAGTTATTGTAGCTTCCTATTATTTTTGTTTTTAGAGTTGGCATTCTGTTTTTGTGGCTGTCTCCTTTTTGGTGTTTTGAGGGAGTACTTTCTTGCTTTTTCTAGGGTGTGGTTTCCGTCCTTGTATTTGGTTTTTTTGTTTTTTTGTTTTGTTTTTTTTTCTGTTATTATCCTTTGAAGGGCTGGATTCGTGGAAAGATAATGTGTGAATTTGGTTTTGTTGTGGAAAACTTTGGTTTCTCCATCTATGGTAATTGAGAGTTTGGCTGGGTATAGTAGCCTGGACTGGAATTTGTGTTCTCTTAGGGTCTGTATACCATCTGTCCAGGATCTTCTGGCTTTCATAGTCTCTGGTGAAAATTCTGGTGTAATTCTGATAGGCTTGCCTTTATATGTTACTTGACCTTTTTCCCTTACTGATTTTTAATATTCTATCCTTATTTAGTGCATTTGTTGTTCTGATTATTATGTGTTGGGAGGAATTTCTTTTCTGGTCCAGTCTATTTAGAGTTCTGTAGGCTTCTTGTATGTTCATAGTCATCTCTTTAGGTTTGGGAAGTTTTCTTCTATTATTTTGTTGAAGATATTTGCTGGCCCTTTAAGTTGAAAATCTTCATTCTCATCTACTCCTGTTATCCATAGGTTTGGTCTTCTCATTGTGTCCTGGATTTCCTGGATGTTTTGAGTTAGGATCTTTTTGCATTTTCCATTTTCTTTGATTGTTGTGCCAATGATCTCTATGGATTCTTCTGCACCTGAGATTTTCTCTTCCATCTCTTGTATTCTGTTGCTGATGCTTGCATCTATAGTTCCAGATTTCTTTCCTAGGTTTTCTATCTCCATCATTGCCTCCCTTTGGGTTTTCTTTATAGTGTCTACTTCCCATTTTAGGTCTTGGATGGTTTTATTCAATTCCATCACCTGTTTGGTCGTGTTTTCTTGCAATATTTTAAGGGATTTTTGGGCTTCCTCTTTAAGGTCTTCTACCTGTTTAGAAGTGTTCTCCTGTATTTCTTTAAGTGAGTTATCAAAGTCCTTCTTGATGTCCTCTACCATCATCACGAGATATTCTTTTAAATCCGGGTCTAGTTTTTCGGGTGTGTTGGGGTGCCCAGGATTGGGTGGCGTGGGAGTGCTGCCTTTGTATGATGGTGATGGTCTTGGTTTCTGTTAGTAACATTCTTACATTTGCCTTTCGCCATCTGGTAATCTCTGGAGTTAGTTGTTGTAGTTGTCTCTGGTTATATCTTGTTCCTCAGGTGTTTATGTTAGCCTCTATCAGCAGACCTGGGAGACTAGCTCTAACCTGAGTTTCAGTGTTCAGAGTATTCTCTGCAGGTAGGCTCTCCTCTTGCAGGGAAGGTGCCCAGATATCTGGTGTTCGAACCTGCCTCCTGGCAGAAGTTGTGATCAACTCACAGATGTCTAAAGATCCCGTGGTGGGTCCTGTGTATACCTTACGGGTGTCCGCAGACTCCACGCTCAAGGTACCCCTGTGCTGGCATGGACCAGAAGGGACTTGTGCTCCTGCTGGCCGGGTTTTCTGTTTCCCTAATTAATGCAGTCTCAGGTCCTGCACGATTGGATTGGAGCAGCAGCTGTGTTCTACTCACCAGAGGTCTTAAGATCCCGTGGCGGGTCTTGTTGTAGCTTGCGGGTGTCAGCCAACTCTGTGACCTAGCTATCCTGGTGCTGGCCGGATCTGAAGGGACTTGTGCCTCTGATTAGGCCGGGTTTTCTGCTTCCCTAATTAATGCAGTCTCAGGTCCCGAGCGATTGGATTGGAGCAGATGTTGTGTTCTACTCACCAGGGGTCTTAAGATCCCCGTGGCAGGTCTTGTGGGTAACTGGCAGGTGTCAGCTGACTCTGTGCCCTAGCTACCCTGGTGCTGGCCGGACCGGAAGGGACCAGATATTAGCACTCTTAGAACATTCCTTTTTAAAATTTGTGAATCTTTTATGCAGTAATTTTGGTTGTATCCTTTCTCCTCCCCCAGAATTTCTCAGATCCCATCTTCCTTTCCCACCCAACTTCATATTATTTCTCTATCTTTTAAAAAATGGCCCAATTTCTTCTCCATGGCCAAACATAGTGAGTCTCTCTGAGCTCTCAATCCATACCTTTTCCCTAAAATATCAAATCTAGAATGAGTCTCATATTCAGTGCTCTGGCATAGTCAGGTCACTCCTACCTATACCTCAACTAATCCAACTTTTCTACCAAGCCAGATCTATTACCACACACTTGGTTTGGAACAGAAGGCATATCCTAAAAATGTGCTGAGTCTCCTCCATCCACCTCACTTTATGCACTCCGAGTCATTTATAACCTTTCTGCACATCATCTCTTCTGCCACTAACCTGCTCTATCTGTATCAGACTTAGAACTAACAAAAGAACTCCATATGCACAGATCTCATTGCAAAAACTGCCAAAATATGAAACATCAAGCTAATGTCTTATCTCCAAATCCTAACAGTCCTGTAGAAATGTTTGCCAATGACCAGTACCTAGATGAAACCCAAGACACAGAATTTAAAAGGATAGTAATAAAGTTTATCAAAGAACTTAAGAAGTTTAAAGAACATAATAAATAAAACAACTCAATGAAATTAAAGAGAGAGCTTAAGGAGAATAAATGCCTGAATAATGCCCAAACACATAAAGTCAATGAAAATGATAAAGACAATATGGAATTTGTGATTAGAATTTAATAAAAAGATAGAAACACTGAAAAGAAGTGAAGTTGAAATAAAAATGGAATTGAAAAGTCAAAAATTCAGTTAGAAAATTCAACAGAAAGTCTTAGAGTAGAATGAATTATGCAGAAGTTAAAATATAAAGATAAAATAGAATCTCTAGTCACCCTATTGAATTAAATTTTATAAGGCCACACTTAACTGAGGTGATCAAATAATTTTCTCATCCTTGAATGAGTGGGCATTACCATGGCTGGGGGGACATGGACCTGATTCCTCCCGTGGGTGCTGTCACAGACCCACACTTGTGGCTCTTGGTATCTTTTAGGGAGGGGAGGTAGAGCCTTAGAAAAATTCTTTATTTGCAACTGAAACTAGATACCAACCTCCATCCAAACCGGGTGTGTCTCTCAGGGAACTCAGAAATGGTCAATTTGGACCTTCCCCTGCAATGCTTAGCTTGCACTCATACTGGGCCAATACAGGATATGTATTATCACGAACCAGCATGCACAGGTCTGAGTTCTGTGCAGCTCCCAAAGGAGAATTGTCAACCTCAGATTTAGTAAGGCCTCTACAAGAATTATGCCAATTGTAACACCACAATTTGTGGCTCTTAAGCTATATTAGGAGCTGGAGGTCACCCTTCCTCATCCCTATTGTCTTCAAAGCCTGAGGAACCAAGGGAACCTCGCATTAGCAACAAGGGTGAAAAATTGGATACCAGTCGCTCTTTTTGCCTCAGTGGGAGGAGGATCCTCTTCCTCTGAGTCTTGGATATCCAGCTGATGGTAGTGAACTGCAACTGGCTTACTTAAAGCAGCTTCAAACTGTGACTTAACAAAACTGGTTAATTTTCTAAAGGCCCAGGGGCCAAAAGACAAAAGCAGCAAAATACCCATGAAAGGTCCCAAAAGGCTGGGAAGTAAGGTGGTGATTAAAGGAAAAGTAGAAAACCAATTTTTATACCAATATACTTGTTTCTTTCTGTTACGTTTTCTCTCTCCTAAACTAGTTCTTTGTCTATGCTATCTTGAACTAAGCCAGTCTTATCAGAATAAAAACAACATTCTTCTAGTATCTGAAATTTCTGTCTTTGTAGCCTTAATATTTTTTTATGTCCTGTCTCATTGTTGAGACCACTACTTCTAAGACATTAACCTTTGCCTCCATTTTTATCTACAATAAATTGCTAATATTCTTATGCATATCATTAACAAAATGACTAGTATGCAGCTGTTGGTCTAAAGCTGTGGTAGATATTGAAGTTAAAATTGCAATTAAAGCAGTAAATCTTAAGATTGCTCATTTGACCTTTTCCAAGTTTGCATTCTCAGATTTTTAAACCAAGGATCATTTTCTAACTCTAACAGGCAGTAAAACATAAGCACATCTCTTTAACAAAATCATAACAGCAGATTACTTATCTAAATTAGGATCTACACAATTAGTTAATTGACAATTACAATGACTATGAAAAGACTTGTCAAGATTGGTGATCTTAACTCTTAAATTATCTAACAATATAGCATATAGGTAAGGTACAAAAGCTTTCACAGCTATAGGGGAGTTGACATGAATGGCCAAAAACAGTGTCTCTGATGAAATCTTATTAAATACACTGTAGCAGTCTCTCTGCCTCAGGAGTCCTCATTTATAATTGTCCTCAAATTGATACCAGGTTGGCTCTCCTTGCTGTAGCCCATGGCAGAGATAGGAAGTTTCTTCATCTTGTTTGTAAGTGGCTGCTCTCCCTGATTCTTTTTTCTCTGTGCACTCAACACAGTTTTCTTGTCATCATTGCCAGGGCACTCATGAACTCACAGGTCAGTCTGTCACACGAATCATTCTGGAAGCTCGCATGCTTCTGTAGCGTTCTGTGGAAAAAAACAGAAACACCGTCCCCTTTCCCCCATAATAACTTTCTGTTCAGGATCATTCCATGTGTCAATAGTGGATCCTTTTCATCTCACTTAGACATGATTATGTCTAGTTTTAAGATACTATAAGGTATTTATTAAGTTCTTTGACATCCAAATTTCAAAATTCTTAAAAATAAAAGTATGATTTAAATAATGTGCACAGGGGTATAATTTTTCCCTTTTTTGTTTTTAAGAAGGTAGAGTTTTAAAGTTCTATAATGGCATGTCTTTGAGAATTATAAAATTGTTGACAAAACCACTTAAATACTCGACTGTTATAGTCGGTTTTAATATAACATGGGCAGTGACTAATTAAACTTTCAATTGTTTCTCTTGAAGAGCGGTTGTAACTAGAATGCTTGAAAAATTATTATAGTCATATGTGTATAATTTATTTATTTATTAATCAGAAATAAGAGAAAGTCCTTAAGTTGTCTCTGCAAATAACTATCTTCTAGGGAAAAACAGCTTGATCAGTATGTCTAAAGCCCAAATAATTATAAGGATCATGAGTTTGTATTTTTTCAGGAGCTATCTGTAATCTTTATCAGTTAAAGCTTTATGTAAACCTCTATAACACACAAGCAAATCCTGGGGGTCTTTTCCAGGCAACCCAGGACAATTTCTTAACTGTCATAAAACAGTCTTCTTAAAGGAACAGTATTTTTTTTATAAGTTGCATACACAATTGTAAGCTAGAGACTTAATAGCATCTGAGGGATGAAAATTTTAAGCAATTGCAAGCTCTGAGATATAATATTGACTATTAATATACAACTTA
This sequence comes from Mus musculus, assembly GCF_000001635.26. Lineage (NCBI taxonomy): Eukaryota > Metazoa > Chordata > Mammalia > Rodentia > Muridae > Mus > Mus musculus. The sequence goes on from NC_000072.6 coordinate 60,551,719, forward strand.
AAGTTTGGTTGTTCAACATTTTAAAACACCATCTACAGCACAAGTTTAATTATCTGTGCTGAAGCAGGAGGAAACTCAAAAGAATAAGCATGTGATTCAATTCACATATTCTTTTCTCCCATATAAAAGCTGTTTTTTAAACACAGTAAATGGGATGCATGCATGCATGAATTTATAGAAGATATAGGAGCATGCATAAAAACATTTTTAACTTATCTATGGAATAATGATTATTAATTTTATTTAAAATGATGGTATGCAATAGATCAAATATCAATATTCTGTAATAAGCAAATTAATGGCTGTTTGGAACAAGGAACAGACACATACATATAAGCAAATTCTGTACACTATAACTTTATATAAAGTAGGCAAGTCAAATCGCAATGTCTTGATAAATTCCACAGCCTGATTGACCTTTTATAAACTTTGAATTTAAACTTTATTTAGAACAACATCTGGCTAGGTCTGTAACAAGGCTCTTTCAGCTAAAAGAAAGGGAGGGAGAGCTGAAGTTCCAGGTTTCCCTAGGCACGGTTTGCAAAGCAAAAGAAGTGCCACACAAGCCTCGCTGAGGCTGCTCCCCTCTGAGCTCAGCGTCAACCCAAACACAAACATTTCCTCAATCTGAACATTTTGCTAGAGTCCTGGCCCAAAGATTATCCCTATTTTGAAGTATCTTTAAAGACTTGTTTACCTGGGTTCATGTTGTTTAGAATAACTCCAACCCTGAGTTCTTAATTTTAAGCTAACTTTCTGTTACAAGCAAAAGGCTGCCTGCCCCTTTAAGAGATCCATTTGCAATTGGCTCCCAGCAGGTCTTTTCCAGCTGTACTTGATTCCCAGCCACAGTGCCGCATAACTTATCAGTTTCTGCTGTGCAAATTGAGACTGCTTTTTAAACAAGTTAAACTAAATCAAAGGATGGACAGGCAGCAGATAAAGTTTTAACCATTTTTTTTTCATATGAAACACAGAACAACAATCATTTAAACAACAAAACAAAAACAAACATAAATTGACAGACATATGGACAATTTGGTGCACCAAAAAGAGACAATAGACAGACAGAGAATAGAACTTGATGTCTCAAAGGGACCCAGATATCCTAACCAGAGCTAAGAATATCTCCATAGGAGCCAGAGAGGAAGCAGGACGTCTCCTGTTTTCCTTTTGTCCCTAGGAGAGCTCTGAAATAGCTTATTTTTATTTTCCATCTTTATTGCTAAAAGGTCCCAAACAGGGGATTACTACTTTTCTGAAACTTATTTTCTCTCTCTCATGTTCAGACTCTAATTCTTTATCTCCTTCTTCTGGGAATTCTGCCAGAGAAGGGAGAGGAGGCACAGTAGCTGCTTCTGATAGTTACTCCTCAATAAGAAAAGACAGTTGCAGGGACTGCATCGGGACCCCCATTAGCTAGTTTATTATTTAAAACTCTACCTACCTTTTACCATTTTTTACAATGTATCTCTGCTTTATCTATAATAAACCATGGACATACCTGGTCTATAAAAATAAAAAAGTCTATCAAATCTTTCTTTTTAACTCGTACTCCTCTTTCTCTAATTACTATCTTTAAGCCTTTAACGAAGGCTGCCTCTTTAGATAGCTTATTTCCCAAATCCTGGAGTGGAGATAAATCAACTCACCAAGGACTTCTCACTCTTCCATGAGTGGCAGAAGGGGTCCTTCACTACTTCTAAATTCTTGGGGTCGTGACGAACTTCTCTGGAACCTCCACCTGTAGGGATTACGATCTGGACCTCGCCCCACTTTGCGTGCCACTTATCATGGCCCGTGGAATTCAGTTATTTGTGGGTGCGAGGGAGACCACAAACCTGGAAAGAAATGAGAGGAAGGGAAGGAGAGGCAGGAGACCAAGAAGATGGTACCTATCAAGGTCTCGTTTATTAGGCTGCGGTGCCTTCTTTTAAAGCATACATCCCGGGGAATAGGGGAGGGGTCGAGGGGGAATTTTACAAAGAACATAGAAGCGGGCTTCTGCTAACATGGGTGCCGAAGTGAGGTGCCAGGCATCGGGCACTCTGCATCTTATCTCTAGAACATAGATCCTCCTTGACAGCCTTTTGTGCCAGGCTGGGCTCAGGCATAACTCATGTCCTTGGATGGCATGGAAGTCAGGAAGAGACAGGGAAGAGGGGACTATAATTCAGCTTTTACAGCCTCAGGTGCCAGGAAGGGAAGAGAGAGGAGGAAGTAATAACCAGCTCCTATCACGAGGCCATTTGGCCTGTCAGGGAGATTGTGAAGGGCTTGCTTTCTCACAGGATGGTCTCTGACACTCTAGACTAAACCAGAAAGGAATATAAAATTAAAATCAAACAAACAAAAAGCCATGGAAAGAATATACAGAAATGTGTATTTTTACACTATGTGTTTTTTCACACAATGAAAAAAAATCAAACTTTCAATTTTAAAGTTCATGAAGAAGAATCCCAAGTCAATGGCATAAACCAAAACTTCAACAAGATCATAGAAGAATGTGTTCCCACAAAAGAGAGAGAGAGAGAGAGAGAGAGAGAGAGAGAGAGAGAGAGAGAGAGAGAGAGAGCAGTATAAGAAGCACAGATACCAGGGAAAAAAATGTCCACAGAATATTCCAGTTAAAACACTAAGGAGATATAACAAAGTGTTTTGAAAAATGAAAGAGAAGAAATGTAAATCACAAAAAAAGGAAAATTCCATCAAAAGACAGTTGCTTTAGCAATAGAAACTTTAAAAACCAGATGACCTAGCAGCAATGCATTCTGTGTGCTAAATGACTATGAAGGTTAGCCTAGGCTAATAGTCCCCATAAAAATACCCACTGTAACTGAAGGAGAAAGAAAAGCTTTCCAATTAACAGACTAAAAATTTTATATTCAACAAACCAAACCTAAAGAAAATAAAGGAAGCATTATTTGGTCTGGAGAGGAATAAACAGCAGAGGGACTGTGAACACAAATATGAGTCATAATTATTAAAACACAAAGGACCATTAAAGTACACATACAACACCAAAACTCAGCAACATGAAAAGCACAGTTAACAAACATTTAAATTATAATTAGGGCACAAAACAAATATTTACAAAATCAAAAACTTTCAAATGACTCCTGATATCATATCAGCTCAATTGAAATTGAATTTCAAATTGAAATTGAAATTAAAATTAGATTGAAAGCAAACAATTCTACAGTAATTACAGAATTTCATGAAGACGAAAAAACTCGTCACTGAATGATGACACTGGAAAATTGGGAAATGAACGTAAAAAGTTTTTAATCTAATTGAAAACCAAAATACAACAACAAAACCTCTGAGACACAATGACAGACCTTTGAGGGAAATTTCTAGATCTAAGTCCCCCATTTGAAAAAAAAATCAGAGATTTCAAATAAATAGCTTAATGAAGTAAGTCAAAATGTGAAAATAAATCAAACCTAATAATAAGGTAAGGAATAATAAAAGCCAGAGCAGAGATCAGTGAAATAGAAACAAAGAAAACAATACAAAGAACCATTGGCTCTGAGAGCTGGTTCTTTAATCAAATTCTATCTTCAGAGAAACTGGTGGCTAAGCCTTACCTATCAGTGGGGGGAAAGCAGGAGAAAAAAGAAACGGTATTATTAACAGCAAATGATATTTATATATTTAATTATTTCTCATTCCCCGGCTCCAGCAATCATTTCTTAGCTACTTAACTGAAACAGTGACAAGACTGTGGGTTCATGTCATAGTTTTGAGTCCTGACCCTGCCACATAAGCCCTCAACCATAATACAATACATTAAATGTGACATTCCAGGGCGGGTTTTAGATCCTCATTTTATTTCTCTTAACAGTGCTGCCTGGGTTTGGATTTGTCTAAGAATTTAGATAAGATGGAAGGCAGGTTTTTAGGTTACCAGAACTCGAGGACTCACTGGGGTCAAATGTTTGGTACTTGAGTAAAAATTGACACTCAAGCCTGGATATAAATCCAAAATGTCATAGTAACAGAGCAGCCAGGCTTCTCTGTTACAGAGAAAAATGTCTATGAATGTGGGTGTCTGCCACAGCAGGCACACTCCTGGTTCCCATAGAACACTGTCATCTCACGCTGCTGGAACAGTGCTGGTGGAGCGCCAGATACTGAGGAAATTTCAGTGGCTTTCATATGAATGAGAGGTGAATGTTGCCTGCTGAAATTAGAGATTTATATACTAAATGTGTTTATCTGGCTGGCTGAAATTTAATGGTGTTAGTTGATCGGTTTCAAAGTGTCACTAGATGGCAGTATCGTCCAGCTAGTATGCCACAGTTTGGATTCCGGATGTTTAATTACAATCACAGGAAAGAGACTAGGAAGTGGAATTTATTCCGTTCCAGGGGAGTGTTGTCCTTGACATAGAAAGACACTCTTTGAAGGGTCGAAATGAGGCACGGACAGGGTCTCAGACTCTTGGGAATGCTAGGAATGTCCAAATTTGCTGTAAACCAAATCTCTGCAAAAGAAAAATATTTTGACTGTCTGATTTGTTACAATTTGTTAGAAACTTTCAAAATTATGTTTCTCATTTAATTTTTCACTCTAGATTTTTTCTAGATCCTCTTTTTTGAGAAAAAATTAGCATGATTATCTCTCTTTGACCAAAATTTAGAGTCTCTTCAGGCCAGAAATTCTAACATACCAGCTGTTTATTTGGTAAACTGGGGAAGGTTGGTTAGCATAAGATGGGTGGCAATGCATGAATTTTCAGGGGTTGAAAGGTGGTTTCCAGGTCTGACATGTCCTATGCTATGAAGAAAAATTCCATGTGTTAACTTTTATCTAAGCTGATGGTGACTTTTCAGCTCGGTTTAGATACTTATATTTATATATAAACTAGTGGTTGTCAACCTTCTCAATGTGCCATCTCTTTACTGTATATTTTGGTAATTTACATCCATATATTTATTGTCATTGCTACTTCATAATTTTAATTGTGCTGAAAGTTTTTATCATAGTGTAAATACCTGATATGAAGGATATCTTATATTCAACCCTCTGTGAAATGGTCATTTGACACCCTGAAAGGGATCACAACCCACAGATTAAGAACCGAGACATAAGATTTTAGCCCTTGTACTTTAGTAACCACCCCAATTTTATATATATATATATATATATATATATATATATATATATATATATATATATATATTGTTTGTATGGTTTTGAAAAATACTAAATTTTCCAGAAACGTGGATACAATATGAATCCAGAGTACCTTACTTTTTTTCTTTTATAACCTCCTGCAATTTGTTTGTTCATTTTTGTGGTGGTTTGAATAAGAATGGCCCCACAAGCATATATATTTGAATGCTTAGTCATCAGATAGTGGCATTACTTGAGAACTAGTATCTATTACCTTGGACAAAGTGTATGAGGAGGGGTCGGCTTTAGGGTTCAAAAACCCAAGATAGGCCCAGTGTCTCTCTACTGTCAACTATTCCATCACCATGTCTGCTCGTGTGCCCCCATGCTCCCTTCCGTGATGAAAATGGACTAAACCCCTGGAAGCAAGCCCGAGTCAAATGCTTTCTTTGAAAGGAGTTCCCCTGGTCATGGTGTTTCTTCACAGCAATACAACAGTGAAAAAGACACATGGGAAAGACAAAGAACTATGAAATATCATATAAACACCAAATCTTCATAGAATATAATTGATGCAGGAAAAAAATGTCAAACCAATAGACCAGATCCCTTTATGAGTTTGATTCTAGGATAGAAGAAATCTTAGAAACATTTATGTAAACACTGAATTTAAGCTTAATGGTAGCTACAATTACTGTCAGATGACATAGTTATGATCTGAACATGGTGATTATACACTCTTCCCCTGGATGATTTCAATGTAATGTTAGAGCCCATAAAGGAACTGTCAATATATAAAATACACAAAGCCTCATTTGTCTCCTTGAAATAAAATCCCACTGCCCCTTAATTTTCCTACCTTACTGTATCATTTTTTATTTTAATTTTATTGTAGAAATAGCTATATAAATATTTTTATGACCTAGAAAAATAATGGAGAGTCAGTTTTGGGTTTTGTTTTGGGTTTTGTATTGTGTTTGTTTGCTTGTTTGTTGGTTTTAAAAATTCATTCCTCTTCAAAATGAGGAAAGTATGCAAAGAGAAGACTAGCTGCAACTTTTGAATATCATCTCAGCTCAACTCAGCAATGAAATCCAGGGAAATTTTACATACTAGAACAAACTGTGAATGGGAGGCCATTGAACAACTTGGGATTCTGCTAAGGGGCGGGGGGGGGGGGGCAGCGAAAATCTGCCACTGCTACTGTGTGATGAGAACAAGCTGCATTGACAGTGTGAGCAAGATACTAAGGAGCACAGGGGCCTGAGCGATTAATCCTGCCTGAGGGGTGATCTGTGCTGAGCTACTAACATAAAAGATGGTAAAACAAAACAAAACAAAACACAATGTTCTGATTTCTCTGAAGGCCTTTTACTCCACCTTCAATAAAGGCAATACAATCAGAAAACTGATGGTATAAGATGGTTTTAAAAGACACCTATAGGAGAGCATCATCCTGAGTGAGGTAACACATTCACAAAGGAACTCACACAATATGTACTCACTGATAAGTGGATATTAGCCCCAAACCTAGGATTCCCAAGATATAAGGTACAATTTGCTAAACACATGAAACTCAAGAAGAATGAAGACTGAAGTGTGGACACTATGCCCCTCCTTAGAATTGGGAACAAAACACCCATGGAAGGAGTTACAGAGACAAAGTTTGGAGCTGAGATGAAAGGATGGACCATGTAGAGACTGCCATATCCAGGGATCCACCCCATAATCAGCATCCAAACGCTGACACCATTGCATACCCTAGCAAGATTTTATTGAAAGGACCCAGATGTAGCTATCTCTTGTGAGACTATGCCGGGGCCTAGCAAACACAGAAGTGGATGCTCACAGTCAGCTAATGGATGGATCACAGGGCTCCCAATGGAAGAGCTAGAGAAAGAACCCAAGGAGCTAAAGGGATCTGCAACCCTATAGGTGGAACAACATTATGAACCAATCAGTACCCCGGAGCTCTTGACTCTAGCTGCATATGTATCAAAAGATGGCCTAATTGGCCATCACTGGAAAGAGAGGCCCATTGGACACGCAAACTTTGTATGCCCCAGTACAGGGGAACGCCAGGGCCAAAAAGGGGGAGTGGGTGGGTAGGGGAGTGGGGGTGGGTGGGTATGGGGGACGTTTGGTATAGCATTGGAAATGTAAATGAGCTAAATACCTAATAAAAAATGGAAAAAAAAAAAAGAATTACACAATGGAAAATACCCTCTCTGGAAGTTGTTCCAAATCAGTGAAGTACATACTGGAAATATTAACTACAAATGAAATCTAATAATTTGAAACCCTGTGAGGCCTGTAAGTGAGATAATGTCAGGATTCCATGCATCAACTGACCAAAGAGACAAAACACACAGCTGCATCCAGATCTTCAGACCCCTGAGATGTGCTGGTGAGAATTTCATCACTGATCTGTAGAAGCAAAATTCTCCACTAGCAGATCTTCTGAGTCTCTGTGATGCAAATGTTCACCAAATTTATGTTTGTGAGTCTAAACACTGGTAAAAGCAGACTGGAGAGGTGTTGTATGCAATTGTCCCTGCTGAACTGGTACAATTAGGTAAGAGCTAACGAATTCCACACCCTGAACAAGCACTTTAGTCATTTTGTAATGAAAATATTGAATCGGGGGTTCTAATTTAGATTTTGTCATTAACAGCTGTAGCATGAGCTTCTGTCATCACTGACCTCTCTGATGAAGTCACCGAACACTGACGTTTACTTTGCTTAGAATCTAATCAGCAGGTGCACAATATCCTGAGTCAAATACTTATACTTCCATTCCAAAGAATCCCACTCATAGCTTTGAGTGTGAGATACGTTTATGCCCATTTTAGAGATGAGGAGGCAAAAGGTAAAGATTGAATGATTTTCCTGGATGTAACAATAGATATGTAAACATAGGAATTACTGTAGGAGGTAAAGAAAACATTTCTAAATACTCATTTAATATGTTGTTCCATCTCATTGAAGTGTTTGGAGATTTTCTTCAAAGAAGGGACGTTTGAAACTGAGAGAGAGAAAGAGAGAGAGAGAGAGAGGGAGAGAGAGAGAGAGAGCCCTCTCTGAGCTCTCACATAAGCCTGTCATTTCCATTACTTCCTGAGAACCTGAAAAGTGTTCTTTCAAGACCAGAGTGTTGGAAGGATTGCCTTTCCTCGAAGCATTCTGAAAACTAAGCATAATTGTTATGACTCTCATAATACACACATTAAGTTTGCAGCTTTAATTTTATTATTCATAGTAAAGCATTTATTCAATCAATGAGCACAAAAATAAAAGGAAATAGAAAACTAATAAGAATTACCCTAACAGTTCGTAATTGACAAAAATCCCAAGAGTAACTTTCTTCTTCCTCAAAGTATTTACTTTCATGAAACGAAAATTATCTTAGTCTATATCATTCTCTCTCTCTCTCTCTCTCTCTCTCTCTCTCTCTCTCTCTCTCTCTCTCTCTCTCTCTTTCTGTTTCAAACCTCCTTGTCTCCCTGTCTCCTTCTCTATCTCAGTTTTAGGGTTTCTCTCTATCTATATAAATTTTAATTGGAAAATAACACACAGTTTACAAATGAGAGCATGTAGCCTCTAGGCTTGATTTTCTTTTGATGGTACATATAGATTTTTAATTTTTTTCACTGTACAAAATACATAATTCCACTTGAAGTATCTCATTTCTCTGGTTGCCCAGGTTGACTTATATTCACTGATGTAAAAAGTACTATAATATATAAAGGGGAGAGGGCTTACAAAGCAGAGCATCTTTTAGACATGTCTTTAACAGCTGTTGATTCTGTCATAAAAGTAGCAGCCACCTCAAATGTCACTACTGAATAACCAGGCACCCACAAATAAGAAATTAGAAAATACCATGTATCTATTTATATATGAGGGAGGAGTAAGCTGTTCCCCTTCATGCAACATGTGTCCCAATCCTGAGCACTGTTGGCTGTGTAAACCAAAACTCTCTTGATTTCAGACAGTCCCTAGGTTTTGAGTTTTGTAACCTAAGGATGACTCAGAACCTGGGTCTATCCTGGACATGTAGCTAGAGGGTACATTGGCAAGTGTATCTGGGAAGAGTCACTAAGGCGATCCTAAATTCAGTCTCAGGGTTATAATGTTACCAATGTTTGACCTGCTTCTTCAGTGATCTGCATGCAAATCCAAACAGAAGTCACACACAATGTTTGACTCACAAATACATACCAAGGCCTAGCACATGTACAGAGACATTGTTCAAACTAAAGTTTTTGATGAATGAATCGCTATGTCTTCCTTCAGTTTCCAGGTATGTACCATAATAGGTCAGGACTGTCCCTTGCTGAAGGGATCAATAATTTACATATGTCTATGTAATCTAGCATATTTTCTAAAGCAGCAAGGAACCTGGTTGATTATATGTTTTTCCTCTACTTACAAACTTAAGGGAAAATTTTGACTTCTGCTTTAAGGCTTCTTGTGTGTTTGTGTGTGTGTGTGTGTGCGTGCACATGTGCACAGGCTCATTCTGTTCTAGGCAGGACAAGAGTGTTAAATACTAATGACTTTCTTAGCCAAAGAGCATTATATTGCAGTGGCATCATGTTCAAATTGAGCAATAATTTACACTTGACTAGCATTGGCAACAGTCATTGCTACTATTATAAATATAATACGGAACTAAATGTTTCCTTGTGATATATTGCTTAATAAATTTTAAATATACTATAAGATCTGACAGCAACATACAAATGATAAATAAATGATTGCCATATCAGATGGTTTATGGTTCAGCATGAATACTTACTGTGATTTAATACTTAGCATTAAAGGTAATTTTTGCTATTACCAGTGAAATTAAAAGTGACGTTAGGATTTAAAAATCATACATTATGCTAGCATCACTAGATTTGTTTTCCAGAGGCGAGTAGCCAAAATCACTTCAGTTACATTAAAGTATAAAAAAAAAAAAAAAAAAAATGGGACTCCATAGGCACTACCTGGCTACTTATCCAAGAAGATAATAACATTTCACACTGCATGAACTAGTCACAATCAAACTCTCTCTGAACACAAAAGGCACACATTATTTTTCTTCAGTGCTGAAATCATCTTTTCCTATGTGACCACAGCCTTCTTCGGCAATTATAGGACTAGTATAGTACCCAAGATAGCATCTTGAAGTTTCTTAATGCATTTCTCTCCTCTAGGTGAGGAGCACCAGCCCTGAGAGGGACTGCCATCTTTCTGATTCTACTCTCAGTGTGTTACACTTCTACAGGGATAGAGAAGAAAGGAGTTTGTATTCTTGTTCTCTGAAATCTGGAAGGCTTTTAGGTAATTGTATTGTGATATCCTAACAACAGCTAGAACATACAAAATACTTGATTAAGGAATCTTCTAAATTCTTTGTATGGCTGTAAAGTAGGCATCAATGCCCTAGTTCCCTAGTAGGAAAAATTTAACTTGGAGCCATCTACTATATTTTTCTCATAGAGACATTAAGTAGAGCTGAGCTATGACTCATGCACAGTTATGAGACTGAGCACAGACCATACCCACCCTGCTCCATATTCTCATTCAGTTCCAGGCCATGAAGCATATTTTTTTTTCTTTTTTAGTTTTTGTAGACAGGGTTTCTCTGTGTAGCCCTGGCTGTCCTGGAACTCACTTTGTAGACCAGGCTGACCTAGAACTCAGAAATCCACCTGCCTCTGCCTCCTGAGTGCTAGGATTAAAGGCTTGCGCCACCACGCCCGGCTTTTTTTTTTTTTTTTTAGCATAATTTCATACTGATATTTCCTTCAGGAGACTAAGGTTCTGGAATCTGGATTTAGTTCTGCTGATAGGAGGTTGCAAATAAAAATAAGTCTGTGTGTGTAGTGCTTGTTTCAGGATGAAAAAAAATTAGGCATTTAAGGAAAGCCACTTAAACCTGGCAATATCAATTAAGTCCCCAAGTGTCAAAATTTGCTTTCTAAATGACAAAGATGGACTATAGTAAAGAACTGTAGGAATGACACTTCCCAGGGAAGTGAAGGTAAAATAGTTACTCTATCTCCATACAAAAAGAACAAAAATCATACTGTATTTACATGATTTGTCACTTAACTTTGATTGCCAAAAACTCGGCATTGAATCAAAAGGCAAAGAAAAATAATTTGAGGGAAGGTAACTTCCTGTATTACATAGTACCAAATAGTACATATTTTAAACAAAAAGTTTTAACTATTTAAAAGTCATGGTGGGCCAGTGATTCTGATTTGTCTTGGGTGGCAGGTGCAATTGAAAGCTCACACAACTGTTAGTTGGAGTCTTCAGTTTCTTGACATTTAATCCTCTCACTGTACTGCCTGACTATCTCTATAGCATGCCAGTTGCCCTCTGCAGAATATGTGGTATAAGATGCATAGACAAGCAAATGCTATGGTATATTTTATGAGTTATTGTGACAAGTCAAAGACTGTCACACCACACTCTAGAAAATACCTACCACTCCAGTACTTATGTTGGGGTTGATGTGTTTACATCCTTGGATCTGAGAGGAATATGTAAAAGGAATATTCATTGGCATATGAAAACCATGAAAACCATCAAAGCTAAGTTATATATATATATATATATATATATATATACCTGTATTAGCCTGCTTTTCTATTGTAGTAAAACTCCACGATCAAAACAACTTATAGAAAGAAGTGTTTGTTTAACTTATGCTAACAGAGGGATAAGGGTTCATCATGGAGGGAAAGTACAGCAATAAGAAGCAGCCATGGAAGCTGAGACCTCACATCTTGAACCACAAGCATGAAGTAGAGACAACGAACTAAAAATGTGAGTCCTTAAACTCTTAAAGACTACCCCAGTGACATTCTTCCTCCAGGACCACACCACCTAAACATACTCAAACAACATTACCAACTACAGATCAAGTGTTCAAGTGCCCCAAGTATTCACTATGTACTTGAATTGGAACAAAAGTCTTGCCAAATAGCTTTAAGAGCTACTTAAGGCATGTCTCCAAAGTTAATTCAGCTCTTCCTTCCACAAATAATATAGACTTCTAAACAGACTGACCACACATAGCACACATACACAACTCAATTTGCCTCTTCTGTTGAATAATTTCTATGTTCATTTTCCCCAAAAGTGACCTCAATGATCTCTTGTTTTCACTATCCTTATTTCTGTTACAGAGAAAGTAATATTCCACATCACTTTTCCATTTACAATCACATAGGGCTTGGGCTATGTCTTTCTTTTTTGTGTGTTTCTTGTGCCTAACAGGGTCTTATCCATCATATGTACAATGATGATATAAAAATGATAACACTGTTTTATGAAATTATTTAATGTATTTGTCACTTTAAAAATACCTAAAGGTGATTTCTAAAATTTAAAAAGGGAAAACTTTACTCATCTTTTCTATAGCCATCTATTTTGTAATGACAAATTCTACAATTGCCTAGGCAGATAGTAAAATCAAAGCAAACTATCTCCTGGAACTCAAACACTGTGTGCTCAATAGACTTCTCTGTAGCAAACTTTTTTCCTGCTGAAAGTGATGCAGACACTGCGGATCTTTTCAGCTACTTCCTTGCACAAGTCTGGGAAATTGGACATGTTTCTTCACCACCACTAGGTGGCCTCTGCCACTTATTTCCAAGATGGTCTCAACTTCTTGTTTATTTTGAAAAGATTTTATTCTTTTTCTCCTTAATTTTTAAAAAAATGATTGTCAGTGTGTTTTATCCTACTCTTTTTTGAATTCCAACTCCTCCAAAATCTACCACACATTACATGTTACATACTTTAACAAACACAAAAGTTACAAAGAAAGGAAGGAAGGAAGGAAGGAAGGAAGGAAGGAAGGAAGGAAGGAAGGAAGGAGGGAGGGAGGGAGGGAGGGAGGGGAGGGGAGGGGAAGGAGGGAGGGGAGGGGAGGGAGAGAGGGAGGGAGGGAGGGAGGGAAGGGAGGGAGGGAAGGGAGGGAGGGAGGGAGGGAGGGAGGGAAAAAGCCACTAAAACCATGAAGTCTGATTTGTGTTGACCTTTATCCTAATAACCCATAATACTAATTCTATATCTTATTTCTTTAAATAAATTCTCTCCCTATCAACACCCTCTTCTCTTACTAGCAACTGAGCCTTTGTGGGTTTTCTAAGTGAAACACACACACACATTTAAACATAAAATCAGAGATCCAAGCACATATATGAGAAAATAGGAAATGATTGTTATTTTTGGCCTGGGTTCCCTCACTCAGGGTAATTTTTTTCTTACTCTATTCATTTCTCTGATAATTTATTATTTTTTGTGATAACTAAATAGCAATTCCATTTTGTGAGGTTATCACATTTTCATTATCCACTCATCAGTTGATGAACATTTAGATGGTTTCCACTTTCTAGCTATTATGAGTAGTCCAGAAATGAACAGGAATGAGCAAGGATCTCTGTAGTAAGACATAGAGTCCATGAGTAGTACAGCTGGATCTTGTGGTCTCTATACTATCAGCATTTTGCAGAACATCATGCTGATTTCCATCATGACTGTATAAGTGTTTTTCTTTTCCTGTATCTTTGCCATTATCCGCTGTCATACATTTTTATTAATCATGGTCTTTCTCTCTAAGGTAACATGAGAATTTGAAAGAGTTTTAATTTCTAGTTCCCTGATGTCTACAGATGTCAGGGTCTATATAGACTTTAATATTGTACATAATTAGTCTTAGAAATGATGGATTAAGATACTAGTAAAATGATGAAATATTCAAAATTTTAATGAACTTAAAATACCCTCCTAAAACTAAAAATCTGAATGAGAACCATAAGAAATAATTAAACTCTGCAAATAACTCTGTGAATAAGTTTTTGGGAATGTTCAATCTTTCTAATAACTTAGTGATATATATACTGTATTTATTCGCTTCTTTCTCTGCAGAGATAAGGGAGGAAAAAGGCTACTGGAACTATCTGTGACTATTTTGTGTTCATGGATTTGCCTCTTGTGATATGTGCTATCCAACGCCAGGGCCATAAAAGGGGAGTGGGTGGGTAGGGGAGTGGGGGTGGGTGGCTATGAGGGACTTTTGGTATAGCATTGGAAATGTAAATGAGCTAAATACCTAATAAAAAATGGAAAAAAAATAGGCTAGTACTCCTAAGTGAAAGAAAATTATATCTAAATATTTCAAAAGAGAAAAGGATGATAAATTGCTGTTAGAAGTGCCAGCTCATGAAGAAATGATCCCCAACAGCCACCTCAACATTACTGATTCTTCTTACTTGAATGAACAGTTTTATCTGTGAATTTGGGATAGGAATCCTCATTTTATTACTTTTTAATTTCTTATTATATGTGTGTATTTGGGGCAAGTAAATGTTGTGGCACATAGGTGGAGGTTAGAAGACAACTTTGCAGAGTTAGGGCTCCACGCATGTTTATCTGTGTTCTTAGCATTAAACACAACATACTGGACTTCATAGCAAGTGATTTTATACATAGAGCAATTGCATTGGCCCAAGAGCCTTCATTATAAATGAAAGTCTGTATAAACTTAGTTAACACATCATTTTCAGCTAGCCTATCTCTAGCATAAATCATTTTATTTTCTTATTTTGTTGGTACCTTAGACTTAAACTATAGTATACAGATTTTTATTCTTAGTTAATTTCTAAAATTTCAATTATCTTAGATTCTTCATTTTTTATTTTTTAAGATTTTTTATTTTCTAAGATAGAATCATCCCATTGATGGGGAACTTTGCTCTCTTTCTTATGCCCGAAATGTGATATAGCAAATTAGATCATTAAGATATATTTTTATAAAGCCTAAATATTAATGGATTTAGTGAGTCAGTGTAATATTCAAATGACATGAAAATTCTAGAATTAAAATTACTTCAATAAAAAAGTGTTGGGACATAATCACATCAAATACATAATATCTCTCTGTGCGTGTACGAATATAGTGCCTATTGTGTCAAAGGTGAAGATAATTAAAGAGTCAATAGTATAACACTCAGGTTTGTGTGGAGAAATTGTAAATTTGAATGTGACTGCTCTTCCAGAGGATCTGGGTTTGTTCTCTAGCCTTACTGAAACACCAACTAAAGAGCATACATAGGTTGGACCTTGCCACCTCCTCCCATACATACACATATGTAGCAGATACGCAGCTTGGTTTTCATGTTGGTCCCAAACAACTGGAGCCAGGGATATCCCTAAAACTGTAGCTTGTCTTTGGGACATGTTCTTCTAGCTGGGCTGCCTTGTCTGGCCTGGGTGGGAGAAGATGTGCCTAGCCCCACAGAGTCTTGATGTGCCAGAGTTGGGGGATACCTGGGGGCAGATCCACCTTTTCAGAGGAGAAGGGGAGGGAGGGATGATGGGAAGAATTATGGGAAGGAGTGACCTGGAAGAGGAGAAGTAAGCAGGGTGTAAAGTGAATAAAGAATAATTCAAAAAGGACAACGTGAAAGAAAAAAGAAAGGAAGACAGAAAGAAAGAGAGAGAGCGGAGAGAAAGAAAGAAAGAAAGAAAGAAAGAAAGAAAGAGAGAGAGAGAGAGAGGGAGGGAGGGAGGGAGGGAGGGAGGGAGGGAGGGAGAGAGAGAGAGAGAGAGAGAGAGAGAGAGAGAGAGAGAGAGAGAGAGAAAGAAAGAAAGAAAGAAAGAAAGAAAGAAAGAAAGAAAGAAAGAAAGAAAGAAAGAAAGAAAGAAAGAAAGGAAGAAAGACCGGTGTGTCACCCAATTTCCCTATTTTCTTCTGTATAAAAAGTTTGATGCTCGATTTGACAAATTACATTCAGATCCACACTCCCTTGTGTCCAGTCTGTCTGTCAAATCCCACCTTCTCCTTGCCCACTTGTGACCATAAACGTGTTCCACGCAGACAAGGGACCAAGAGGTTACTGGATTATTACACAAAACAGAGGAATGCAAACAAGAAAGGACTGGCGGGAACCAACTGGGATAAAATTCAATGTTAACAACTGAGATCAAAAACAGCTCCACCTAAGGTCCACTTAATCTTAGAAGCCAGGGGCAAGGGTTTAGTGCCCTTGCCATAGTTCCTACTCTAGTCTATTGTATAGTCCACCTTCCCCCAGGCCATTGTAAATACTGTGTATGGGTGTAACTTGGCTATCTATAGTTTTAAGTATCTACCCTGGTTCCTCTTTAGGTCACAAACTTCCTTTTTGCTAGATAATAGTAAATTTCTGTGTAGGGCAGTGACTTAGTTATCCATGCCCAAGGTCAGATCAAAAACTGCCTAGAATCTAAAATATCAATCCTTAGGAGCACTTGTGATAAAGCAATATTAAGGGAAAGCACATAGAATCGTTTACCAACTAAAGCAAGGACATTGGAGCATTCTTTATACAGGATGCCACGATTCCAGGAGACTAAGTTTCCATGAACTTTTCGTCTCAGGACAGTGCCCAGGATTTCGGGGCCTGGCGCGCTTGTCACTACTGGAGTGGATGTAGCAGTCTTTCACTTGCTTAGTTAGAATCACACCAAGGTATTGTATATTATTTGTGACTATTGTGAAGGTTGTTGTTTCCCTAATTTCTTCCTCAGCCTGTGAATTCTTTATATAGAGGAAGCCTACAGATTATTTGGAGTTAATTTTATATCCAGATACTTCACTAAAGCTGTTTATCAGGTACAGGAGTTCTCTGGTGGAATTTTGGGGGTCACTTATATATACTATCATGTCATTTGCAATTAGTGATATTTTCACTTCTTCCTTTCCAATTTGTATCCCCTTAATCTCCTTTTGTTGTCTAATTGCTCTGAATGGGACCTCAAGTACTGTACTGAATAGGTAGGGACAGAGTGGGCAGCCTTGTCAAGTCTCTGATTTTACTGGCATTGTTTCAAGTTTCTCTCCATTTAGTGTGATATTGGCTATTAGTTTGCTGTATATAGCTTTTATTATGTTTAGATATGGGCCTTGAATTCCTGATCTTTACAAGACATTTATCATGAATGGGTGTTGGACTTTGTCGAATGCTTTCTTAGCATGTAATGTGTATTGGACTTTTCAATTGCTTTCTCAGCATCTAATGAGATGATCATTTGGTTTTTGTCTTTGAGGTTGTTTATATAGTGGATTATGTTCATAAATTTCCGTATATTGAACCATCACTCCATCCCTGGGATGAAGCCTGCTTGATCATAATGGATGATTTTTTTGATGTGTTCTTGGATTCAGTTTGCAGGAATTTTACTGAGTATTTTTGCATCAACATTCATAAGGGAAATTGTTCAGAATTATCTTTCTTTGTTGGGTCTTGGTGTGGTTTAATTATCAGAGTAATTTTGGCTTCATAGAATGAATTGAGTATAGTACCTGTTTCTATTTTGTGGAATAGTTTGAAGAGTATTGGAATTAAGCTTCTGTGAAGGGCTGATAGAATTCTGCAATAAACTCATCTGGTGCTGGGCTTTTTTTAGTTGGGAGACTCTTAATGACTTTTTCTATTTCTTTCGGGGACATGAGATTGTTTAGACCATTAATCTGATCCTAATTTAATTTTGGTACTTTGTATCTCTCTAGAAAATTGTCCGTTTCATCCAGATTTCCCTCTTTTGTTGAGTATTGGCATTTGTAGTAGGATCTGATGATTTTTTTTTTTTTTTTTTTGGATTTCCTCAGATTCTGTTGTTATTTTTCCCTGTTCATTTCAAATTGTATCAATAAGAATACTGTCCCTGTGTCATCTAACTAATCCGGCTAAGGGTTTATCTATCTTGTTAATTTTCTCAAAGAACCAGCACCTGGTTTGGTTTATTCTTTGTATAGTTCTTTTTGTTTCCACTTAGTTGAGTTCACTTTTGAGTTTGATTATTTCCTGCCATCTACTCCTCTTGGGTGACTTTGCTTCCATTTTTTCTAGAGCTCTTAGGTGTGCTGTCAGGCTGCTAGTGTATGTTCCCTCCTGTTTCTTTTTGGAGGCACTTAGAGATATAATTTTTCCCCTCTGAGGACTGCTTCCATTGTGTCCCATAAGTTTGGGTATGTTGTGGCTTCATTTACATTAAACTGTAAAAAGTCTTTAATTTCTTCATTTCTTCCTTGACCAAGTTGAGTAGAGTGGTGTTCAGTTTTGATGTGTATGTTAGCTTTCTGGTATTTATGTTGTTAGTGAAGTTATGCCTTAATCTGTGGTGATCTGATAGGATGCATGGGAATTTTTAAAAATATTTTTGGTTCTGTTGAGGCCTGTTTTGTGACCACATCTCAGTTTTGGAGAAGGTACCATGAGGTGCTGAGAAGAAGGTACATCCTTTTGTTTTTAAGATAAAATGTTCTATAGATATCTTTTAAATCCATTTGTTTCATAACTTCTGTTAATTTCACTGTGTCTCTGTTTAGTTTCTGTTTCAGGGGGTTGTCCATTGATGGGATTGGGGTGTTGAAGTTTCCCACTATTATTGTGTGAGGTACAATGTGTGCTTTGAGATTTGCTAAAGTTCCTTTAATGAATATGGATTCCCTTACATTTGGAGCATAGATGTTCAGAATTGAGAGTTCATCTTAGCAGATTTTACCTTTGATGAGTATGAAGCATCCTTCCTTGTCTTTTTTGATAATCTGAGGTTGAAATTCGATTTTATTCGATATTAAAATAGTTGCTGCAGCTTTTTTCTTGGGACCATTTGCTTGGAAAATTGTTTTCCAGCCTTTTACTCTAAGGTAGTGTCTGTCTTTTTCCCTGAGGTGGGATTCCTGTATGCTGCAAAATGTTGAGTCCGGTTTACATAGCCAGTCTGTTAATCTATGACATTTTACTGGGGAATTGAGTACATTGATATTAGGGAGATATTAAGGAAAAGTAATTGTTGCTTCCTGTTATTTATTGTTAGAGTTGGGATTTTGTTCATGTGGCTGTCTTCTTTTGGGTTTGTTGAATGATTACTTTCTTGCTTTTCTAGAATGTAGCTTCCCTCCTTCTGTTGGAGTTTTCACTTTACTATCCTTTGAAAGGCTGGATTCGTGGAAAGATTGTGTAATTTTTCTTTTTTTTTTTTGTCTCAGAATACTTTTGTTTCTCCATCCATGGTAATCAAAAATTTTGCTGGGTAAAAAGAGCCTGGGTTGGCACTTGTGTTCTCTTTGGGTCTGTATTCAAAAATTAAAAGGGAAAAAAGTATTCTCCTGTAATTCTTTAAGGGATTTTTCATGATTCCTCTTTAAGGGCTTCTCCCTGTTTAACTGTGTTCTCCTGTATTTCTTTAAGGAAGTTACTAATGTCCTTCTTAAAATCCTCTACCAGCATCATGAAATAAGATTTTAAATCTGAATCTTGCTTTTCCCGTGTGTTGGGGTATCCAGGACTCACTGTGGTGAGAGTACTGGTTTCTGATGATGCCAAGTAGTCTTGGTTTCTTTTGGTAAGATTCTTGCATTTGCCTTTCACCCTTTGGTAATCTCTGGTTTAGATGTTTTTGCTGTCTTTGGCTGGGGCTTGTTCCTCCTGTGAGTCTGTAAGCCTATGTCAGCACTCTTGAGAGACTAGCTTTCTCCTGGGGAGACCAGTGCAAAGAGGGGGGTGGAACAGACACACCTCCTGGCTGCAGATGTAGGCCTGTAGGACCCTGTCCCAGTTGTTCTGCTGCTTCATCAGCCTGAGCCCTCCTGAGTCAACCTGCCTTAGGGAGACACCAGAGAGAAAATGGCTATATCCCCTGTGTCCAGGAATCAGAGTACCTCTAGAAAAGGCTTTTGACAATATCAATTACCCATTCATGATAAACATCTTAGAGAGATTATAGATTAAAATTCCACTAGGCAACTTCTACAGCTTATAAACACTTTTATCAAAAGTAAATGGATAAAAAGTTAAGTCACAAATCAGTAGCCTTCCTATACACAAATAATAAACAAACTGAACAAAATATCAGAGAAAAAAAACCACCTTTCACAGTAGTGTCAAAGAATAAGTATCCTGGGATGACTCTAACCAAGCAAATGAAATTCTTGTATGGTAAAAATATTAATACCTTGAAGAAAGATTTTAAAGAAGACATCAAAAGATCTCCCTGGCTCATGGATCAGTACTATTAACACAATGAAAATGGCAATCCAACCAAAATCAATCTCCATCAAAATTTCAACACAATTCTTCATAGATATTAAATTGACAATGTTGGGCTTTATATGGAAATACACTTACACACAAACAAACAAACAAACAAACAAAAAACAGAAAAAAAAACCAAACCAGCCAACTAAAAAAACAAACAAAAGCAAAGATAGCTCAAATAATCCTGAATAATAGAAGTCCTGCAGGAGATAATATCTGACCTAGCCTCAAAGTGGATGACAGTCACATAGTAATTTTTACAAAGCATGTCATTAAAATAAAGAGACAAGTTGATCAATTTATTGAATTGAAAACCCAGACATGAATCCATATACCCATGAACATCTGATTAAAAAAAAAAAAAAAAAAAAAAAAAAAAAACAGAACTACAAATTGGAAAAAAGACAGCATCTTCAACAAATAGTTCTTGTCAAACTGGATTTCCAGATAAATGCAAATAAAACCATACCACACTTACCACCATGCCAGAAGTTCAATGATAAATGGATCGAAAACTTCACAATAAACAAGCTACACTGGGCATAATAATAGAGAAAGTGGGGAATATCCTTGATCTCATTGGCACAGAAGACATCTTCCTGAACAGATCACTTATTACAGACACTATGATCCACAATCAGTAAATGTGACTTCATGAAAGTGAAAAGCTACTGCAAGGCAAATCACACTGACATTAGGACAAAGTGGCATATTACAGAATGCAAAAAAAAAAAAAAAATCATCAGTTCTACATCCAATAGAGGGTTAATATCCACAATATATAAAGAACTCAGGAAACCAGATATAAAACAAACAAACAAACAACAACAACAACAAAAAACCAAAAACAAATAACCTAATTAAAAATGGGTGCAGATCTAAACAAAGAATTCTCAATAGAGGAAACTCAAATAGCTGAGAAACACTTAAAGAAATGTTCAACATCCTGAACTATCAGGAAAACACAGATTAAAACTGCTTTGATATTTCATCTTACACCAATAAGAATGGGTAAGATCTGACACCTTGTGCTAGGGAGGATGTGGAATAATAAGAATATGCATGCATTGCTGATAAAAGCACAAACTCATACAGCCACTGGGGAAACCAATTTAGTGGTTCCTCGTGAAGATGGTAATCAATCAACTTCAAGATCCATCTGTAATACACTTGGGCATATATTCAAGGGATGCTGCAACATCTCAGAAAGACAATTCCTCAACCATGTTGATTGCTTCTTTATATTGCCCAGAAATTTGATATCCCTCAACAGAATAATGAATAAAGAAAACATGCTATATTTACACGACGGAGTATGTACACAATACAGGTATTAAGAAAGAAGACATCATGAAATTTGCAAACAAAGGGATGGGAATTGAAAAAAAAATAGTGTGTGAAGTAACCCAAACCCAGAAAGATAAATGTGGCATATATTCACTTATGTGTGGATATTATTCTTTAAGTAAATGATAACCACACTACAATCCATAAACCTGGAGAGGTTACATATAAAGGAAGGGACTAGTAGAGGTACATGGATCTCCCAGGGAAGAAGAACTAGAATAGATTTTACAGGTGGTCTAGGAGATGTGAACTAAGTATCAGGTGGGGATTGGGGAGGGGAAATAGGGCTAAGGAAGGGAATGCAAGGAAAGGGAGTTTGAGGGATGTAGTAGTATGATTGTTTGTATATTTTGGTTTTCTTTGTTTGGTTGTTTGGTTGGTTGGGTGTTTGGTTGTTTGATTGGTTGGTTGGTTGGTTGGTTTGGTTTGGTTTGTATATTTTGGACTAGGGAGTGGCACCATTTGGAAGTATGACCTTGTTGGAATAGGTGTGACCTGATTGGATTAGGTTTGTCACTGTGGGTATGGGCTTAAGACTCTCACCTTAGGTGCCTGGAAGTTCAGTCTTCCCCTAGCAGTCTTTGGATGAAGACATAGAACTCTCAGCTCTGCCCGCGCTATGCTTGCCTAGGTGCTGCCATGCCCCCACCTTGATGATAATGGACTGAACCTCTGAGTTTGTAAGCCAGCCCCAATTAAATGTTGTTTTTTATAAGAGTTGCCTTGGTCATGCTGTCAGTCCTCAGCAGTAAAACCCTAACTAAGACAAGTAGAAACTTTCTAAAACCTATGAATGTGATCCTAATGAAGTTTTCTAATAAAAGGGAGGCACAGTTCCAACAGACTCTATCCTGTCACTAAATGAGGCTTCTAGTACGTAGATTGAGTTGTATTCTCTTGAATTGTTGGATGAGGGGGTCCCACAAAAATCCCTGAGCAACCCAAGATCTTGCCAAGATATTAGGTGGCTCTTTGCAAACTAATGGTGGAGTCTCATTGCTGAGCACAATATTGACACAAGTCATTGATCATAGCAAAGGTAAGCTGGAACCTATACAAAGTCTTTATTTCTATGTTCCAGTGTCTTTGTGCAGAAAGATACTCTATAGGTTACAAAAAGAGAAATGTCAACATCAACTTAGCTACAAAAATTTTATACAAATCTCTCTCAGGCCAGCAAGATATGCTAGGGCAATGATGGCACTTGTAAGAGTAACCAAACAAAATCTTACTTGAATTAAGGCCAGAGACTCCAGGAGAGAGAATCCATATCTAACACAGCTTGGGTAACCAAGAATCAGAACAAGATATGCAGAAAACCAAACACTAGTGGCCAAAAAGAATTATCGACAAAATGACTGTGCTGTTTCAATAGGAATGGCCTCCACATACTCAAAGTTTGAATGTTTGGGCCATAGGGAATGATTCTATTAGGAAGTGTGAGTTTGTTGGAAAAAGTGTGGCCTTCTTGGAAGAACTGTGAAACTGTGGGACAGTATTTGAAGTCTCATATGCTCAAGCTATATTCATCGTGACTCACAGTCTCCTATCACCTGAAGATTAAGACCTAGGACTCTCAGGTCCTTCTCCAGTACTTCATCTGCCTACACACTATGACACTTCCCATCAATATGATAACGGACTGAATTTTTAAAATGTAAGCAAGCTCCAACTTTAGGAGGTTGGAGGGACCTTCAAGAATGCACCAAAGACTTTGGAGGTGAGAGACTCTCAGGACTCAAAGGGACCTTAGATGAAATGCCTGAAAGTGGGGAGAGAGCCCACCTCCATCAGGAAGACAAGGCACCAAATGATGGAGGGGGGCCATCCCACAGTCACAACTCTGACCCATAATTATTTCTGTCAGAAAGGATTAAAGGAATGGAAATGGAGAGGAGCCTGAGGAAAAGAAGGTCTAGTGACAGGTCCAAAGTGA
This sequence comes from Mus musculus, assembly GCF_000001635.26. Lineage (NCBI taxonomy): Eukaryota > Metazoa > Chordata > Mammalia > Rodentia > Muridae > Mus > Mus musculus. The sequence goes on from NC_000072.6 coordinate 60,575,214, forward strand.
GATTCAACTTAAGGGGAGGTCCTAATGCCTGACACTACTACTGAGGATACAAAGCACTCACAAAAAGGAACCTAGCATGACAGCGCTCCAGAAAACCCAGCAAGCAGCTGAAAGAATCAGAGGCAGATATTTGCACCCAATCAATGGACAGAAGCTGCTGACCCCTGAGGTTGAATTAGGAAAAAGATGGAAGAAGCTGAGGAGGAGGGTGACCATGTAGGAGGACCAGCAGTCTCAATTAACCTGGATCCTTGTGATCTCAAAAACACTGGACAACCAAACAGGCAGCATGCACCACCTGATATGAGGCCACCAACACATACACAGCAGAGGACTACCAGGTCTGTGTTCATTCAGAGATGATGTGTGAGGAGCTGGTTTGGCAGCAGTCCCAAGATGGTGCCCGGGACTGCAGCTAAGTCTTATGACTTGCACCTGACTTCCTCATACACCTAAAAATAAGCCACGACCATAGTGAGAGGTGTGCAGGTGCACCATGATGCTGGTGGTGTAAACAAATCCATATTTGGTGAAGACATGCCCCTGCCACCCTGATTGGCTGAAGCTGCGTGCCTGGTGAGGTGGTGTGGCCTGCCATGAGTGGATGGGGGCTGAGAGTATATAAGCAGACCTCCCTGGGTTCCCTGGGTGCCCGGGGTCCCGGTAGCAGCATTGAGGCGTTCCTGCAATAAAGGCTGTTGAGAAGAATCTGACCGTGTTGTGTCTTCCTTGATGGCCGAGGTTGGGCGCAACATCTGGTGGCCCGTACGGGGACCCGAGGACAATGACCTCGTGGATTCAGAACTTTTCAGCCAGGGAACGGTGGTACCAGTAAGTCTCCCTAATTGATCCCTGGTTAAAGCAGGATATGTTTTTTCTGCCTATAGACCCAGGGTGGGTAGCTCTCATCCTTGTTGTTTCATTTTTGGTAGTTTATGGCCTTTGCATTTGTTTGAACTGTCACAGACCTGGACATGAGTGTCCATCTAGTCATCTCTTGTCCTCTTTGCAAGATCTGCTTGTTCAGCGGAAGCTCAAAATCGAAAGAAAAATATTAGCAAGTTTTCTGTCTGAAGTTGACCATGTTGTGCCCTGGTTTTTGCCTACAGGATCCCTAACTTTGGGATCGAGGGATAAATTGGGGAGAGACCTAGAAAGAGAAGCTGAAGAAGCATCAGTAAAACCAGGAGTGAAACTGCTTTGGCGCATGGTGCGTTCTTATTTAGAGGACAAGTGATGTGTAGAGGCAGTCAAGACAGGTCAGAAAATCCTTACAGAGCAGCAAGAGAATATGTCAGAAGAGGAGAAGGGCTTAAAAGGAAAAAAGAAAAAGAAAGGAGAAAAAGAGAAACAAGAAAGAACAGACATAAAAAGGGGAGAAAAAGAAAAACCATAGAAAAGTTTAAGATGGTAAGGAGCTGTTTGGAGCATGAACGCTGTTGCAGGGCAAGTTGACAAGTTAAGGTTCCTGGCTTCTTTGGGACAAGTTGTTTCTTCTTCTTCTTCTTCTTTTTCTTCTTCTTCTTCTTCTTCTTCTTCTTCTTCTTCTTCTTCTTCTTCTTCTTCTTCTTCTTCTTCTTCTTCTTCTTCTTCTTCCAAGTTAAGGTTCCCAGCTTTGGGACAAGTTAAGGTTCACGGTTTTAGGACAAGTTAAGGTTCACGGTTTTGGGACAAGTTACACCAAGCACCATGGGGAATTGAGGTTTGCAGAGGAACAGAGGGTTTTACCAAAAGGGGTTTTGCCGGTCTGGAAGTTAGTGAGAAATTGCATAGAAGATAGAGAAAGATATGGCGCAAACTTCAGAGAGGTAATGAGGCACTGAATCAGGTGAGAGAGGAGCGCTCTCAATTGGTTTGAGAGAGAGGGTCTGTTTGTGTTTCCCCAGGATCACCGACAACAGCTGTGGGTCCCAGAAAGGCTGAACAGAGCAATTCAAAACAAGCAGAGCTATGAGGACGTGGATGTTCCTGTGGCTGGGAATGCTCCCGCTATTGAAAACTGAAGATCTATGTTGGGGAATTATGTCTGTGTTCCTGAGGCCCATGCCATTGACACATTCAAGTGTTTCCTCAATTATTTGCATCTAATGCTTCACTACAGTTGCCTTTTTTTTCTATGCTGCTTCAGCTAAAGGGATTGTTGTGTTTTCAAATAATTCAAAATATTTCACAGATGAGTGATTGTGTTCAGCTGTATCTACTAAAGCTAATGCTACCTGGATTCGAGGGGTGTGGCCTATCAGTATATCCAAGGGCAATGGCACTATACCCTCCAACCTAGATGGGCCCCCCCTTTCTTTTTGTAGGAGTGTTCCTGATTCCCTTCCACCTTGGGCAGTGCCCCTTATATGTATGGTTGTTATGTGGGGTGAATGGTAGTTGCACTGATCCCTTGCCTCAGGGCTGATGGGAGCCCTGGGATGTATGCTTGTAATAGTGTGTGTGTTGTGTGTTTGGTGTATGTGTCGGGTGCAGAGTGTGCAGGCCCGCACTTCCACCATGGTGGTGCAGGCCTTTGCTGCAGTGGAGGCGGGACAATCTCCTCAGATTTGACTTGCCGCTCTAAAGAAATAATGCTGCATTATGCCGTGGGTTGCGAGGCTAAGCACTGCACAGAGGATAGCTTGCTGTTGGCATCCTGTGGAAGGCATGTCTGATTGCATGGAGGTTCAGTGTCCTAGTTTCCTTCCCCCAGGAAATACGACAAGGGAGCTAGCCAAGACCTCTCTTGGTGATGAGCCCAAGGGATGGTTTTGTGCAGGGCCCCTATGCTTGCACACTGGGGATCAGACCTCTACCTTCACCCATGGGGCTTGCTTGCAGCAATCAAAATTGGACCATAGATTAATCAGCGTCCTGGCCTTCTGGTGCACCTGCCACATGCAGACAGGACAATCTCCTCAAGTGTAGCTTGACATGATAGAGAAGTAGTCAATGACGGATAAGACTCCCTGGGCATGTCACCAACCTAAGACAGGGATCAAAACAATGCTGTTTGTCTCCCAAGGATGGGTAAGGGGCATTGCCACAGGGGGCAATCTAAGACAGATATTCAATCTGCCAAAACAGAAAAAAAGGGGGAGATGTGAGAAGCGGGTGTGGCAGCAGTCCCAACATGGCGCCCGGGACTGCAGCTAAGTCTTATGACTTGCACCTGACTTCCTCATACACCTGAAAATAAGCCACAACCATCATGAGAGCTGCGCAGGTGCACCATGATCCTGGTGGTGTAAACAAGTCCATATTTGGTGGAGACATGCCCTTGCCACCCTGATTGGCTGAAGCTGAGTGCCTGGTGAGGTGGCGTGGCCTGCCATGAGTGGATGGGGGCTGAGAGTGTATAAGCAGACCTCCCTGGGTTCCCGGGGTCCCTGTAGCATTATCGAGGTGTTCCTGCAATAAAGGCTGTTGAGAAGAATCTGACCGTCTTGTGTCTTCCTTGCCGGCCGAGGTGGGCACAACAATGATGCACCTAACCCTCAAGAGACTAGATAGCCCAGGAAGTTTAGAGGTCATGTGGGGCATCCACATAGTGAAGTGGGTTAGAAAGGACATATGGGATGTGAAGCAGTAGGAGGGTGGATGGGGGGGGATAAATTATGGAGTCTAAAGGTCATGTGGGGGCATCCACATAGAGACAGGGGGCTAGAGAGGAGGTATGGGGTGTGAAGCAGTAGACAGGTGGATGGGTGGAAATAAAATATAGAGTCTAAAATAAATAGATAAATAAATAAATAAATAAACAAACAAATAAATAAAGGAATGTTATCCAGCTCCAATAGAATGTTTCCTTTATAAGAGTTGCAGTGGTCAAGGTGTGTCTTCACAGCAATGGAAACTTTAAGACAATTACTCTTTATGGTATTCTGCTGTACTCAGTGCCCCTTTCAGGCATCATCCAAGAAAAATCTTCCTGCAGCAAATGGGAACAGATGCAGAGACTTACAGCAGACCCTTATGTAGAAAGTCCTTAGAACACACAGCTTTAATCAAATCTACTGTCCCCAGAGTTCAGGAATCTCTGTAAGAGGAGGTAGAAAGAATACAAAAGACAGAACAGATAGAGAACAGCAGTAAAGCAATGAGCTCTGAATCAATTTCTCAAGGCTCAGATAAACTCCCAGAGACTGAAGCAGAACAGGGCTAACACAGGTGTGCACCAGGTCCTCTATGTATGTATTATACTTTTCAACTCAATATTTTTATGGGACTCCTGAGTGCATGAATAAGAGCGTATCTGATTCTTGTGCCTGCATATATGGCTCTTTTCCTTCTGTCAGGCTGCCTTTTTCCAATCTGATGAAATAGTTTTTCTTTTATCATATTATTTTGCAATGTTTTGTTGTTATCTCTTACAAATATGTTCTATTCTGATGAAAGACTAAAATGGGAATGGTTCCAGAGTGAAGGAAAGGTGGAGAGAAACTGGGAGGGGCAGGATGGGAAATTATAATCAGAATATATTGTATGAGAAAGAAGACAATTGTCAATAAAAGTGGTGTCATTCTATAAAATGTTCCCTATATACCTATATGTTTCAGCAACTACACTGATTCTACAAGAAAAGGTGGTCTCTATTTGTAATTTGGTAAATCTCATCAGCCAGGACACATAGTTGGCTTATTAGAATAGTGTGAAGTTGGCTTTCTGCGTATTTCACCTAAAAAAAATACATGTGTTAGTAGCCCCACAGCAGTACTGGAACATAATGCTCTATCCTGTAAAACCTACAGGAGACAGGGAAGCAATAATGAATCTTCTTAAAATTAAGTTACTGAGTGACATGACTTTCCTTTATTTTTCACATTTCATTCATCTTCCAAGGTACTTCAAAGTATTTACTCCCCAAATAGAAGGAAAATTAAGTAGTAATGAAGATTACCCATTTCCCTAAGATGATAAACATTTGTTGAAAACCTCATTTCGTATCACAAGGCAGTATTTCATATTTTCTGAAGAAAAAAGAAAATGGTTGAAAACCATAAGAGAATGAACTGAGCCTTATCTGTCCTTGGGTATTGGAGTCCAATGTACACACAGATAAACTGCAGTGACAGTGTCTTTTCCTTTAAAATATAAAGTTTTCATAAGAATTTTAACAGCATTAAACAGTGAACTTTTAAATAATACATTTTAATTAATTCTTTGAGACTTGTATACATGAATTCATTGTATTTTGATCATATTCCCCTTCATTTCCTCCAAGTCCTGTCTGGCCTCACACTCAACTGCCCCAAACTAGTGTCTTCTTGTTTTAAAATGACCTACTAGGTTATTGGTACAGGGTCATCCATAAAGTTTTTTTCAGCCTACTTGGCATTAGGAATCTGAAAATAAAGCTCATTCTTTCTTCTCTAGGAACCATCATTTGTCAGCTGCTTTTCAGTCAGGAGTGGCAGTTAGTGATCCACTTTTCCTTCCATGCTAGAGCATTGACCGGCTTGATGGCAGTGTTCCTAAAGTTGTTGTACTGCCATGTCCACGACTCACTATTTTATAGCTATTCTCCCTGACCACAGGATTTCAAAATCTTTCCATCCCATCTTTCAGAATAGTCTCTGAGACTCAGAGAAACATGCAATAGAAATCTCGCATTATATTCCTGAGAACTCTACAGACACCTGCTTTCTCACAATTTCCAGTGTTCAACACTACTCCCTGCATTAAGAAATCTCTTTGATGATATCTGAGTGCTTACTAACTTATGAGTGAAGACTTGTGAATTCAGAGGACAGTTTGATATGACCCTTATGATATGAACTGTGGCAGGTTCGCTCTAAGGGTCTGTGAGTTTGCTAGCCACAGGTTCGTCTTCAGATTTACACCATGGAACATGCTTTTACTCCTGTGGATTGGATCTTAATTCCAGTGAAAATGCCCATGTGGAGGGTTCAATAAAAATTGGCCCATAGACTCATATGAATAAATATTCAGGTTTTAGTTGCTGCAATGATTTGGGGAGGGAAGAGTTATGTCACTGCAGGTAAATTTTGAGGTTTCTCTCTCTGCCTCATGGTTGTTGTCTCAAGATCTGAACTACTACTCTGGCATCATAACTGCCAGTGTGTTGCCATGTTTCCTGCCAGGATAGACATGAACTCACCATCTGAATCCATAAGAGCCCATAATCTCTTTCTTTTACCAGTTTCCTTGGTCATGGTATCTCTACACAGAAATAACCAAGTAACCAAGACAGTAACTCACATTACATTAATGCCACTATTGCACCCATAGGTTGCCATTTGTAGCTCACAGGAACACATCCAGAGAAAACTGTTAGTGTCTCATCCAGAAACCTACATAGAATATTTCTACACCCTAAAAGCCAGTCTGCATGGAGAAGCCATCTGTTCAAGACCCATTTGATTTCTCATGTTTTGTGACCAAAGCAGATAGTATTGTGTTAGCAGTAGGATCTTACTATCAACTTCTGATGAACCATCAAGATCAAAAGCAATAGTCTGTAATAATGAACCTTTTAAAAGCCCTAACTATGTTACCAAAATTACAAGTAAATAATGTATCAAAATACCACACTATCTAGGAAAATGAGAGATTTACAATTTAGAAACAATTGTAGATGAAGGTAAAAACTATTTTGTGCCTTCTATTCTAGGTCAAAGTTTCAGAATAAAGTTATGAGATTATATATAATTGAGTATGTGTTTCAACAAAGCATCATAGACTAAGATATTACCAGAAGAAGAAGAAAGGAGCAAAAGAGGAAGAGAAAGAAGAGGAGAAGACAGAAAAAGAAGAAACAAAGAAATGTCCTTTATACATTCTGCATATAGAAAGATAGAGAGTTAGATGCCAGAATCTGGAATCTGGAATCCTTGTTGTTGATCTCATTGGTAGGTATAACAGAAGTGTGTAATAAACAGAATGGTTTTACATGGCAGGAAAGAGGTAAATTCTTTCCAAAAGCCCTTATTACAATGGCATCAGTCCTACATGAGAATGAGAACACGACCATCTGCCAAATGTTCTAACCTCTCAATGCTACTTCCTTGGTGATGAAATCATCAACATCTGTCTAATCATAGATATAGGAAGGTCAGAGATCACACACTGAAGCATACATACAGATATATCAGATACTTCAAAAACATGAAAGTTTGCCACCTAGCCTTCATTTCTGAAATTTCAGGATCAATCCTTTAAGAAAGGGACAAAAGCACACTGACAGTCACCCTGGGCTGCAAGGTAACTGTGCAAGCACAAAGGCCTGCTGTCCTTTGCTTTGTCAGTTGCTGAATGGTTCCTTCCTTCAGTGCTCCTACCCTGTACTTCAACAAGTGTGTCCAGTGAATCGCCTTTCTGGGACTATCTGAGCTCATGTTTGCTGCTATAACATCCCAAGTGAGTCGATTATCATAAGCAACAATTGTTTTCTGACAATTTCCATGTCTACTGAGGGCTACTTCATTTCCTAATGGGCCTTTCCCAAAGGTGCTCTTTTCTCAGATCATTAATCCTGCTCATGAGGGTACCACCTACATGATGCATTTACTCCACACCCAAAAAAAATCCACTTCATCATCTCTATATTACATCATATGAATTTGGGGCCACCAGTTTTCAAACAGCTGAGCATCATTGTCTATGAACCAGAAGGGGGGCTTTTGCTCTTCTGCTTGGTTACTCTTTCCAGCAAACCTCAAGTTGTCAATAATTGAATATTTTGCACCTTTGCTGAAAGAGGACAAGATGGGTAGCCTCAAGTCACAGAGAGGGGGAAGCTGCAGTAGCTACCAGCTCCCACACTAGAGGAGAAAAAAAAACCTACATACAATGCATTCAAATCCTTCTCAACTTTGCCTGGGTTTTTCTCATATCAACCCAGGAAAGTATAAAGGAGACCAGGGCTGGTTTTAGAATCCTGCTACAGAACTGCTCCCTGGAAAACAGAGGTGGATCATCAACCCACAGAAAGTTTCATAAGACTATACAAAATCTCCAAATACCAAGCAAAAACTGTTGGGGGAATAAACAACTGGCTGATGATATTAGTCAAGTGTGGGAGATCTGTGCCTGAGAGGAGAGTGTAGCTCATATGAATGGCCAGAGTTCTCATATTCCCAAAATGGATACCTTACAGGTAACCAGGACAGGGACCCAGGACCCACTAGGATCAATGATAAGATGACCATATAATACAGGAGGCCTTCACAGTCTGGTGTGGAATAATAATATCATGAAAGTTTTATAAGAACCAACAATTTTACAGAGTCTGAGCAAGATGGACTCACAAATTGGGCAATTTATAGAGTCCTCCAGATAACTGGCCTGCAGGGAGCAGAAGCAGCTGACACGGAAAGGGAAATGAGGTTTGGAAGCAGGCTTCCTGCTCACTGGGGCCTCAGTTAGACTAGCTGTATTCCATATAGCTTCTACCACAACCTGTCCTAGTGGCTCCTATCATCCTCCATACTCTTAAGGTTCAATTCACATGTATAATCTGAGGATGCAGAAACAGCCACAGGCACATTTACACTGAACAGCTGCATCACATCTGAGCATGTCTGTATTCTAGCTTTCTGTTCAAATAAATTTAATTTTAACAAAACATTTTTACTAATTTTTGAGGCTTTCATAGAAAGTATTATTATAATTACCCACACTCCTCCCCCTAACTCCTTCAAAGTCATTCATCAGCTACCTACCGTCAGCTTTATGTCTTCATCTGAAAAAAAAATGAAAAAGAACCCATTGACTATGATGGGAACTGCCCAAATACTACTGCGTGTAAGTCACCCATTGGAGCACAGTAGACCTATCAGGAGACACACCCATAAAGAACACTGATTTTCCTCGGCAGAAGCCATCAATTATCCATAGCTCCTTAGGCAGTGATTAGGACATGTGAGGCCCTCAACTCTTGATGCTGGAGTGTTGACTGGCTTGATCTTACACAAGCAGGCACAGATGCTGTGCATTCACTAGTACAGCCGTCTGGATATGCCCAAAAGACACTTTTTCACTCTGGTCCTCTCTTACCACTGGCTCTTACAGTCTTTCTGCTCTTCTTTCACAGTGTTTACCGATCACAGCAAAAGTGGGTGAATCAGATGTCCCATTTGTGGCTGAGCACTCTTCTGGCATGGCATGTATTTTCTGCATTTTGACCACTTGTTAATTTCTTGGTTAAACACCTACACTGTACAAGAAGCTGAGGTCTGAGAGCTGTGCTAATCTATAGTATCAACATAGGAATTTGCACACAACTTGATACTCTGTTTCACATAATAATTGTAGTAATTTCATGCATGTGGCCTGTGAGTTCTCCAACCATGGGCTCATGGCCATATTTATAGGACTTTTAGTTAAATACATTTTCACTGATAAATAGTAACAAAAATTATACACATGCATGTCTTGGTATTAGTGGAAATAAACATGGCACCTCCTCATGAAACAAAGATGTAATACACATGAGATCCAGCCATTGCATTCCTAGGAACAGATCCAAAGGACACAGAGCCATTGTTCCAAAGAATGACCCACAGCAGTGCCATGCACAATGGCCAAGGAATGGGAACTACACAGTACCTGTCAGCTGGTAAGGAGTAAGGATGTATAAGAGTACACAGCAGAGAACTCTTAGTCATTTCAATCCTCATTCAGTGTTGAAATTTAGCAACAACTGAACATGGTCTATACATGGTCTATACATGGCTAATACACAGCAGTGCCTTGTGGCTTATGTTGAGCTTCTTAGTGCTGTCCCTCTTATTGCTGCTCACTGTTCTGATAACCATGTTCCATCATGAGTCAGTTTTAATGCAGGTGTGCAGGGTACCAAGTACTCTTCGATAAATGAACTTCCAAAATGTAATTTGGGTTCTTACGATATGGGAAAGGGCAATGTGAGATCTGAGCCCCCACCAGGAACCATTGTGCAGCTTGACTTATACTATTTCTACTACCCTAGGTGTGGGGCTACAGATCCTAGGAGAAATCTGGCTCACCAAAAACTGGCACAAATGCTCAGCTCACTGTGAAGCAAACTCATGGGGGTCCTTTATGCCCAAGCACATGTAACTCTGAGTTTTACCATATTTTTAACAAATCAGTGTACCTTTTGATGCTAGTGCAGGTGACTTTTAAATTAACTTCACTTTAAATCCTAATTCCAGGCTTTTACTAAGGCTTGACTAGACCTTGTCATTTCAGGCCCAAGAGAAGATCATGCATTCAACAGAAAGGTCAGTGTCTCTCAGTAAAAAATAGTACAAGCCTGTTGGCACCTGAATATTACCACATATATCCTGTGTTTCGAATTGGATAGCCAGCAACAGCCATAATGAGCCTTTGGGGAAGATAATGCATGCCTAATCTCAGGAGACTATGGTGGCTACCCCATTCACATGCTATGAAAGGCTGTTCTTCCAGCGGAAATAATGACTTCCTACAGTCTCCAAATAACACCCACAGGGTCTTCATGGTCATCAGTCATGTAACCCAGGAGGTAATGTGAATGCAAACACAGACAGTGTAACTACATTAAAATGTCATGGTGCCAGAAGCTGGACTTTGTCTCTCCAAGTCAGAGCCAGGCAAATTCAAAGGTTTATAGCATTTCACAATTAGCTGTTGAGCCTTACACCATCCTGATTCACCATGCCCCCATGACTATGAGTAGGCAGAAATTCCATGTTGAATGTCAGTCATTGTTTATACCACCATCACTTCCTGAGAAACACTGTTTAACACTGGAGGTTGATGACTACAGCTCCTACACAGGTCAAACATAGAGTTGACAAAGATTTCCAGGCCAGAGAACTGACAAAACCATCCTACAACAGCCTAACCTTCCAGTGCATGGGGACAGGCGACTTGGCACATTCTTGGTCAGCATGAACATTCACTCACACAGTTACTCAGGTGGGAGTTTGGCTGAGGGAGGACAAGTAAGCATGGGTGCTCCCAGAAGTCTGCACCTTACAAGCTGAGCTCTTCCTGAAAAACCTTCTATCGTGATATATCCATGCTGTATTTATTTATTCTCTACCCATCTATGTATTTTTGTATCATTAACTCTAAAACACAGAGGCATGGGCATTGTAGGCAAGCTAAAAGATTAATGGTGTACAGAGGTAATGTAGAAAGTTAGGCATGATTACCATTGGAGCTAGATATAAGGGGCACACAATGGCACCCTACAGGCTGTGAGGCAGAAATAAACGATGAAGGCAGTAGATAATCTAAGAGCATGATGGAGAGTGTCAGGTTCAGACATTTGAGGTGAGGAAGCAACATTGTCCACATTGTTTTTCCTCTCACGGCTAAAGGTAATATGGGAAAGTGGAGGGCTATCAGGAAATACAGGTAGGTCATTCCTTGGAAAGTGGAAAGTGCCTTTGTAAAACACTTCCATTTCCTTCCCCAAAGATAAGTACTTCTGGGCTGCATCTACATAGTCTGGCAGAGAACAAGAATGGACCAAGCTGGGAGATAATTACAGACTGGATGCACCTTATGGTTCTCAGAATGAAGTGATGTGAGGTCTCTATGACATCATATGGTAAATCCTTGCCCTGATAACAAGTGTTCTTAGCCTTAGGACAATGCAGGGTCCAGTAAGGAAAGCTTGGATTCACAGCAAAAACACTGTGTCTGCCTAGGTTTAGGCTGTTTTCTGGGATGGACACTACCTGAAATTCAACATGTGAGTAATTCAGTGTGAGGCACTTTTACATTATGACCTAAAATGAGAGGGGGGAAGGTCTGAAACCTAGTGCAGAACTTGATGTTTGATGGAGGACAAATTGTCCTTAGAGAAAGCAGAAATCAGGAGTCTCATATCAGTGGGACTGGCCACTCAAGAACACAGAAAGAACCCTCCATTCACCAGGGAGTAAGCCTTGGAATGAAGCCACACAGGTGTATCTGGACCCTAGACTCCAGACTATGAAAGGAAGGAAGAAACTGCTGTTTGGATGCCCATGTTTGACCATCACACATAGCATGCCCAGGGAAAGAGACAAAGCATCCAAGTTAATGATGCCTGATCTTTCCTGAGGTCTTCAGTCCCTGTCAGGGACAATCTTTTCACTGTACTCACATACCTACCACAATCTGGGAACAAACATCAATGTCACTATCACAGGCAGCACCACAGTAGTACTCAGTCCTCTAGTTCAGTACTTACACCAGTGCTATCACTTTGTATGTGTGCTCATGTGTTTGCTTGTGTCTGCAGGTCCACATCCATGTGTGAACCTGTATGTAGATGTTATTGAATAATGATACATATATTCCTCTACAAATATACACACTGTTACATGAGACCATATAAATTCATGTTCAGGCATTGACCCCACCATATGCACAACCTCCCAATTGCTTGGACAATACGCTCAGCACTGTGTGTGAAAGCATGTTCATTCCTCATACTACACTCAGGCATATAGGAAGAAAATGGACAGAAGTGTGGTCAGGCCTCTCTTACCTCATATAGTAGATTACTGACATGGTGAAGGTTGCAGATTTGATGATAGAAAGTGCAGTGTCTACAAGGATGGGCAGGATGGGATTCAGAAGATCTTTCAGGTATGTTTAGATTATGTGGTTAGACAAATACAAACAGGACTTCTGGGATGGAGACCTAATTCAACTTCAGTGTATTATGGTGGGAGATGGGGGTAATAAAGGGATTGAGGCACAATGTGGTCCTTGAAGTAACATTTAACAGAACCTGTGCTACAGCAGTAGAAAAAAATGGCAGTTATCAGTGGGATATATGCCAAGAAACTTGCCACACAAGGACCTAGGGAGATGACATACACACAACTCACCAGAGATTGAGGCCACAGAATGACAACACCAGGCTGAGTCACACACACATACACACACACACACACACACACACACACACACACACACACACACAGGTCCCATACTTGTGCAGGATGAAGCTCTGCTCTGGTGTTCTAAGCCAGGGAAAACTGTCAGCTATGGCAGCCTATAGTGTCCAGGTCAGGTAGGAAATGTTTCAGAGTCCTACTGTCTGGGTTTCTAAAGGGACACTGCTTATTCCCAGCAGTCACCCTGACGTTTTTTACCCATGGTTATTCCAGCATGATTGCAGGCAAGGGTTCAATGGAAAATAGTATTCCAGCACTCTACCTAACACTTTATCCTATCCACATTGAAATTCAAGTTGTATGGTTTGTATTGCATGCACACATGCATGCCCACGTACATGGTGCATGTACATGTACATATGCTTGTGTGTGTGTGTGTGTGTGTGTGTGTGTGTACATATGCCTTCAGGTGTACAGAAAATCAGGTAAGAATCGGGGCAAATACCTGAATGGCAGTTACTAGGGCTCAGTGAAGTTCTTAATCAGGATTTCTTGTAAGAGATCAAAAGAGCAGTAAATAATAGCAACAAGCATGTCTGCAGAATGGCATGCTATGAAAAAACTCAGAGTGGACACTATACACATGCCCAGAAGAGCCTGTCTAAGGCTCAAGTCTTGAGCCTAAAGAAAATTAAAGATTAACAAGCCCTACCCCTCTGTGATATCCACTTAGGAACACATGCAGCACAGGGTAGATAAAAAATATTTGCCAGACATAAACCTTCATAGAAAGCATTCTTATATTCAGCCCATAGGCCCTACCTTGCATAGGTATAGACATTGATGTCACACTATCATGCCATCTACTTTTAATATTTATACATTTGTCATGAATCATATAAATATATTAGTGTATGAATCAGTGTGTACATGTGTTTGTGTGTATAACAAGTTGTTTTCTTCTACTAATCTCCACCTGTATTTGTGAGAAAAGGGGACAGCAACTGAGGCAGAGTTAGCACCTGAACTGATGAACTAGAGTTTCCAAACTGGGACAGGATGAAGCTCTACTGGTATGCTGTTCTCCAGTGAGTGATATTTCAGAAGTCATAGACTACCATGTTAGAGACAGAGAAACTTCATGACATCCTGCTTTCTGGGCAGAACCACTTCAAGCTGTGTTTAATGACACTGAAGGAATGTGTTGGAGGCTAAATTTTTAATTAGCTTTGTACCCAAAATCCTGTAGGTGGTACACCTCAAGTCTCATGAAAAGAAACACTTGCTGATAGACTGAGTAGTAGAAATTGTAGACAAAGATGTGAACTTTCCATGTTGAGGCTGAGTATGTTACCCTGACCTGCAGGGATAATCAGCAGGGACCCAGGGCAGGAGAGAGACACACACACACACACACACAGAGAGAGAGAGAGAGAGAGAGAGAGAGAGAGAGGACAAGAGACACGAAGAATGAGAGCAAGTCAATCATACTGATCAAGCTCTGAAAACCTTATTCAAGAGTGGCAATATAAACATAAGCAAGAGGAGGCTCCAAGGGAGGGGCGAAGAGCCCGGGAGGTGGGGGGCTCTCTGAAGGTCAGATGGCAATCTTCAGCTCCTGGAACCAATGGTGCTCTCTTTTCTCACAAACATTCTTACTGTTATGACCACGAATGTTCTCTCAGGATTGTTTATGTAAGTTAGAAAATATCCACAAGGCCATGGTTGAGGCCATGGCTCTCGGCAAGTATGGCCCATCCCTACTTTCCTAGCTCTTCCCAGGGGTAAAGTTTCCTGAGGGAGAGGGAGGACTGGATGTGTGCTTGTATGCCTGGTTAGCCTTTGAGCTTTCCCAAACAGAGTGAGACTGGGCCTCTGTGACCTCATATAATGAGTCACTATCGCACTTTTAGGTATGCTTAATAACCATGGCAGTTCTGAAGGGAGCAGAATCCATTTCAGGGGGAAGGATTTAAAACCAGAAAAGGTAAGCAGGGGTCCCTTTCAATTAAGCCTATGCAGAAAATTTGTCATGTGAATACTTGGAGTCACATGAGGGTAGGAACTTGGCAGGTTCTTGAAAGAGGTGACAAAACTACAGTTCAGTTTCTGGGGCTACGGGGTGATGTACAAGACAGATGTGATCTTGAGAAGAGTTGTAGTAGTAAAGATCAAAGAGCCACCCTCACAGAAAGTGAGCCATTCAGAGAAATGACACCATTCCCACACAGGGACAGCAGGCCTTGTAAAGATCTACAGAGCTTCCTATATCTTAGTTAGATGCTAGAAGGGTTACCTCT
This sequence comes from Mus musculus, assembly GCF_000001635.26. Classification (NCBI taxonomy): domain Eukaryota; kingdom Metazoa; phylum Chordata; class Mammalia; order Rodentia; family Muridae; genus Mus; species Mus musculus. The sequence continues at coordinate 60,590,323 of NC_000072.6, forward strand.
GCTGTTTCCTTTCACTACCTGTGATAATTCTATTTTGGAATCTGACCACACAAGTGAATGCTTCATGGTATCTGCTTGGGACTCTCTTGTGAATCTCACAACTTAGCACCATCACTGTTTGCACATGAGTAGGACCTCTCTACCACACAGGCATAGTAAGCTATGCAACCAGTTTTTTTTTTTTTTAACACCTATCTGTCCTAATCATTTCATCTTTCTAGTTGCAAAATGTATAATATATTTGACCTGTATTTTGGGCTCTGTGTGTGTGTGTGTGTGTGTGTGTGTGTGTGTGTGTGTGTGCATAAGCTTTCCTGAGAAAAGGTCAGTGATTTTTTTTTGGAATACATTTGAGATGCTAGAGAAGAAGACTAAATAGTTTCCTTTATCAGTATCCACCTTCTACTTTTTTTTTTCAGAAATGGTGAAAATAGAGCAAGACTAATGTCAATGTAGCTTTCTATAAACATGGAACACAAAAGATCTACTACCACAACCATGAAGAAAAACAAGTAAACAGGTACTCTGTTCCTGATAACACCAGAGCCCAAACAAGGAGATATGAATCTCAGGCATTTCTTGATCCTGAAGAAGTACAATCGCAAAGAATGTAGGCTTGAACCAATCTCTCACCCTGAAAAAAACCCAGGTCCATAAAAAAGAGATGTAGGCCAGGGCTAGTTCCTCACCTTCAAGCACCCAGGGCCCAAATGAAGAGGAATGTGTGCCTAGGCCATTCCCTGATCCTGAAAAGGCTCTGGCCCAAAGCAAGGTATGATATGGGCCTGGGCCTATTCCTAAATCTGAAGAGACCTAGGCCCAAAGAAGAAGAAATGTGGGCCTGAGCCAATCCCTGACCCTGAATAAGCCTGGCCCTGAGCAAGATGTAATATATGTCCAGGTCTATTCCTAAATCTGAAGAGGCCTAGGCCCAAAGAAGAAGAAATATGGTCCTGGGCCAATCCCTGACCCTGAAGAGGCCTGGGTCTAAAGCAAGATGTGATTCATGATATGGGCTTTGGCCTATTCCTCACTCTGAAAAGGCCCAGGACCACAAAATAAGAAAGGTAGGCCTGGGCCAATCTTGGATCCTGAAAGGTATGGACCCAAAAAAGAGGATACATGGGCCTGGGCCAATCCATCACGCTGAATAATCCTTATCCCCAAGCAAGAAGTAATGTGATAAGGACATTGGAAAAAGGGAGTCTAGCTCTTGCTCCTTCGCCTGCTTGCTGCGTGAGACTGAGTAACTGCTAGATCCTTGGACTTCCATTCACAGCTGTGACTGAACCATTGTTGGGAATTGGGCTGCCGACTGTAAGTCATCAATAAATTCCTTTACTATCTAGAGACTGTCCATAAGTTCTGTGACTCTAGAGAACCCTGACTAATACACCAAGATATTTTATATTATTTGTGACTATTGAGAAGGGTGTTGTTTCCCTAATTTCTTTCTCAGTCTGTTTATTCTTTGTGTAGAGAAAGGCCATTGACTTGTTTGAGTTAATTTTATATCCAGCTACTTCACCGAAGCTGTTTATCAGGTTTAGGAGTTCTCTGGTGGAATTTTTAGGGTCACTTATATATACTATTATATCATCTGCAAAAAGTGATATTTTGACTTCTTCTTTTCCAATTTGTATCCCCTTGATCTCCTTTTGTTGTCGAATTGCTCTGACTAGGACTTCAAGTACTATGTTGAAGAGGTAGGGAGAGAGTGGACAGCCTTGTCTAGTCCCTGATTTTAGTGGGATTTTTTCCAGCTTCTCACCATTTACTTTGATGTTGGCTACTGGTTTGCTGTAGACTGCTTTTATCATGTTTAGGTATGGGCCTTGTTCTCTCCCTAACCCTGACCAAGGCCAAGAGCAATAAGTGATCTGATACTCACCTGCAATACTTCCTATATTGCTACCACAATGAAGACATGAAGACAGGACCACAACATTTTCTTTTTTTTTTTTTTGATGTTTTCCTCATTTACATTTCCAATGCTATCCCAAAAGTCCCCATACCCTCCCTCCCACTCCCACTTTTTGGCCCTGGTGTTCCCCTGTACTGGGGCATATAAAGTTTGCAAGTCCAATGGGCCTCTCTTTCCAGTGATGGCCAACTAGGCCATCTTTTGATACATATGCAGCTAGAGTCAAGAGCTCCGGGGTACTGGGTAGTTCATATTGTTGTTCCACCTATAGGGTTCCAGATCCCTTTAGCTCCTTGGGTACTTTCTCTAGCTCCTCCATTGGGGGCCCTGTGATCCATCCAATAGCTGACTATGAGCATCCACTTATGTGTTTGCTAGGCCCCAGTGTAGTCTCACAAGAGACAACTATATCAGGGTACTTTCAGCAAAATCTTGCTAGTGTATGCAATGGTGTCAGTGTTTGGAGGCTGATTATGGGATGGATCCCTGGATATGGCAGTCTCTAGATGGTCCATCCTTTTGTTCTTAATTGAGTTAAGAGCTCACATTAATGACCAAATGAAATGGCCATACATATAAAAAATAGGTCGACTGTATCTGGACCTATGTAATTTTAATATTTTCTCCAGGCCAGAATCTTCTATATAAAACTTGAAATCATACTGAAGTCTTCTGTAAAACTACCAAATGATAGCAATATAAACTGGAGGCTCCTTGAACACCTAAAACCTTCAAGTATGTTTCAGCCAAACCTCCTCTTTCCCAACACAGGCTACATTCTCAGTTCAGGGGAACCAGGGCCAAGGAAACCCTTCATGGTTTCTGACCCACAAATGAACATCAAACAACATGGGCAGACTTTGTAATTATAAATGTGTGGGCTATACTCTCAAGTCATGTCTTACTACCTGCTATTTAGACTTTACAAAACTCATGAAAAGTTAATGTTTATAAAGTGTGGATTAGTCCATACCAAACCCTCCAACAAAATAGACCCACTGTACTAATATGGGTTGGTGGTTTGGTCATAAAGGTTCATCATATAACCCAGAAAACATTCTCAAATCAGGAAGTCAAGACTTCCCTCCCTACCTCACAGCCTTCATGTAATCTGGGTCAGATTTGAATATCAAATGGCATGGGCACATCTTGGGATCAAGGTTGTGTGGGCCACACCCAGGAATCCCCTGTGCCCAGGTGTTATATGTAATACCATAAATCAAAGACAAAAGTTTGATCTCAAGTGTGATCTACGTCATATACTACTTTAGGAATGTTGAATTCACTTTAAAACTGTGGAGTTTCTGAAGACTTAAATAAGGGCAAAGACCATGAAGTCACATCAGTTGGGTTCTGTCAGCTCCCTAACTACTGAGTAACCTGGGTGCCGCTGTATTTCAAGGGTGTGTGGGCCACACACTCTTCATATGGCCCAATACTACACTCAGAACAAGGGATCCAGGCCCACACAACATAGCCTTCAATGGGACAAGGACTCTCTCTAATGACCAAACCACATGGCCATGCTCTAATGACTTAATGACACATGAACTAAATGTGACCACCTGATTTTTTCCACAGGCAAGACTCTGTTCATCAAAAAATCTTAAATGCATGAACAAGGTTTCCTAAACTGAAAATGATATCAAATCAGTGTCCATGTAAGCTGGAGACTGCATAACAAGAAGCCTATGTTAAATTTAACTTCAAGGGCTATAGGCAACACCCTTTTTCCTTTTTTTTTTTTTTTTTTTTTTTTACAGTTCCAATCAATGTGATTAGTGACAACCTTTATTTTTCTTGGCTCTATTACTTTTTTTTTTTTCAATAAGAGCATTTTTCAATCTTTTTGAAACATTTTCTTTTTTTTTCTTTTCCATTTTTTATTAGGTATTTAGCTCATTTACATTTCCAATGCTATACCAAAAGTCCCCCATAGCCACACACCCCCACTCCCCTACCCACCCACTCCCCCATTTTGGCCCTGGCATTCCCCTGTACTGGGGCATATAAAGTTTGCATGTCCAATGGGCCTCTCTTTCCAGTGATGGCCGACTAGGCCATCTTTTGATACATATGCAGCTAGAGTCAAGAGCTCCAGGGTACTGGTTAGTTCATATTGTTGTTCCACCTATAGGGTTGCAGATCCCTTTAGCTCCTTGGGTACTTTCTCTAGCTCCTCGATTGGGAGCCCTGTGATCCATCCATGAGCTGACTGTGAGCATCCACTTCTGTGTTTGCTAGGCCCCGGCATAGTCTCACAAGAGACAGCTACATCTGGGTCCTTTCGATAAAATCTTGCAAGTGTATGCAATGGTGTCAACGTTTGGATGCTGATTATGGGGTGGATCCTTGGATATGGCAGTCTCTACATGGTCCATCCTTTTATCTCAGCTCCAAACTTTGTCTCTGTAACTCCTTCCAAGGGTGTTTTGTTCCCACTTCTAATGAGGGGCATAGTGTCCACACTTCAGTCTTCATTTTTCTTGAGTTTCATGTGTTTAGGAAATTGTATCTTATATCTTGGGTATCCTAGGTTTTGGGCTAATATCCACTTATCAGTGAGTACATATTGTGTGAGTTCCTTTGTGAATGTGTTACCTCACTCAGGATGATGTATTTCAAGGGTCCATCCATTTGGCTAGGAATTTCATAAATTCATTCTTTTTAATAGCTGAGAAGTAATCCATTGTGTAGATGTACCACATTTTCTGTATCCATTCCTCTGTTGAGGGGCATCTGGGTTCTTTCCAGCTTCTGGCTATTATAAATAAGGCTGCTATGAACATAGTGGAGCATGTGTCCTTCTTACCAGTTGGGGCATCTTCTAGATATATGCCCAGGAGAGGTATTGCTGGATCCTCCGGTAGTACTATGTCCAATTTTCTGAGGAACCACCAGACTGATTTCCAGAGTGGTTGTACAAGCCTGCAATCCCACCAACAATGGAGGAGTGTTCCTCTTTCTCCACATCCACGCCAGCATCTGCTGTCACCTGAATTTTTTATCTTAGCCATTCTGACTGGTGTGAGGTGGAATCTCAGGGTTGTTTTGATTTGCATTTCCCTGATGATTAAGGATGTTGAACATTTTTTCAGGTGCTTCTCTGCCATTCAGTATTCCTCAGGTGAGAATTCTTTGTTCAGTTCTGAGCCCAATTTTTTAATGGGGTTATTTGATTTTCTGAAGTCCACCTTCTTGAGTTCTTTATATATGTTGGGTATTAATCCCCTATCTGATTTAGGATAGGTAAAGATCCTTTCCCAATCTGTTGGTGGTCTTTTTGTCTTTTGCCTTGCAGACCTTTGGAGTTTCATTAGGTCCCATTTGTCAATTCTCGATCTTACAGCACTAGCCATTGCTGTTCTGTTCAGGAATTTTTCCCCTGTGCCCATATCTTCAAGGCTTTTCCCCACTTTCTCCTCTATAAGTTTCAGTGTCTCTGGTTTTATGTGAAGTTCCTTGATCCACTTAGATTTGACCTTAGTACAAGGAGATAAGTATGGATCGATTCGCATTCTTCTACATGATAACAACCAGTTGTGCATGCACCAATTGTTGAAAATGCTGTCTTTCTTCCACTGGATGGTTTTAGCTCCCTTGTTGAAGATTAAGTGACCATAGGTGTGTGGGTTCATTTCTGGGTCTTCAATTCTATTCCATTGGTCTACTTGTCTGTCTCTATACCAGTACCATGCAGTTTTTATCACAACTGCTCTGTAGTAAAGCTTTAGGTCAGGCATGGTGATTCCACCAAAGGTTCTTTTATCTTTGAGAAGACTTTTTGCTATCCTAGGTTTTTTGTTATTCCAGATGAATTTGCAAATTGCTCCTTCTAATTCGTTGAAGAATTGAGTTGGAATTTTGATGGGGATTGCAATGAATCTGTAGATTGCTTTTGGCAAGATAGCCATTTTTACAATGTTGATCCTGCCAATCCATGATCATGGGAGATCTTTCCATCTTCTGAGATCTTCTTTAATTTCTTTCTTCAGAAACTTGAAGTTTTTATCATACAGATCATTCACTTCCTTAGTTAGAGTCACACTGAGATATTTTATATTATTTGTGACTATTGAGAAGGGTGTTGTTTCCCTAATTTCTTTCTCAGCCTGTTTATTCTTTGTGTAGAGAAAGGCCATTGACTTGTTTGAGTTAATTTTATATCCAGCTACTTCACCGAAGCTGTTTATCAGGTTTAGGAGTTCTCTGGTGGAATTTTAGGGTCACTTATATATACTAGCATATCATCTGCAAAAAGTGATATTTTGACTTCCTCTTTTCCAATTTGAATCCCCTTGATCTCCTTTTGTTGTCGAATTACTCTGGCTAATACTTCACGTACTATGTTGAAAAGGTAGGGAGAAAGTGGGCAGCCTTGTCTAGTCCCTGATTTTAGTGGGATTGCTTCTAGCTTCTCTCCATTTACTTTGATGTTGGCTACTAGTTTGCTGTAGATTGCTTTTATCATGTTTAGGTATGGGCCTTGAATTCCTGATCTTTCCAAAACTTTTATCATGAATGGGTGTTGGATCTTGTCAAATGCTTTTTCTGCATCTAACGAGATGATCATGTGGTTTTTGTCTTTGAGTTTGTTTATATAATGGATTACATTGATGGATTTTCATATATTAAACCATCCCTGCACCCCTGGAATAAAACCTACTTGGTTAAGATGGATGATTGCTTTAATGTGTTATTGGATTCGGTTAGCGAGAATTTTATTGAGGATTTTTGCATCGATATTCATAAGAGAAATTGGTCTGAAGTTCTCTATATTTGTTGGATCTTTCTGTGGTTTAGGTAATAGAGTAATAGTGGCTTCATAAAATGAGTTGGGTAGAGTACCTTCTACTTCTATCTTGTGAAAAAGTTTGTGCAGAACTGGAATTAGATCTTCTTTGAAGGTCTGATAGAACTCTGCACTAAACCCGTCTGGTCCTGTCCTTTTTTTGGCTGGGAGACTATTAATAACTGCTTCTATTTCTTTAGGGGATATGGGACTGTTTAGAAGATCAACTTGATCCTGATTCAACTTTGGTACCTGGTATCTGTCCAGAAATTTGTCCATTTCGTCCAGTTTTTCCAGTTTTGTTGAGTATAGCCTTTTGTAGAAGAATCTGATGGTGTTCTCGATTTCTTCAGGATCTGTTGTTATGTCTCCCTTTTCATTTCTGATTTTGTTAATTAGGATTTTGTCCCTGTGCCCTCTAGTGAGTCTAGCTAAGGGTTTATCTATCTTGTTGATTTTCTCAAAGAACCAACTCCTCGTTTGGTTAATTCTTTGAATAGTTCTTCTTGTTTCCACTTGGTTGATTTCACCCCTGAGTTTGATTATTTCCTGCCGTCTACTCCTCTTGGGTGAATTGGCTTCCTTTTTTTCTAGAGCTTTTAGATGTGTTGTCAAGCTGCTAGTATGTGCTCTCTCCCGTTTCTTCTTGGAGGCACTCAGAGCTATGAGTTTCCCTCTTAGAAATGCTTTCATTGTGTCCCAAAGGTTTGGGTACGTTGTGGCTTCATTTTCATTAAACTCTAAAAAGTCTTTAATTTCTTTCTCTATTCCTTCCTTGACCAAGGTATCATTGAGAAGAGTGTTGTTCAGTTTCCACGTGAATGTTGGCTTTCCATTATTTATGTTGTTATTGAAGATCAGTCTTAGTGCATGGTGGTCTGATAGGATACATGGGACAATTTCAATATTTTTGTATCTGTTGAGGCCTGTTTTGTGACCAATTATATGGTCAATTTTGGAGAAGGTCCCGTGAGGTGCTGAGAAGAAGGTATATCCTTTTGTTTTAGGATAAAATGTTCTGTAGATATCTGTCAGGTCCATTTGTTTCACAACTTCTGTTAGTTTCACTGTGTCCCTGTTTAGTTTCTGTTTCCACGATCTGTCCATTGATGAAAGTGGTGTGTTGAAGTCTCCCACTATTATTGTGTGAGGTGCAATGTGTGCTTTGAGCTTTACTAAAGTTTCTTTAATGAATGTGGTTGCCCTTGCATTTGGAGCATAGATATTCAGAATTGAGAGTTCCTATTGGAGGATTTTACCTTTGATGAGTATGAAGTGTCCCTCCTTGTCTTTTTTGATAACTTTGGGTTGGAAGTCGATTTTATCTGATACTAGAATGGCTACTCCAGCTTGTTTCTTCAGACCATTTGCTTGGAAAATTGTTTTCCAGCCTTTCACTCTGAGGTAGTGTCTGTCTTTTTCCCTGAGATGGGTTTCCTGTAAGCAGCAGAATGTTGGGTCCTGTTTGTGTAGCCAGTCTGTTAGTCTATGTCTTTTTATTGGGGAATTGAGTCCATTGATATTAAGAGATATTAAGGAAAAGTAATTGTTGCTTCCTTTTATTTTTGTTGTTAGAGTTGGCATTCTGTTCTTGTGGCTGTCTTCTTTTTGGTTTGTCGAGAGATTACTTTCTTGCTTGTTCTAGGGCGTGATTTCTGTCCTTGTATTGCTTGTTTTCTGTTATTATCCTTTGAAGGGCTGGATTCGTGGAAAAATAATGTGTGAATTTGGTTTTGTCAGGTGTTGGGCGCCTCCGCTGACAAGGTACCTCGTGGAGTGGAGTGGAAGGGGCTTGTGCCCCAGGTCAGGCCCTGGTAGTCTGCTTCCCTATTTACTGCAGTCTCAGGTTCCTCGAGATTGGATTGGGGCAGGGGCTGTGTTCCACTTACCAGAGGTCTTAGGATCCCGTGGGGAATCCTGTGTGGGACCTTGCGGGTGCCCTGGGACTCGAGTGGAGCGGAAGGGGCTTGTGCCCCAGGTCAGGCCCGGGTAGTCCGCTTCCCTATTTACTGCAGTCTGAGGTTCCACGAGATTGGATTGGGGCAGGGGCTGTGTTCCACTCACCAGAGGTCTTAGGATCCTGTGGGGAATCCTGTGTGGGCCCTTGCGGGTTTCGGGCGCCTCCGCTGGCAAGGTACCTCGGGGCATGTGTGGAGCGGAAGGGGCTTGTGCCCCAGGTCAGGCCCGGGTAGAACACCCTTTTTTCATCAAAAGCAGGAGATATGCTCAAACAGAAGATGTTGGACCACAAAACATGCCATTTGCGATGTCTGTGCAACAGCAGGGATAAAACCTGGGTAGTCTTGGCATGATGAGTCTGTGGGCCACACCCAGTAGTTATGATGTGTCCAGGACAATATGATCTCAAGTGTGAGTTATCCAACAGCAAGTCCTCAGGAAAAATTGGAACCATTACAACAACCAACATTGGTGGTCTGATATGTGAAATCACCTTAATAAATCACAAGACTATGGTCCAAATCCTCTTGTCCTGAAATTTCAGATTCTCTAGCCATTTTATGTTGACTTTGGCCCTCAATCAGACCTGATTAGAAACATCAAGGGGAACCAGGGCCAAACGAACCCTTCATGGTTTCTGACCCACAAATGAACGTCAAACAACATGGGCAGACTTTGTCATTATAAATGTGTGGGCTATACTCTCAAGTCGTGTCTTACTACCTGCTATTTAGACTTTACAAAACTCATGAAAACCCACTGGATAAAGAATATGATGACTTAGGGGTACAGACACAATTTAAACACAAAACTATAAATGGAAACCCCTGATACCACTCCTCTGGTGGCATGGTTGCTGGCATGCTCACTGTTTGGACATTGTTGCTTATGCTTCTTTAAACCCTCACCAGAGCCTACTTTGAAGAAGCCAGAATTATATCTTGACATCTACAGAACTCTGCCTTCGATTTACACAACACAATTCTGAAGATTGAAATCTTACATTATTTTCATGCATGTATTTCCCTAGCATTGTATATGTAGTTTTTAATAAAAACATTCACCTGCTATCATTGTTTATTCTGATTCCTATTTTTCTCTTTCCCTGTGTTTCTAACAGTTGTTTTCAGTCTTTGAACTTCATAAGATCAGGCTGTAATGGTTATAAAGGTGCATGTGGGTAGCTGGTACATCTCTTTCTTACCTGCTGTCTCCATGTATATGGTACATATCTGTGCTCAGGCCATATCCTGAAGATCAATGCACCTCTATCCATACTTTGTACATTTGCCTTTAAAGGGAGTCACCCAAGGAGAACTGCAAAAAGAGACCAAGTAGGCAGAAGGACTCATCTTGTTGTGCAATCATGAGGATACAATTTCTTGGAGAGATTCCTACCAGCCATTTCCAGTGCCAAAATCAGATTGTCATCAAAGTTTATAACATTGATGATGAAATGCTGTGAGGCAGAGGAGAAGTACAAGGTTTTATGTCATTTACAGGGCACCAGGTTTCTGGAGAATGTTTTCTATTGAGACTCCACATGAGAATAAATCCATGTATGGTGCCACAATACAAGTACAGATTCATGTCAATGGAACAGTTAAAATATGCTGGTTTTTAATTAGAGAAACTAAAGACAGATGTGTTACAACTCTGGGCTTGTATTTGATGACCTTGGAAGGTTTATATGGTAAATATGTTGGTATGTTCAATATCCAGCTACACACATCTCTAACTCACATTTCCCTGATCTTTGATACAGTACAGTCCCTCAGAGTCCCAAGGGCTTTTCAGGGCTGTGAAAATCACCCTGTGCCTTTCCATAACCATGTAAGTCAATGGTCCTTCTTTACAGTTGGACATCAGACCCTATAAAAATAAAAGTCAGTGATCATGCTTCACTGGTTCTCCCATCAACTTTCAAGTGACATCCTAGGTATACCTGAGCTCCAGGTATCACACTGTTCTAACTCTTGGACAGGTGCTTGCAGAGTCTGCATGCAATGCTCTTTGGCCAGCATCAGAGAGCAGAGTGTTTGTAGTTCACAAACTTCAGTGAAATAAATCAGAATAGACTTTCCAGGATGGAGTCATGAGTCTTATAACAACTAGGTCACCTTAATCAAAGCTTTTATTGCATCCCTTGTTCATTCACCTATTGATGGGTTGATTTGTGAGTTCAAAACTGGTAAGAAACTCCACCAGTGAGCCTTGATGTCCTACCACTAAATATGTGGATTTTTGACCATAAGCTATATTCTAACTTAAAAGTAACTCTGACAAAACCCTGAAACCAAAGGAATGTGAATGAAATCTAAGTGAGAGAACATCAGGACAAATCATTACAGGAAATTTGCTCAGAATATGAACCTATAACAGCCAAGGACACATTGGAAGTCTCAGGTTTCAAGGATCATGCTGGTTCCTGCATAATCCTGGCATGAACCAAGACCTCAAAGAAGGAAAGGATGTTCCCTCAAGCCAAAAGTTCCCCAGAGACAAACTCTCAAATACAAGAAACCTGGCATGAGAAACCTTTTGTGTTACTGGCCATGGGCATCCAAAGGAAAAAATAATATAGATTCATGCTGCTACCTTTGCTCACTTAACAGAAATTTAAGGCCTGTTGCTAAAAATAGGAAGCACTTGGGACATTTGAGTTCAGTGTGACACTAAAACCTCTATAAGAACTAGCTTTCATAACTGTGGAAGGTAATATAGAAGGTGCTATAGATGCACCTATTAATGACAAAAGGCCAAAAAAATGCAAAAGTGCCATTGGACTTAAGGCCTGCTCAATGAGGAAAATACTCCTTTGTATTGGAATTCTAGCAAACTGAGGTCCATGACATTGTGACCAAATCTACCACTGACATTTTACTAAATTTTTGCAGCTTCCTATTCAATTCTCCATATTTATCCTAGTAGTCACAGAGTGTGTGTGACTCTTAGAAATGACAAGGCATCTGTACCCATAAAACTACAATAATATAGTTACCAAAAAAGTCTTAAGATGCTGAAAATAGTAGATGGGGAAAACTTGTGGGGACTTCTTCTAAGACAAAGAGCTATAATCAACATAGGAATACTGAGAGGAGAATTAGTCCTCTGCAAAGATGAGTTCCTCTAAATTATTATATAACATATAGTATGTAGACCTGAAAACATACACATATACTTAGCTATAAATATGTATCAACAATTTTACAGGTGCAAAGAATTTAAGAGTGAGTGGGAGAAGAAAATTGGTAAGAGTGAGAGTGGTATAAAAATGTATACTTTTACTTTAATTTTTAAAATTGAAAAATAAAACTTTAGGAGCTATTCAAGAGAACACTTGGATCAGATTCAATACTCATTATTATAATATTTATGCAATGTCACATATTTAATGTATTCCTATTTTAATTTTACACTCCTGTCTCTAAGCCCACATCTCTCTTCTCACAAGAAGTGATCATCACAAATGTTACATTATATTGGGGATGCGGGACCTGTGACTAGAGGAACAGTTTATATTATCCTTTAAACTCAGACCAAATCCTAGGGTATAATACTCTACAATTGCCATATCATCCACACATTTCCCCAAGCCCCATAACTCATATTAAAATCTGTCTTACTATGCTGCTGCTTTATAGGAGAAAAGCAATACAGAAGACTAATGCATGTTCAGCTTGTCAATGGATAAGTAGAACACTTGTCTACCTTTTTTTTTGTTTTTTGTTTTGTTTTGTTTTGTTTTGTTTTGTTTTTATATTTTCTATTAGGTATTTTCCTCATTTACATTTCCAATGCTATCCCAAAAGTCCCCCATACCCTGCCCCCCACTCCGCTACCCACCCATTCCCACTTTTTGGCCCTGGCGTTCCCCTGTACTGGGGCATATAAAGTTTGCAAGTCCAATGGGCTTCTCTTTCCAGTGATGGCCGACTAGGCCATCTTTTGATACATATGCAGCTAGAGGCAAGAGCTCTGGGGTACTGGTTAGTTCATAATGTTGTTCCACCTATGGGGATGCAGATCCCTTTAGCTCCTTGGGTACTTTCTCTAGCTCCTCCATTGGGGGCCCTTTGATCCATCCAATAGCTGACTGTGAGCATCCACTTCTGTTTTTGCTATCCCCGGCATAGTCTCACAAGAGACAACTATATCTGGGTCCTTTCAGCAAAATCGTGCTAGTGTATGCAATGGTGTCAGCATTTGGAAGCTGATTATGGGATGGATCCCTGGATATGGCAGTCTCTAGATGGTCCATCCTTTTTTGTCTCTGTAACTCCTTCCATGGGTGTTTTGTTCCCAGTTCTAAGAAGGGGCAAAGTGTCCACACTTTGGTCTTCATTCTTCTTGAGTTTCATGCATTTAGCAAATTGTATCTTATACCTTGGGTATCCTAAGTTTCTGGGCTAATATCCACTTATCAGTGAGTACATATTGTGTGAGTTCCTTTGTGATTGTGTTACCTCACTCAGGATGATGCCCGGCAGGTCAAATGGTTGCCTAGGAATTTCATAAATTCATTCTTTTTAATAGCTGAGTAGTACTCCATTGTGTAAATGTACCACATTTTCTGTATCCATTCCTCTGTTGAGGGGCATCTGGGTTCTTTCCAGCTTCTAGCTATTATCTTGTCTACCTTTTGTTTCAGATTTACACAAGTACTTGAGTCTGCCAAACTCCAGAAAGTAACTAATTATTCTATAAATATGTCTTTAAATTTACTATTTCAATGACCTAAAAAAATACATTTAAATATGACAATCAATAATTTTAACATACCACTAACATGTTTAAAATATTTTTGTGATAACTACATACACATCAAATCATTTTTCATTTTTTAAATCAAGTCATGTGGTTAGTCCATGTCAGAAATAAAAGTTTCCAGGTGCATGTGATTCACTGTGGAAAAGGGTATGAAATGAGATTCTCTGGCTCAATCAAAAAGTGTGTATTACTTCATGTTATGTAACAAATGGGACATGAAGTGACTAATTCATAGAAGAATTTTTTTTCCTGAGGTAGGGTTTCTCTTTGTAGAACTGGGTGTCCTGGCACATATTCTGTAGACCAGCCTGGCCTCAAACTAAGTTTCACTTGCCTCTACCTCCCAAGGTCTGGGATTAAGTATATGAACCACCACTGCTTAACCATGGACTTTTAAACATTTGGTTTTTGATATAAAATATTTACAACTGTTCACATATTACGTTGTTCATTTTTAATATCTATTTTTACTTTTGAGACCAGGTATTTCTACACAGGCCATCCTGTCTTGAACTCCTCTTGTCTCTATCCCTGAAGTGATGAGATTCAGGGACAACCATGCCTGACTCTATTCCTAATATCTTCAATAAGAGCCACATTTACAGATGGAAACACATTAACACACAAGGATTGCATTCTTAACACCTCAATATGGAGGCTAATAAAAGAGTCTGCAAAATGGAATACACATAAATGTGTCAGGAACAAAGGTCTTCTTCCTATCTACCTAAGGACTACAGTGTTACTAAGGCTGGACACTGAAGAAGAGAATGTTCAAACAGCAAGAATATTGAAAAAAATTTCATGTAAAAGTCAATAAAAGGGTTCCAGAACTTCGCAGAAAGTAGTCTGCACAGGTGAGAGTGTGGACTACTGAAACTTACAGCTTCTGTGACAGGCCAAAGCAACACAGCTTCTGGGAAAGGTCCTGTTTTGGGCCTTCATCTTCCACTAGGAGGAGGTCCAAATGCAAGATAACTGTGCACCTTCCCTGTAAGAGGAGAGCTTGCCTGCAGAGACTGCTCTGACCACTGAAACTCAGATGAGAGAGCTAGTCTCCCAAGTCTGCTGATAGAGGGTAACAGAATCACCAGAGGAACAATCTGTAAACACAGAAAACTATAACAACTAACTCTAGAGATTACCAGATGGTGAAAGATAAACGTAAGAATCTTACTAACAGAAACCAAGACCACTCACCATCATCAGAACCCAGCACTCCCACTTCGCCCAGTCCAGGGCACCCCAACAAACCCGAAAAGCTAGACCCAGATTTAAAAGCATATCACATGATGATGGTAGAGGACATAAAAAATGACTTTAATAACTCACTTAAAGAAATACAGGAGAACACTGCTAAATAGGTAGAAGATATTAAAGAGGAAGACCAAAAATCCCTTAAAGAATTGCAGGAAAACACAACAAAATGGGTGATGGAATTGAATAAAACCATCCAAGACCTAAAAAGGGAAATAGACACAATAAAGAAAACAAAGAAAGGCAACGCTGGAGATAGAAGCCCTAGGAAAGAAATCTGGAACCATAGATGCGAGCATCAGCAACAGAATACAAGAGATGGAAGAGAGAATCTCAGGTGCAGAAGATTCCATAGAGAACATCGGCACAACAATCAAAGAAAATGGAAAATGCAAAAAGATCCTAACTCAAAATATCCAGGAAATCCAGGACACAATGAGAAGACAAAACCTACGAACAATAGAAGTAGATGAGAATGAAGATTTTCAACTCAAATGACCAGCAAATATCTTCAACAAAATTAAAGAAGAAAACTTCCCAAATCTAAAGAAAGAGATGCCCATGAACATACAAGAAGCATACAGAACTCCAAATAGACGGGACCAGAAAAGAAATTCCTCCTGACACATAATAATCAGAACAACAAATGCACTAAATAAAGATAGAATACTAAAAGCAGTAAGGGAAAAAGGTTAAGTAACATATAAAGGCAAGCCTATCAGAATTACACCAGATTTTTCACCAGAGACTATGAAAGCCAAAAGAGCCTGGACAGATGTTATACAGACACTAAGGAAACACAAATTCCAGCCCAGGCTACTATAACCAGCCAAACTCTCAATTATCATAGATGGAGAAACCAAAGTATTCCACGACAAAACCAAATTCACACATTATCTCTCCACGAATCCAGCCCTTCAAAGGATAATAACTGAAAAAAAAAACCAATACAAGGACAGAAACCATGCCCTAGAAAAAGCAAGAAGGTAATCCCTCAACAAACTTTAAAGAAGACAGCCACAAGAACAGAATGCCGACTTTAACAACAAAAATAACAGGAAGCAACAATTACTTTTCCTTAATATTTCTTAATATCAATGGATTCAACACCAAAATAAAAAGACATAGACTAACAAACTGCCTACACAAACAACACCCAACATTTTTCTGCTTACAAGAAACTCATCTCAGAGAAAAAGATAGACACTACCCCAGAATGAAAGGCTGGAAAACAATTTTCAAAGCAAATGGTATGAAGAAACAAGCTGGAGTATCCATTCTAATATCTAATAAAATCGACTTCCAACCCAAAGTCATCAAAAAAAAGGAGGGTACTTCATACACATCAAAGGTAAAATCCTCCAAGAGGAACTATCAATTTTGAATATCTATGCTCCAAATACAAGGGCAACCACATTCATTAAAGAAACTTAATAAAGATCAAAGCACACATTGCACCTCACACAATAATAGTGGGAGACTTCAACACACCACTTTCCCCAATAGACAGATCATGGAAACAGAAACTAAACAGGGATACAGTGAAACTAACAGAAGTTATGAAACAAATGAATCTGACAGATATCTACAGAACATTTTATCATGAAACAAAAGGATATATCGTCTTCTCAGCACCTCATGGTACCTTCTCCAAAATTGACCACATAATTGGTCACAAAACAAGCCTCATCATATACAAAAATATTGAAATTGTCCCATGCATCCTATCAGATCACCATGGACTAAGGCTGATCTTCAAAAACAAAATAAATAAAAGAAAGCCAACATTCACGTGGAAACTGAACAAAACTCTTCTCAATGATAACTTCGTAAAGGAAGGAATAAAGAAAGAAATTAAGGACTTTGGGGAGTTTAATGAAAATGAAGCCACAACATACCCAAACTTATGGGACACAATGAAAGCATTTCTAAGAGGGAAACTCATAGCTCTGAGTGCCTCCAAAATGAAACTAGAGAGAGCACACTTTAGCAGCTTGACAACACACCTAAAAGCTCTAGAACAAAAGGAAGCAAATTTACCCAAGTGGAGTAGAAGGCAGGAAATAATCAAACTCAGGGGTGAAATCAACCAAGTGGAAACAAGAAGAACTATTCTAAAAATCAACCAATCGAGGAGCTGGTTCTTTGAGAAAATCAACAAGATAGATAAACCCTTAGCCAGACTCACTAGAGGGCACAGAGAAAGCATCCTAATTAACAAAATCAGAAATGAAAAGGGAGACATAACAACAGATCCTGAAGAAATCCAAAATATCATCAAATCATTCTACAAAAGGCTATACTCAACAAAACTGGAGAACCTGGATGAAATGAACAAGTTTCTAGACAGATACCAGGTACCAAAGTTAAATTAAGATCAGGTTAATGATCTAAACAGTCCTATATCCCCTAAAGAAATAGAAGAAGTCATTAATAGTCTCCCAGCCAAAAAAAGCCCAGGACCAGATGAGTTTAATGGAGAGTTCTATCAGACCTTCAAAGAAGATCTAATCCCAGTTCTTCAAAACAATCATTCATCCTGACCAAGTAGGTTTCATCCCAGCAATGCAGGGATGGTTCAATATACAGAAATCCATCAACATAATCCAGTATAAACAAACTCAAAGACAAAAACCACATGATCATCTCATTAGATGCTGAGAAAGAATTCGACAAAATCCAACACCCATGCATGATAAAAGTCTTGGAAAGATCAGGAATTCAAGGCCCATATCTAAACATGATAAAAGCAATCTACAGCAAACCAGTAGCCAACATCAAAGTAAATGGTGAGAAGCTGGAAGAAATCCCACTAAAATCAGGACTAGACAAGACTGTCCACTCTCTCCCTACCTATTCAACATTGTACTTGAAGTCCTAGCCAGAGCAATTTGACAACAAAAGGAGATCAAGGGGATACAAATTGGAAAAGAAGAAGTCAAAATATTACTCGTTGCAGATGATATGATAGTATATATAAGTGACCGTAAAAATTCCACCAGAGAACTCCTAAGCCTGATAAACAGCTTCAGTGAAGTAGCTGGATATAAATTTAACTCAAGCAAGTCAATGGCATTTCTGTACACAAAGGATAAACAGGCTGAGAAAGAAATTAGAGAATAGTCTAATTTCCTTCTCAATAGTCACAAACAATATAAAATACCTTGACGTGACTCTAACTAAGGAAATGAAAGATCTGGATGACAATAACTTCCAGTCTCTGAAGAAAGAAATTAAAGAAGATATCAGAAGATGGAAAGATCTCCCATGCTCATAAATTGGCAGGACCAACATTGTAAAAATGGCTATCTTGCCAAAAGCAATCTACAGATTCAATGCAATCCCCATCAAAATTCCAACTCAATTCTTCAAGGAATTAGAAAGGGCAATCTGCAAATTCATCTGGAACAACAAAAAACCTAGGATAGCAAAAACTCTTCTCAAGGATAAAAGAACCTCTGGTGGAATCACCATGCCTGACCTAAAGCTGTACTACAGAGCAATTGTGATAAAAACTGCATGGAACTGGTATAACGACAGACAAGTAGACCAATGGAACAGAATTGAAGACCCTGAGATGAACCCACACACCTATGGTCACTTGATTTTTGACAAGGAAGCTAAAACCATCCAGTGGAAAAAAAGACAGCATTTTTAACAAATGGTGCTGGCACAACTGGCGGTTATCATGTAGAAGAATGCGAATTGATCCATTCCTATCTCCTTGTACTAAGGTCAAATCTAAGTGGATTAAGGAACTCCACATAAAACCAGAAACAATGAAACTTATAGAGGAGAAAGTAGGGAAAAGCCTCAAAGATATGTGTACAGGGGAAAATTTCCTGAATAGAACAGCAATGGCTTGTGCTGTAAAATCGAGAATCGATAAATGGGACCTCAAAAAGTTGCAAAGATGCTGCAAGGCAAAAGACACCGTCAATAAGCCAAAAAGACGGCCAACAGATTGGGAAAGGATCTTTACCTGTACCAAATCGGATAGGGGACTAATATCCAATATATATAAAGAAGGTGGACCCCAGAAAATCAAATAACCCCATTAAAAATGGGGCTCAGAACTGAACAAAGAATTCTCACCTGAGGAGTACCGAATGGCAGAGAAGCACATGAAAAAAAAATGTTCATCAGGGAAATTCAACTCAAAACAACCCTGAGATTCCACCTCACACCAATCAGAATGGCTAAGATCAAAAATTCAGGTGACAGCAGATGCTGGCGTGGATGTGTAGAAAGAGGAACACTCCTTCATTTTTGGTGGGATTGCAAGCTTGTACAACCACTCCGGAAATCAGTTTGGCGGTTCCTCAGAAAATTGGAAATAATACTACCTGAGGATCCAGCAATACCTCTCCTGGGCATATATCCAGAAGATGTTCCAACTGGTAAGAAGGACACATGCTCCACTATGTTCATAGCAGCCTTATTTATAATAGCCAGAAGCTGGAAAGAACCCAGATGCCCCTCAACAGAGGAATGGATACAGAAAATGTGGTACATTTACACAATGGAGTACTACTCAGCTATTAAAAAGAATGAATTTATGAAATTCCTAGGCAAATGGATGGACCTGCAGGGCATCATCCTGAGTGAGGTAACACAATCACAAAGGAACTCACACAATATGTACTCGCTGATAAGTGGATATTAGCCCAAAAGCTTAGGATACCCAAGATATAAGATACAATTTGTTAAACACATGAAACTCAAGAAGAACGAAGACCAAAGTGTGGACACTGTGCCCCTTCTTACAATTGGGAACAAAACACCCATGGAAAGAGTTACAGAGATAAAGTTTGGAGCTGTGACGAAAGGATGGACCATCTAAAGACTGCCATATCCAGGGATCTGTCCCATAATCAGCTTCCAAACGCTGACACCATTGCACACACTAGCAAGATTTTGCTGAAAGGACCCAGATATAGCTGTCTCTTGTGAGACAATGCCGGGGCCCAGCAAACACAGAAGTGGATGCTCACAGTCAGCTATTGGATGGATCACAGGGCCCCCAAAGGAGGAGCTAGAGAAAGTACCCAAGGAGCTAAAGGGATCTGCATCCCTATAGGTGGAACAATAGTATGAACTAACCAGTACCCTAGAGCTCTTGACTCTAGCTGCATATGTATCAAAAGGTGG
Organism: Mus musculus; assembly: GCF_000001635.26. NCBI lineage: Eukaryota > Metazoa > Chordata > Mammalia > Rodentia > Muridae > Mus > Mus musculus. The sequence goes on from NC_000072.6 coordinate 60,610,176, forward strand.
CCTAGTCGGCCATCACTGAAAAAAGAGCTCCATTGGACTTGCAAACTTTATATGCCCCAATACAGGGGAATGCCAGGGCCAAAAAGTGGGTGTGGGTGGGTAGGGGTGTGTGGGGGGAGTGTATTGGGGTCTTTTCAGATAGCATTGGAAATGTAAATGAGGAAAATACCTAATAAAAAAATTAATTCTAAAAAAAAAAAAAAATTAGGGAAACAACACCCTTCTCAGTAATCACAAATAATATAAAATACCTTGGCGTGACTCTAATAAGGAAGTGAACAATCTGTATGATAAGAACTTCAAGTCTCTGAAGAAAGAAATTAAAGAAGATCTCAGAAGATGGAAAGATCTCCCATGCTCATGGATTGGCATGATCAATATAGTAAAAATGGCTATCTTGCCAAAAGCAATCTACAGATTCAATGCAATTCCTATCGAAATCCCAACTCAATTCTTCAACGAATTAGAAAGGGCAATCAGCAGATTCATCTGGAATAACAAAAAACCTAGGATAGCAAAAAGTCTTCTCAAGGATAAAAGAACCTCTGGTGGAATCACCATGCCTGACCTAAAGCTGTACTACAGAGCAATTGTGATAAAAACTGCATGGTACTGGTATAGTGACATACAAGTAGACCAATGGAACAGAATTGAAGACCCAGTGATGAACCCCCACACCTATGGTCACTTGATCTTTGACAAGGGAGCAAAAACCATCCAGTGGAAAAAAAGACAGCATTTTCAACAAATAGTACTGGCACAACTGGCGGTTATCATGTAGAACAATGCGAATTGATCCATTTCTATCTCCTTGTACTAAGGTCAAATCTAAGTGGGTTAAGGAACTCCACATAAAATCAGAGACAATGAAACTTATAGAGGAGAAAGTAGGGAAAAGCCTCGAAGATATGGGTACAGGGGATAAATTCCTGAATAGAAAAGCAATGGCTAGCGCTGTAAGATCGAGAATTGACAAATGGGACCTAATGAAAGTCCAAAGTTTCTGCAAGGCAAAAGACACCGTCAATAAGACAAAAAGACCACCAACAGATTGGGAAAGGATCTTTACCCATCCCAAATCAGATAGGGGACTAATATCCAATATATATAAAGAACTCAAGAAGATGGACTCCAGAAAATCATATAACCCCATTAAACAATGGGGCTCAGAGCTGAACAAAGAATTCTCACCTGAGGAATACTGAATGGCAGAGACGCACCTGAAAAATGTTCAACATCCTTAATCATCAGGGAAATGCAAATCAAAACAAACCTGAGATTCCACCTCACACCAGTCAGAATGGCTAAGATCAAAAATTCAGTTGACAGTAGACACTGTTGAGGATGTGGAGAAAGAGGAACACTCCTCCATTGTTGGTCAGATTTCAAGCTTGTACAATCACTCAGTAAATCAGTCTGGCAGTTCCTCAGAAAACTGGACATAGTACTACCGGAGGATCCCGCAATACCTCTCCTGGGCATATATCCAGAAAATGTTCCAACCAGTAAGAAGGACACATGTTCCACTATGTTCATAGCAACCTTATTTATAATAGCCAGAAGCTGGAAAGAACCCAGATGCCCCTCAAAAGAGGAATGGATACAGAAAATGTGGTACATTTACACAATGGAGTACTACTCAGCTATTAAAAAGAATGCATTTATGAAATTCCTAGGCAAATGGATGGACCTGCAGGGCATCATCCTGAGTAAGGTAACACAATCACAAAGGAACTCACACAACATGTACTCACTGATAAGTGGATAATAGCCCAGAATCTTAGAATATCCAAGATATAAGATACAATTTGCTAAACACATGGAACTCAAGAAGAACGAAGACCAAAGTGTGGACACTTGCCCCTTCTTAGAATTGGGAACAAAACACCCATGGAAGGAGTTACAGAGACAAAATTTGGAGCTGTGACGAAAGGATGGACCATCTAGTGATTGCCATATCCAGGAGTCCATCTCATAATCAGCTTCCAAACGCTGACACCATTGCATACACTAGCAAGATTTTGCTGAAAGGACCCAGATATAGCTGTCTCTTGTGAGACTATGCCGGGGGCTAGCAAACACATAAGTGGATGCTCACAGTCAGCTATTGGATGGATCAAAGGGCCCCCAATGGAGGAGCTAGAGAAAGTACCCAAGGAGCTAAAGGGAACTGCAACCCTATCGGTTGAACAACAATATGAACTACCCAGTACCCTGGAGTTCTTTTCTCTATCTGCATATGTATCAAAAGATGGCCTAGTTGGCCATCACTGGGAAGAGAGGCCCATTGGACTTGCAAACTTTACATCCCCCAGTACAGGGGAATGCAAGGGCCAAAAAGGGGGAGTGGATGGGTAGGGGAATGGGGGGAGGTTGGAATGGGGACTTTTGGGATAGCATTGGAAATTTAAATGAGGAAAATACCTTATAAATTTTTTTTTAAAAATTAAAAAAGTCAATAAAAATTAATAGCTTATATGGTTCTACCTTTTATAGGCAACAGCTCTTGATGTCATTCTGTCAAAACTGTCTCCTTTTTGTAACCTATATTTTTCAATAATTATATATTTTATAAGGGAGGGTAGCCTCTGTTTGTAATCACATCTGGTAGGGCACATGGCTGGTGTGGTGGTTTGACCTATGATGGCCCAGGGAGTGGCACTATTAACAGGTATGTACTTGTTGAAGGAAGTGGTGTGTGTCATTGTGGGGGTGAGCTTTGAGAAACCTTCCTTCCTGCCTTGAAGCCAGTCTTCTCATTTTTGCCTTTGAGATTAGATGCAGAATTATCTGCTCTTCCTATTCCATGCCTCCCAGGATGGTGCCATGCTCCTGACTTGATGATAAAGGAGTAAACTTTTGAACCTGTAAGATAGCCCCAGTTAAATGTTATCTTCTATAAGAGTTCATTTGGTCATGGTGTCTCTTCACAGCAATGGAGACCCTAACTAAGACAGCAGGCCCTTAGAACACTGTAGAGTGGCCTCTATGCTCTCACTGTGCCAAGATATTTCACCTGAACAAATATAGGTGTCAACAGCCACACATTAGTGCTAGAATATAATGTTTTGTCCTGTAAGATTCATAAGATATAGGAAAGCAATAATGAATCTTATTAAAATTAAATATCAGAGTAATGTGACTTCTCATTTCTAATGGTTCGTATTGGTACCCAAAAACTTTGTATTTGAGGTATTGAATTCACAAAATAGAAAATTAAATGGCAGTCAAGGTTATCTTTCCCCCAATGATGATGAAAACATTTGTCAAAATCCTCACTAAGGATCATAATGCAGTATTTCATATTTCCTCAAGAAAAAAATAGAATGGTTGTAAACCATAAGTGAATGAACTAAGCTTTGCCCATCATCTGGCTTTTCAGACAAGTAGTATAGTCCAATGCACATAGAGATTAATTGCAGTTACAGTGACGTTTCCTTGAAAAGATAAAGGTTTTCATAAGAATTTTAACAGCATTAAACTATTAACTTTTAATTCTGAAATGTTTATACATGAATACACTTTGATCATATTCTTCTTCCTGTCTCTCACTCCTCCCTCACCTCCAACACAACTGCCCCAACTTGGTGTTGGAGTTGCTGCCTCCTCCTTCTCCTCCTCCTCCTCCTCCTCCTCTTCTCTTCTTCTCTTCTTCTTTTTCTTCTTCTAAAAAAAAGTAAACTGACTCTTCCTTCTCTAGCAGCCATAATTTGTCAACATCTTTTTCAGTCATGGGTGGGGCTAGTGAGCATATTTTCACATTAGAACATTGACTGACTTGATCTCAATGTTCTGAAAGGTAGCAGTAATGATGTGTTCATGTGAAACTGCTTTATTCCAATCCTCCTTCACCTCTGGATCTTAAAATCTTTCAACCTACTCTTCTTGAATGGTCTCAGATACTTAGAAGAAGGTGTACTATAAATTGTGTGTATGTGTGTTTGTGGGGGGGAGGGAGCACCCATGCATGCCCAAGAGACTCTACCGAGACTCAATCTCTGAATGTTGTCAGTTTTGAATGTTTAACACAACTCTGTGCACTAAGAAACCCTCTGATGAGGTCTAAGAACTTACTAACCTATGAGTATAGACTTCTATAGACTTCTGAATTCAGAAAGCAGTTGATAGAACCTTTAACACAGGCATTGTATAGATTCATCCTGGGGTCTGTAAGTTTGCCAGTCAAAAGTTCTTCTCTAGTTTTATACCATGAAGAATTATTTTCATCAGGTCAATTACCTCTTAATTCCAAAAAGAAAATAGTTGGTCCTTGTGGTGGTCTCAATAAAAGTGGGCCCATAGACTCATACGCATGAATACTTAAGCTCCAGTTGCTGCAATAATTTGGGAAGTATTAGGAGTTGTGTTATGGAAGGAAGAGGTATGTCACTGCAGATGAACTTTGAGGTTTTCCTTTCCTTCATGGTTGTTGTCTCAAAGTCTGAACTCTCAACAGCTGCTCTAGCACCATAACTTCCAGTGTGTTGCCATGATTCCTTCCAGGATGTCCATGGACTCGCCGTCTGAATCCATAAGAGCCTGATAAATTCTTTCCTTTATCAGTTTACTTGGTCATGGTACATGTTCACAGCAATACCAAAGTAGCTAGGAGGGTCATTCCCCTAACATTCTGCAAAAATAAAATAAAATAAAATAAAATAAAATAAAATAAATATTTAAAAAATAGATCTTGTCTCCTTGGCTCTCATTATAGCTCACAGGCCCTCAGAGGAGACTGTTAGTGAACCCCTCCAGCAACTTTCACAGACTATTTCTGTACTTTAAAGCCAGTTAATGTGAGATAACCATCTGCCAGGACCCACTGATTTCTCTAAGTCCTATGACCAAAGCATATGGTGTTTTCAGAATAGGGACTTACCATCATATTCTGGTGAACCAAAAAGATCAATGGTAATGATCCATAATAGTTAACTTTTGAAAGTCCATAGCTACAATACTAAAATTGTAAGCAGGAAGTGTATAAAATATCAGCTTACCTAAGAAAATTAGTAATCTTCCACTTAGAAAGAGTTGATGACTAAGGTGGTGACTATGTACCCCAGGTAAAACATTCAGGATAATATTCTGAGATTATATATAATTGGGTGTGTGTTTCAAGAAAACATCATAGACTACGATATTATCCTCAACAAAAAAAAAAAAAAAAGAAAAGAAAAGAAGGAGGGAAGGGTGAAGAGGAGGAGGAGGAGGAGGAGGAGGAGGAGAAATAAAAATATTCATTCTTAGTTTTGCAGGTGGAAAAATAAAGAGAATCTGAAATCTATTTTCTCAGATTACTTGATCTTGTCTTTGCATATGGTGAAATGTAGGACAGAAGTGAGTAATACACATCATGTTGTTAATGGCATAAGGGGTAAATTCCCTCCAACAGGCCCTTAATATAGTGCAACCAATTCCCCCATGAAAACGAGAACATGAATATCTAACAAAATAGTCATGCCTCAGTGTTCCTGCCCTGGTGATCAAATGGTCAGTACCTACCTAACCATGTATATGTGTAGGCCAGCTACAAGATACTGTAAAAACATGAAAGTTTGCTACCTGGCCTCCTGTTCCTACATTTTCAGGATCAGTTGTTCATGAAAGGAGATAGAGCACACTGACAGTTACCTCAAGCCCTAGGATGGCTGCAGGAACAAAGAGTCATGGTGTTCTCTGCTTGCATAGCTCCTGGGTCAGTGCTTCTCTTCAGTGCTCCTACCCTGGAATTTAACAAGTGTGCCCAGTTTATGTACATACCTGAGACTATCTGAGCCCATATAGGCTGCTCTAATAAAATAAACCAGGACAATGGTTTCTCATAAACAGAAACAGTTTTTTCACAGTTCAGAAGGCTGAAAGTACAAGTTCAAGATTTTGGCAGTTTCCCTGTCTGCTGAAGGCTACTTCCTAGCTCACATATGAGACCTTCTCATGGTGTCCATTCTCAGATCATCTACTTTGTTAACGACCCTGCTACCTTTATCATGTAATTACACCCACAAAAATCCTACTTTATCTCTAGATTAATTATGACATGTGAATTTGGGGTTCATGGGTTTTCAAACATAACAGAGGTGCATTGTTTTAGAAACCAGAATGAATACTGCTGCTGTTGTGCATTTATACTCTCCCTAGAAAACCTTAAGTTGTCAGCAACAGAATATTATCTACATTTTCTGATACAGGACAAAAACAGGTGGCCTCAGACATCAGACATGTAAAGGGAGCTATAACCACCACCACCACCACTACTTCCCACACAGTATGGACAAAAAAGTAGCTATAGATAACATACTCTCAGCTGTCTCAAATTTTCCTGGCTTCATCTCATATCAATCCAAGAAAGCATAAAGGAGCTCAGTGCTGGTTTTAGAATCCTCCTACAGCAGTGCTTCCTGGGAACATTTGTTGTATAGACATAGAGGTTTATCATCAGCTAACAGAGGTTTCACAAGACTAGATGAAACAACCAAGTACCAAGCAAAAACTGCTGGGGGAATAAGCAGCTAGGTGATGATATTAGACAAGTGTGAGGATCTGTGTCTGAGTGTGGAGTGTGACCCATATGAATGAGTTCTAATATCCCAGATAATATTAGGCACCTTTAAGATGTCCAGTACATGAACCCAGGACCCACTAGGTCCAAATGCAATATGACTATACATTATGTGACTCCACTGGGAAATGTTAGTATTTTCACAGTTGTGGTAAAAGAACTAACAACTTAAATTTTACAGAGTCCAAGCAATCATCTGTTCAGAAATTGGGCACGTTTCAGCATAAATTCTTTAATTCTGTCTTCAGTGATCAGAAGCAGCAACTGAAAATGAAAAAAAAAAAAAAAAAAAAAAAGGAAGGGAGGTGTGGAAGAAGGCTTTCTGGCCATTGGGATTTTTGAGTGAACTAACTGCAGTTCATCTAGCCATATAGTGCCCTAGTGACTTCTCTCAGAAGCTGTACTATTAGTTCTCATATAAAATATGTAAAGAAGTCATGGGCATGTTGGTTATATTGAACACCTGCATCAAGGTTAGCACGTCTCTATTTCAGTTTTCTGTCCAATTACCTTGATTGTTTAAATATTTTATTTTTTGTTGGTCCCATTCAATCCCTAATTCAGACCTCCATCTCTACAGCAGAAGATTGATGGCAGCCTTCCCTGCCCCTGTTCTCATCTCATGTGGATCCCCCAGATCTTCCCCTTGTAACCTTCCTTTCCCAATTCATTGTATTTCCCTATCCCCCCATGCTATCACATACCCCCAGCCTACATAAGGGCTTCACCTGCCAGAGCAGTCATATCCACACCTCTCCTGATTCTCTAGAAATAATTCCCCATAGTCTCATGCATAGCTCAGTAGTCTGTGGTATTCCTTTCCTCTATGACCCCATTCACAGTGAATCACAAAGGCCAAAGAAAGAAAGAAAGAAAGAAAGAAAGAAAGAAAGAAAGAAAGAAAGAAGAGGGGAGTAGAGGGGAGGGGGAGGAGAGGGAAGGGGGAGGGGAGGGGGAGGAGAGGGGAGGAGAGGGGAGGGGAGGGGAGGAGAGGAGAGGAGAGGAGAGGAGAGAAGAGGAGAGGAGAGGAGAGGAGAGGAGAGAAGAGGAGAGAGAAGAGAGAAGGTGAGGGGAGAGGAGAGGAGAAGAGAGGAGAGGAGAGGAGAGGAGAGGAGAGGAGAGGAGAGAGAAGAGGGGAGGGGAGGGGAAAGGAGAGGAGGGGAGGGGAGGGGAGGAAGGAAGGAAGGAAGAAAGGAAGGAAGGAAGGAAGGAAGGAAGGAAGGAAGGAAGGAAGGAAGGAAGAAAGGAAGGAAGGAATATTCCAAGTAAATAGACCCATAAAACAAGCTGGTGAAACCATTTCAACATCTAGCAAAAGAGATTTCAAACCAAAACTAATCAGAAGAGGTAAGAAAGTACAATACATATTCATCAAAGGAAATATCTATGAAGAACCTTCCCCAAAGCCCCAAATAATTCCATTTTAAAATGAGGTGCTAGCTAAACAGAGAATTGACAACAGAGAAATCTCAAATGGATGAAAAGTGCTTAAAGAAATGTTCAAAATCCTTAGTAGTCAAGGAAATGCAAATCAAAATGACCCTGAGATTCTACCTTACACCAATCAGATCAAAAACACAGGTGACAGCACATGCTGGTGAGGATGTAAAGAAAGACGAACATTCCTCCATTGATGATAGGATTGCAAACTGGTACAACCACTCTGGAAATCAATTTGGTGATATATCAGAAAAGTGGAAATAGACCTACTTGAAGACCCAATTATACCACTTCTGGCCATATACTCAAAAGATGTCACACAACACCACAGGGACATGTGCTCCAAGATATTTATAGTAGCCTTATTTGCAATAGCCAGAACCTGGAAACAACCCAAATGTCCCTCAAATTAAGAATGAATACAGAAAATATTCATTTACACAATGGAATATTATTAAGCTATTAAGAACAAGGATATTATCAGTTTTGCAAACAAATGCATGGAACTAGAAAATATCATCCTGAGTGGGTAACCCAGACCCAAAAGGTCATAGATAGTATGTATTCACTAATAAGTGGATATTAGACAAAATTTGTAGGATAAAACCTACAGAATTTAAGAACTTTTAACAAGCAGAAATGCCAGGTGAGGATCCTTCAATCCCACTTGAAGGGGGAAGAAAATAATCACTGGAGGCAGAGGAAGCAAGTGACTTGGGTGAGAGAGGGATAAGGGGAAAGGGGGAACAGGATCAGTTATGTTTGGGTACCGTAGGGGAGAAGCCCAGGTGACCAGCAAAATTAATGGAAATATGCATTCTCAGAAGGCAAGAGGTGGGGAAACCCTCTAGTAAGTACCAGAGACCAGGGAAGTGAAAGACTTTTTGAACTCAATGGGAAGAATCTTAGATGAAATGCCCAACAGTGTGGAGAGGGAACTCAAAGAGTCCACCTCCAGTAAATAGACAGGGTCTCACGAGGAAGGATAGTTTTACCAACCCACAGTCTAAATGTCTGACCCAGAATTTTTACTGTCTAAAATAACTGCAGGGACAAAAATGAAGAAGGGACGGAAGGAAAGGTGGTCCAGAGACCAAACCAACTGGGCATCCATCTCATGGGGAGACACCAAGGCCTGACACTATCACTAATGCTATGGTGTACATACTTTCATGGCTGTTCTCTGAGAGGTCAAAAAGCAGCTCTTTATAAAAGATGAAGATACTTACACCCAACCATTGGGCTGACATATGGGACCCCTATGGTTGAAATAGGGGAAGGATATTAGAAGCAGAAGAGGAGCCGGGCTTCCTTGCCAGCGGAGTTGCCTGACACCCGCAAGGGCCCACAAAGGATTCCCCACGGGATCCTAAGACCTCTGGTGAGTGGAACACAGCGCTGGCCCCAATCCAATCGCACAGAACCTGAGACTGCGGTACATAGGGAAGCAGACTACCCGGGCCTGACCTGGGGCAAAAGCCCCTTCCGCTCCACTCGAGCCCCGGGCTTCCTTGCCAGCAGAGTTGCCTGACACCTGCAAGGGCCCACACAGGATTCCCCACGGGATCCTAAGACCTCTGGTGAGTGGAACACTGCGCCGGCCCCAATCCAATCGCGCAGAACCTGAGACTGCAGTAGATAGGGAAGCAGACTACCCAGGCCTGACCTGGGGAACAAACCCCTTCCGCTCCACTCCAGCCCCGGGCTTCCTTGCCAGCAGAGTTGCCTGACACCCGCAAGGGCCCACACAGGATTCTACAAGGGATCCTAAGACCTCTAGTGAGTGGAACACAACTTCTGCCAGGAGTCCGGTTTGAACACCAGATATCTGGGTACCTTCCCTGCAAGTAGAGAGCTTTCCTGCAGAGAATACTCTACCCACTGAAACTAAGGAGAGTGCTACCCTCCCAGGTCTGCTTATAGAGGCAAACAGAGTCACCTGAAGAACAAGGTCTTAACAGAGACAACTATAACAGCTAGCTTCAGAGATTACCAGATGGTGAAAGGCAAACGTAAGAATCCTACTAACAGAAATCAAGACCACTCACCATCATCAGAATGCAGCACTCCCACCCCACCTAGTCCTGGGCACGCCAACACAACTGAAAATCTAGACCCAGATTTAAAAACATTTCTCATGATGATGATAGAGGACATCAAGAAGGACTTTCATAAGTCACTTAAAGAATTATAGGAGAGCACTGCTAAAGAGTTACAGGCCCTTAAAGAAAAGCAGGAAAACACAGCCAAACAGGTAGAAGTCCTTAAAGAAAAACAGGAAAACACATCCAAACAGGTAATGGAAATGAACAAAACCATACTAGAACTAAAAAGGGAAGTAGACACAGTAAAGAAAACCCAAAGCGAGGCAACGCTGGAGATAGAAACCCTAGGAAAGAGATCTGGAACCATAGATGCAAGCATCAGCAACAGAATACAAGAAATGGAAGAGAGAATCTCAGGTGCAGAAGATTCCATAGAGAACATCGACACAACAGTCAAAGAAAATACAAAATACAAAAGGATCCTAACTCAAAACATCCAGGAAATCCAGGACACAATGAGAAGACCAAATTTACAGATAATAGGAATGAATGAGAATGAAGATTTTCAACTTAAAGGGCCAGCTAATATCTTCAACAAAATAATTGAAGAAAACTTCCCAAACATAAAGAAAGAGATGCCCATGATCATACAAGAAGCCTACAGAACTCCAAATAGACTGGACCAGAAAAGAAGTTCCTCCTGACACATAATAATCAGAACAAAAAATGCACTAAATAAAGATAGAATATTAAAAGCAGTAAGGGAGAAATGTCAAGTAACATATAAAGGAAGGCCTATCAGAATTACACCAGACTTTTCACCAGAGACTATGAAAGCCAGAAGAGCCTGGACAGATGTTATACAGACACTAAGAGATCACAAATGCCAGCCCAGGCTAATATACCCGGCCAAACTCTCAATTACCATAGATGGAGAAACCAAAGTATTCCATGACAAATCCAAATTCACACAATATCTTTCCACGAATCCAGCCCTTCAAAGGATAATAACAGAAAAGAAGAAATACAAGGACAGAAATCACGCCCTAGAACAAGCAAGAAAGTAATCCCTCAACAAACCAAAAAGAAGACAGCCACAAGAACAGAATGCCAACTCTAACAACAAATATAAAAGGAAGCAACAATTACTTTTCCTTAATATCTCTTAATATCAATGGACTCAATTCCCCAATAAAAAGACATAGACTAATAGACTGGCTACAGAAACAGGACCCAACATTCTGCTGCTTACAGGAAACCCATTTCAGGGAAAAAGACAGACACTACCTCAGAGTGAAAGGCTGGAAAACAATTTTCCAAGCAAATGGTCTGAAGAAACAAGCTGGAGTAGAAATTCTACTATTGGATAAAATCGACTTCCAACCCAAAGTTATCAAAAAAGACAAGGAGGTACACTTCATACTCATCAAAGGTAAAATCCTCCAAGAGGAACTCTCAATTCTGAATATCTATGCTCCAAATGCAAGGGCAGCCACATTCATTAAAGACACTTTAGTAAAGCTCAAAGCACACATTGCACCTCACACAATAATAGTGGGAGACTTCAACACATTACTTTCATCAGTGGACAGATCGTGGAAACAGAAACTAAACAGGGACACAGTGAAACTAACAGAAGTTATGAAACAAATGGACCAGAGAGATATCTACAGAACATTTTATCCTAAAACAAAAGGATATACCTTCTTCTCAGCACCTCACGGGACCTCCAAAATTGACCATATAATTGGTCACAAAACAGGCCTCAACAGATACAAAAATATTGAAATTGTCCCGTGTATCATATCAGACCAGAATTGCCTAAGACTGATCTTCAATAACAACATAAATAACAGAAAGCCAACATTCACGTGGAAACTGAACAACACTCTTCTCAATGATACCTTGGTCAAGGAAGGAATAAAGAAAGAAATTAAAGACTTTTTAGAGTTTAATGAAAATGAAGCCACAACGTACCCAAACCTTTGGGACACAATGAAAGCATTTCTAAGAGGGAAACTCATAGCTCTGAGTGCCTCCATGAAGAAACGGGAGAGAGCACATACTAGCAGCTTGACAACACATCTAGAAGCTCTAGAAAAAAAGGAAGCAAATTCACCCAAGAGGAGTAGACGGCAGGAAATAATCAAACTCAGGGGTGAACTTAACCAAGTGGAAACAAGAAGAACTATTCAAAGAATTAACCAAACAATGAGTTGGTTCTTTGAGAAAATCAACAAGATAGATAAACCCTTAGCTAGACTCACTAAAGGGCACAGGGACAAAATCAGAAATGAAAAGGGAGACATAACAACAGATCCTGAAGAAATCCAAAACACCATCAGATCCTTCTACAAAAGGTTATACTCAGCAAAACTGGAAAACCTGGACGAAATGGACAAATTTCTGGACAGATACCAGGTACCAAAGTTGAGTCAGGATCAAGTTGACCATCTAAACAGTCCCATATCACCTAAAGAAATAGAAGCAGTTATTAATAGTCTCCCAGCCAAAAAAAACCCAGGACCAGACGGGTTTAGTGCAGAGTTCTATTAGACCTTTAAAGAAGATCTAATTCCAGTTCTGCACAAACTATTTCACAAAGTAGAAGAAGAAGGTACTCTACCCAACTCATTTTATGAAGCCACTATTACTCTGATACCTAAACCACAGAAAGACTCAACAAAGATAGAGAACTTCAGACCAATTTCTCTTATGAATATCGATGCAAAAATCCTCAATAAAATTCTTGCTAACCGAATCCAAGAACATATTAAAGCAATCATCCATCCTGACCAAGTAGGTTTTATTCCAGGAATGCAGGGATGGTTTAATATACGAAAATCCATCAATGTAATTCATTATATAAACAAACTCAAAGACAAAAACCACATGATCATCTCATTAGATGCAGAAAAAGCATTTGACAAGATTCAACACCCATTCATGATAAAAGTTTTGGAAAGATCAGGAATTCAAGGCCCATACCTAAACATGATAAAAGCAATCTACAGCAAACCAGTAGCCAACATCAAAGTAAATGGAGAGAAGCTGGAAGCAATTCCACTAAAATCAGGGACTAAACAAGGCTGCCCACTTTCTCCCTACCTTTTCAACATAGTACGTGAAGTATTAGCCAGAGCAATTCGACAACAAAAGGAGATCAAGGGGATACAAATTGGAAAAGAGGAAGTCAAAATATCACTTTTTGCAGATGATATGATAGTATATATAAGTGACCCTAAAAATTATACCAGAGAACTCCTAAACCTGATAAACAGCTTCGGTGAAGTAGCTGGATATAAAATAAACTCAAACAAGTCAATGGCCTTTCTCTATACAAAGAATAAACAGGCTGATAAAGAAATTAGGGAAACAACACCCTTCTCAATAGTCACAAATAGTACAAAATATCTTGGCGTGACTCTAACTAAGAAGGTGAAAGATCTGTATGATAAAAACTTCAAATGTCTGAAGAAAGAAATTAAAGAAGATCTCAGAAGATGGAAAGATCTCCCATGCTCATGGATTGGCAGGATCAACATTGTAAAAATAGCTATTTTGCCAAAAGCAATCTACAGATTCAATGCAATCCCCATCAAAATTCCAACTCAATTCTTCAACGAATTAGAAAGAGCAATTTGCAAATTCATCTGGAATAACAAAAAACCTAGGATAGCAAAAAGTGTTCTCAAGGATAAAAGAACCTCTGGTGGAATCACCATGCCTGACCTAAAGCTTTACTACAGAGCAATTGTGATAAAAACTGCATGGTACTAGTATAGAAACAGACAAGTAGACCAATGGAATAGAATTGAAGACCCAGAAATGAACCCACACACCTATGGTCACTTGATCTTCCACAAGGGAGCTAAAACCATTCAGTGGAAGAAAGACAGCACTTTCAACAATTGGTGATGGCACAACTGGTTGTTATCATGTAGAAGAATGCGAATCGATCCATACTTATCTCCTTGTACTAGGGTCAAATCTAAGTGGATCAAGGAACTTCACATAAAACCAGAGACACTGAAACTTATAGAGGAGAAAGTGGGGAAAAGCCTTGAAGATATGGGCACAGGGGAAAAATTCCTGAACAGAACAGCAATGGCATGTGCTGTAAGATCGAGAATTGACAAATGGGACCTAATGAAACTCCAAAGTTTCTGCAAGGCAAAGGACACCGTCAATAAGACAAAAAGACCACCAACAGATTGGGAAAGGATCTTTACCTATCCTAAATCAGATAGGGGACTAATATCCAACATATATAAAAAACTCAAGAAGGTGGACTTCAGAAAATCGAACAACCCCATTAAAAAATGGGGCTCAGAACTGAACAAAGAATTCTCACCTGAGGAATACCGAATGGCAGAGAAGCACCTGAAAAAATGTTCAACATCCTTAATCATCAGGGAAATGCAAATCAAAACAACCCTGAGATTCCACCTCACACAAATCAGAATGGCTAAGATCAAAAATTCTGGTGACAGCAGATGCTGGCGTGGATGTGGAGAAAGAGGAACACTCCTCCATTGTTGGTGGGATTGCAGGCTTGTACAACCACTCTGGAAATCAGTCTGGCGGTTCCTCGGAAAATTGGACATAGTACTACCGGAGGATCCAGCAATACCTCTCCTGGGCATATAACCAGAAGATGCCCCAACTGGTAAGAAGGACACATGCTCCACTATGTTCATAGCAGCCTTATTTATAATAGCCAGAAGCTGGAAAGAACCCAGATGCCCCTCAACAGAGGAATGGATACAGAAAATGTGGTTCTTCTACACAATGGAGTACTACTCAGCTATTAAAAAGAATGAATTTATGAAATTCCTAGCCAAATGGATGGACCTGGAGGGCATCATCCTGAGTGAGGTAACACATTCACAAAGGAACTCACACAATATGTACTCACTGATAAGTGGATATTAGCCCCAAACCTAGGATTCCCAAGATATAAGGTACAATTTGCTAAACATATGAAACTCAAGAAGAATGAAGACTGAAGTGTGGACACTATGCCCCTCCTTAGAATTGGGAACAAAACACCCATGGAAGGAGTTACAGAGACAAAGTTTGGAGCTGAGATGAAAGGATGGACCATGTAGAGACTGCCATATCCAGGGATCCACCCCATAATCAGCATTCAAACGCTGACACCATTGCATACCCTAGCAAGATTTTATCGAAAGGACCCAGATGTAGCTATCTCTTGTGAGATTATGCGGGGGCCTAGCAAACACAGAAGTGGATGCTCACAGTCAGCTAATGGATGGATCACAGGGCTCCCAATGGAGGAGCTAGAGAAAGTACCCAAGGAGCTAAAGGGATCTGCAACCCTATAGGTGGAACAACATTATGAACTAACCAGTATCCCGGAGCTCTTGACTCTAGCTGCATATGTATCAAAAGATGGCCTAGTCGGCCATCACTGGAAAGAGAGGCCCATTGGACACGCAAACTTTGTATGCCCCAGTACAGGGGAACGCCAGGGCCAAAATGGGGGAGTGAGTGGGTAGGGGAGTGGGAGTGGGTGGGTATGGGGGA
The DNA here is from genome assembly GCF_000001635.26 of Mus musculus. Lineage (NCBI taxonomy): Eukaryota > Metazoa > Chordata > Mammalia > Rodentia > Muridae > Mus > Mus musculus. The sequence goes on from NC_000072.6 coordinate 60,625,770, forward strand.
CTTTTGGTATAGCATTGGAAATGTAAATGAGCTAAATACCTAATAAGAAATGGAAAAAAAAAAAGAAGCAGAAGAGGAGGATGGCCCCCTTTGAAGACCAGCAATCTCAACTGACCCAGGCCCTTGGGAGCACCCAGACAATGAGCCATCGACTAGGCAACATATAGGAGCTGGTCTGGGACACCTGACACATATATAGCAGAGGACTCCCTGGTTTCGTCTCAGTGGAAGATGTGCCTAATCCTTGAGAGACTTGAGAACCCAGAAAGTGAGGAAATCTAGGGTGAGGGAGCATCCTCAAGAAGGCAAGGGGGCAAGGGAATGAAATGAAGAATTGTGGGAATGGGGAATGGTAGGGAGTAATGGTCAGATTGTAAATAATAATAATACTAATATTTCAATTCTTAAAATTTATGTTCCAAACACAAGGACACCTAAGCTTGTAAAATGAATGATACTACAACTTAAATCTACAATATCAACAATTTATATATTGATAGTGGGACTCTTCAGTACTTTACTCTCACCAATGAATAAAACAAAAACTTAACAGAGAAATGCTAACATACACACACACACACACACACACACACTTACACACACACAAAACCCATACATTTTTTTTTCCTTTCTATACCTCATCCAACTGTTTTCAAATTGTCCTCATACTCCTCGGACACAAAGCAAAGTCACAGCACGTACAAGAAAATTGAGATGATTCCATTTATCCTATCAGACCACCATAGATTAAAGTTAATGCCAACAACAACAGGAAGCTTACAAACTCATTAAACTGAGCAACTCTCTTCTGAATAAAAAAAACAAGTTAATGCATAAATAAAGAAAGAAATGAAAGACTTTCTAGAATTGAATAAAAATGAGTACACATCATATCCATCCTTTGGGACACAGTGAAATGGTTCTAAGTGACAAGTTCACAGCACTAAGTGACTCCATGAAAATCTATACAGATTCTCATACTGGGCACTTAATAGAATATCTGAAATCTCTAGAACAAAAGAAGACATCCCACCACAAAGAAGTAGACTTATAAAAATAACCAAACTCGGGGGTAAAATCAATAAAGTAAAAGCAAAGAGCACAATACAAAGAATCAAGGAAATGAGAGTTACTTCTCTGAGAAAATCAGTAAAACTAATAAACCCATATCCAGTGTCACTAAATGTGTGGAGAGAAAATATACAAATTAGCCACATCAAAGTGAAAAGAGGGACATAACAGCAGACAATGAGGAAATTCCCAGACTCAGAGGACATAGTTTAAAAATGTATACTGCACCGAATTGGAAAATTTAAAAGAAATGGATAGTTTTCTAGGTATATACCACCTACAAAAGGTAACTCATAAGCATTGTAAAAGACATAAATCTCCCAGAGATAGAAGCAGACATTGAAAGTCTCAAAACCAAACAAAAGAAAACAACATGGCCAGATTGGTTTTGTGCAGAAGTCTTCTGTACTTTCAAGGAAGAGTTCATATCAATATTCCTCAAATTACTACACAAAATAGAAACAGAAGGAACACTGATCAATTCATTCTATGAGGCCACAGTTACCTTGATACCACAAAAAGGCCCAACTGAATAACAAAATTACAAAATAATTTTCATATGAACATAGACACAAAAACATTTAATAAAACTTTGTAAATCAAAGAACACACAAAAATAAAGACTATTTACCATGGTAAAGTAGGCTTCATCTTGCTGTTGCAAGGATGGTTCAATATACAAAAATCAACAAATGTAATCTACTATATAACCAAACCAAAAGAAAAGCTAACTCATCATCTCACTAAATGTAGATACAGCATCCTTAACTATCTGGGAAATGTAAATCAAAACTACTTTGAGATTTATTTTACAGCAGCATAATGACTAAGATCAACAAAACAAGTGAAGGTTCATGTTGGTGAGGATGTGGTATAAGAGGAATACACATGCATTTCTGGTAATTGTGAAAACTCATACAGCCATTATGGAAATCAGTGTGATGTTTCTCATAAAGATGGGAATGGAAGTATCACAAGATCCAGCTATATCACTCTTGGGTGTATATTCAAATGATACTTCATTCTACCACAGGGATCCTTGCTCAACCATGTTCACTGATGTTCTGTTTACAATATCTAGAAATTGGAAACAACCTAGATTTCTCTCAACAGAAGAATGGATAAAGAAAATGTGGTATATTTAACACAATGGAGTATGATTTGGTTGTTTAAAACAAAAAAGTCATGAAATTTTCAGACAAATAGATGGAACTAGAAAAAAGTAATCCTCAATGAGGTTTTTTAACTTCCCCTAGACCCTTGGCCTATCTAGTCTCAGTATTTTCTCTCATCACCTGTGTTGAGTATGTTTTTTATCTCATGAAGTAGGATTTAAATCCAATCAGATATTGGTCAGTATGGTGGTTTGAATATGTTTGGCCCAGGGAGTGGCATTATCAGGAGGAATGTTAAAGTAGGGATAGCCTTGTTAGAGAAAGTGTGTCACTTTGAGGGTGGGCTTTGAAACCCTCCTCCTACCACATGGGAGCTAGTCTTCTTTTGTTTGCCTTTGGAACAAGATGTAAAACTCTCAGATCCTCCAGCAGCATCCGTGCCTGAAAACTGCCATGGTTCCAACCATGATGATAATGGACTGAACCTCTGAACATGTAAGCTAGACACAATTAAATGTTGTCCTTTATAGGAGTTGCCTTGGTCATGGTGTCCCTTCACAACCAAGTAAACCCTAAGAGAGTTGGTTACTCCCACAAACTTTGTGCTACTATTTTGCTAGCATATCCTGCAGGCAGGTTACCATTGCATATTAAAGGGCTTGTTGTTGGGTTAGTGTCAACCCCTTTCCTGTAATTTGGTGGTACATTTATGTAATATAGCATTATTCAGCCATTAAAAATGAAATTTATAAGTAAATTAATGGAACTAGAAAAAATTCATCCTGAGTGAGGTAACACAGACTCAGAAAGACAAACATGGCAAGTACAGGCTTGTATGTGGATATTAGCTGCTAAGTGAATGATAAGAAAACAGTAATCCATAGAATTACAGAGGATAGGTGCTGCAGACAGACTGCAGTTGGGTCCTCAATCCACAGGAAAACTTAGGGTTCCGGTTACAGGTGAGCAAGTACTTGGTGAGGAAAAGAATAACAAATAGATACAGACACAAGGGAGTGCTGTATCTGGATGTAATTTTGTCAAAGTTCACATCAGTTTTATAGAGTACAGAAAACAAAGGAGTAGGGTGTCACAGCAGGCAAGGTACATTGAAGTTATCTGACACCAAAGAGAGGAATGCCTTCAATGGACTGGCAAGAATCAGGGAATGTTTACTGTTAAGATAAAAGCAGCCCTGCCTAGAGTCAACTAATGATGGGCCAGGAGAGGATTCTATAACCTAGTCACAATGTATGCTATTCCTTTGAGCCTTGTGAGAGCTTGCACCAGGGGGGTCTGCTTTAGCAAACCTTATCATGAATAATACAATACTGTAGTTCCTCTTAGAACCACAACCCTCATTTTTCCTAGGCCATGGTAAATTCTTGCATATGGGAATGCCAAGGTTCCAGGAGACTAAGTTTCCATGAAACTCTTTGCCTTGGGACTGCTTCCAGGCTTTCTAGGCCTGTTATGCGAGTCACTACTGAAGTGGATGTAGCAGATAGGTATAAAAGACTCGTCTAAACAGATCTCATTAGGGGAGAAAAATAGAAAAGCTAGTTATGTATGAATGAGGGGAGGTGACTGGAGTGAGATGATCAACTAGGGGTGGGGAGGTTTACTCTACAAAATGAAAACAGTCAATGGCTCAATTCTTTTCACATGCCCACAGTTATGCTTGATACCTAAACCTCATAAAAATTCAACATAGGAAGAACAACAATAATAACCAACCAGACACCCCAAAGCTCCCAGGAACTAAACCACCAACCAAAGAGTACACAGGGGGGAAAACCTGGATGGCTCAGCTGGATATAAAGCAGAGGATCACGTTATCTGGCATCACTGGGAGGGGAGCCCCATGGTCCTGAGGAGGCTCAATGACCCAGGATAGGGTGCTGAGGCAGAAGTGGGTGGGCGGTTAGGGGAGCACCCTCATAGAGGTAGGGGGCAGGTGGAAAGAGATAAAGGGTTTGTAGAGGGGAAGCTGGGAAGGGGGATAACATTTAAAATAATGAATAAAAAAAACAAAAAATAATTCAGCAGGAAAAGAATATTTTTATGAAGTTAAATGCAAAAAAAATCTCAATAAAATACTTGACAACCAAATGCAAGAATATCTCACAAATATCATCCACCATAATCAAATAGACTTCACTCCACAGTTGCAGAGATAGGTCAATATAAGTAAATCAATAAATGTAATCTGGGATAGCATTGAAAATGTAAATGAGGAAAATACCTAATTAAAAAAAATTGCAGAATGGCAAAAAAAATGTAATCTACCATATTAACAAATAAAAAGACAGAAATCACAGCACAATTTTATTAAGTAGAGTAAAGGCCTAGGACAAAAATACAGCACCCCTTCTAAATAAAAGTTTTGGAGAGATTCAGAGATACAAGGCACATACATCAACATAATAAAGATAATTTACCACAGTCCCATAGCCAACATCAACTTAATTGAGCAAAAATCAGAGCAATTCCACTAAAATCAGGCACAAGCCAATATTGTCCATTCTTTTCATCCCTATTCACTATTATATTTGTATCTAGAACAATAAGAAAACTGTTGGAGATGAGGGGGTGGAAATAGAAAGGGAGTAAGTCAAAATATCTTGTTTTCCAGATGTTTTGAGAAAATATACAAGTGGCCCTAAAAAGTTCAACAGAAAATTCTTACAGCTGATAAGCAGGAAAGTAACTAGATACAAAATTAACACAGAAAAATCAGTATTTTTCTACAATGGAAAAATGGACATGAAAATTAGGAAACATCACCTTTTACAATAACCTCAAAAAATATAAAGCAACTAGAGTGACTCTAATTAAGCAAGCGAAAATTTTGCATTGTAAAAACTGTGAAACATTGAAGAATAAAATTAAAGGAAAATTAAAGGAGAGTTTTCAGCTTCACATGAAAAACAACAACCAAAACAAACAAACAAACAAAGAAAACAGGATAACAAAAATTTTCCTGCAAAATAAAAGAACTGTCAGAGGGATTGCCATCCTTGACATCAAGATGTACTACAGAGCATCTAATTAAAACAGTATGTTATTACCCTCACTAAAGACAAGTTGATTAATGGCACTGAATGAAAAGACATATATTAATTTGCACACCTGATTTTTGATAAAGAAGCCAGAAATAGTGGGGTGTGGAAGCCTATTATCTTCCACAAATAGTGCAGGTCAAATTGAATGGAGAATAGATCCATACTTATCATCCTGCACAAAGCTGAGTTCCAAATGGACTAAAGGCCTGAAAATAAGGCCAGACACCCAGAGTCTGATAGAAGACAAGCTGGGGAATAATCTTGAATTTATTGTCACAAGAAAGGACTTTATGAACAAAATAGAGTTAGCACAGACACTAAGATCAACAGTTAGTTAACGGGGCTTCATAAAAAAATGAATAGAATAGCAGTGAACATGGTTGAAAAACAGTCTCTAGAGTAGGGAGAAACATCATATGAATATATGTCAAGGAATCATATAATTGGATCAATTCCCAGCTTCATGAACAACCACTTCTCTGATTTCCATTGAGGCTGTAAAAGTTTATATTCCAACCAGCAAAAGAGAAGAGTTCCCCTTATGCCATCTCCTGAGCAACATGAGCTCTTATTTATTTTATTGATCTTTATGATTCTAACTGGTATAGAATGGAATTTCAAAATAATTTTATTTGCATTTTTCTCATGTTCAAGGATGCTGAATAGTAGAGTTTCCTCTCTTGAAAATTCTGTTTAGATATGTGCTGCATTTTTAAATTGGGTTTTTTTTTTCTTGATGTTCAGATTTTGGGTTTTGATATATTTTAGATAATAACCCTCTATTGGATATGTAGGTGGTAAAAATTTTCTCTCATTATGCACCCTGATGCATTGTCTGAGTGATGATGTCCTTGAACATACAGAAGCTTTTTAGTATTCATATATTTGTCTGTTATTGAATTTTTCATGGAAACATTTTTTCTCATAAAATATAATCGTGATAACAGTTTCTCCTCCCTCATCTATTATTTATTAGTACATGCAGCTGGCAGAAAGATCATCATACAATGCATGGGGGAATGTGTTTATATGTATCATTTTTAAATTGATGTGGAATTTTAGATGTGTAATAAACATCTATGTCCAGTCATTCTCATGTTTGCTGATATTATCATTTATTATATTATAAGAATATTTTATGTTATTTGTGTATCTAATAGGAATCACACATACTTGTGAAAAAATGCAAAAAAAAAATTGCATAGAAAATTACCTGAAACCATCTACCTTAGATACCTGTATTTGTGATAAGCATGGAGGCACATAACTATACTTGTAGTATTTAAGAGTCAGAGACAAGAGAATCACAATTTTGAGAATGTCCTGGGCTGTAAAATGAGCTCTAGCTAGATTGGAGTACATAATGAAACCCAGTCCCAATAGAACAAAAACAAACACAGAAACAAACCAAAGCCATACTTAGAATTTAGGTCCTAGCTTTTTCAATGCATCTGTTTATTTGTGTACATAATCATCCCCTTTCATGTTCCTTATTTGTGTATTTAGCATTTGCTGTTGTCTCCTTTAATATGTCTGAATATGTGTATACTTAGTAATAACATAGATTTCAAATGTCATCAAATTGCATGTTTTGTTGCAATTGCTCTAATTCATCTGGTAGAAGTCCAATGAATTCTTTATAATAGGTGCTGGCTGGAATATGTCACAATCTATTCAGCCTTTAACTGACTGCCATTCTCTTTGTTTCAGTCTTTTGCTTTAATAAGATCTCTAATAAACATCTCTGAACAAGATGCATTGCTTGCTGATGGTCTTATTTTTATGGGGTAATCGCCTTGGAATAGAAATGCTGGGCTTAAAGATATGAGCCTTTTCAATTTTTAATAGACTCTTCCTGATGGCTTTTGAAAAAGCCTACAATTCACATTTTCACCCTTTCTACCAGCAGTAAGAGTTTTTGTACACTTCTAGCAGTCCAGTGGAGAAGCTATCATTACTTTAATATGTATTTTCATAGTTGCTATAATTGCCAACTCATATTTTGGTCTTTGTATCATGTTTCTGAACATTAAGAATCTAATAAAATAATAAATACTATATTTTTGTTTCACCATGAGTTAATGTGGTATGTGAATGATGGTAAAAGTATTGCATATATTCTGTATAACAGCAGGCATTCCAATCCCCTGTGATATTCAATCTTGAGGCAATTAGGGAGCCAATTCCAGGGCTAGTCTATCAAGATGTCAGAAGCACAGCTGGACAGCTCTAAGGAATTCATTCACTGGTCCAAAAGCAAAACTCAAATAACACCTGTTCTGTGGGATAGATTTAATTTAAAAACCAGTAAGTGGTTAGGTCAGTGATTTTCAAGATGGAAGGGAATGATTCCAGAAATGGTAGATGAATAACATTGGCTCCTGCATACTCTCATAAAATACCCAAATTCTGTCAAAGAAGGTGAGAAAAAGAGACACAAATAACATTCCACAGATAGGATTGACAGAAAAATTCACAAAGCAGAAATTGATGAAGAACATAGAGATTTTTCTGCAATGGGGCAGGTATTTTTTGCTAATAGCTTCTGTAAGAGGTGCCCCTCCTCAGGCATCTCTAATTCTGCTTTACAATGACCACTTTGAGTATGGCTTTCAAAAGCCTGAATACTGAAACCTTGTCTGACTTTTTTTAAGTCCAAAGCCAGTAATATGTTTGCTCTCTCACCTTGCAGATAACTATCTCATAACTAACTCAGACATTTTGTGATATAATTTTAGCTCAACTGTTATACTATACCCCATATTGGTTAACTTGCTCTTGTATAAATACTTTTTTGTACTGATTTTTTTTAATTAATTTATTTTTTACACTCTATATTCCATTACCTGCCCACACCATCAACCCTCTGACTGCTAAATTCTAATGGATTACTGTGTCCATTAACCTTGGATGGATTTGAAGATGGATTTTTTCAAAATGTACAGTCCAGGATGTAGGTGAACTTCACGATGCAGAACTTAAAAAAAGATCATAAACTTCATCAAAGAATTAAAGGAGTTTAAGGAAGATACAAAGTGATATTTCAAATCTATTAATGAAAATGAGTTCAAATGAAATAAATACCTGTGTGATGCCCAAGAAAATATAATGTTAAAGTAATGAAAAAGAAAATTTAGGATTCAAAAATTAAATTGAATAAAATGATCAAAATATTGATATGAACTCAAACTCAAATGAAGATGAAATTGTAGAGCTCAATAATGCAATTATAAAACTCAGGGAAAAAAGTCTTAGAAATAGAATACAAATAGAATGAATCAAGTAGAAGAGAGAATAGTAGAGCGCAAAAGTCCCCTCAAGCAAAGCATGTAAAACACAGAAACACAGACACAGACATGCACATACACACAAATATACACACATATAAAGGAACATTCATGGACTATGAAAATATGAAAATCAATGAAAAGCCTAAATCTTTGAACTATAGTGAGAAGATCACCCAATATAATAAAGGCATTTGTATGTATATGTGTGTGTTTGTGTTTGTGTGTGTATATGTTTGTACATATATATATATATATATATATATATATATATATATATATATGCTTATGTATATATATAACAACAACAAATGGAACATCGAATATATAAGATTAGAAAATAAACACCTTCATGGTATCAAAGCTAAAACTCTCAATATGCATATTAAATAAATAATATTAAAACTCCAAGAGAAAAGACACAAGTCAAAAAAAAAAAAAAAAAACAAGACATCAGCTTAGATTATTATATCCATCAAGAATATCTGGCATAGTTGAAAAAACCTTTCTATGATTCAAACAGGATAAAAAACTCATTTCCATAAAGCCACCCTGGTAGAGAATACTGGAAGCAATAGTTCAGAAGGAAAAGGGGAATAATCATACACATAAAGGACTGCAAAACAAAATCAAATGCAGCTGTAATTATTGAAACATAAAGTTCACAAGTAACAAATGAAGCCACTAAAAGACTTCAACCAACATACATCCTTTAATAATAACTTTATATATTAATGATCTAAAATTTCAGTCAATAGACAAAGGCTATTTGAATGGATTAAGAAACAAAAGTCATCTATATATTATCTACAATGAACCCATATTTTAAAAATGGATATCACTTTAATGTATAAGATTAGAAAAATGTTAGCCAGGCAAATCTGACCATCAAGCAATCTGGAATCAGTGTTTTAATATCTTACAATACAGAATTCATTTTAAAATCATCCAAAAGAAATAAAGAAGGCCATTTATTCTAATAATCAAGAAGACATATAATCATAAACATATCTACAATATTCAGATGAAACCAATTTTATACAAATGGAAGTAAAGACAGAGATTCACACTAATTCAATAATAGTAGGTGACTTCAGTACCCTACTTTCTCCAATGGCAGGTCATTCAAACAAAAACTAAAGAGAAACACCAAAATGGACCAAAAAATATATGAAGAATGTTTCTCCCAAATAACAAGGAATATACATTCTACTGAGTAGCCTATAGAAGCTTCTTAAACATAGACCACATCAAAGTATTAATTCATTCATATATATTGAAATCTTTCCATGATTCCTATCTTACCATAATGCAATAAGGCTTAAAATATACCACCAGCATATCCCTAGTAAATAGGAAACCTTATAGAGATTAAACAACTCATTATTGAATATTGAATGAGCCAAAAGGGAAATAAAGAAAGAAAGAAACAATATTCTTGGGAAAAGTAATAATTAAAACAGAACACACCAAAATCTCTGGGATACAGTTAAAGCAGTCCTACTGGGACATTTATAGCTCTATGCTCTTTTACTAATAATTCAGAAAGAGCACATATAAATGAACTAATGATGTAGGTCAAGAATTTAGAAAAATAAGAACAACAATATCATAAAAAGAACAACAATATCTAAAGAAATTCAAATCTAACAGATGCAAACACATAATAAAAGTCAGAGCAGAAACCTTTGAAACAGAAACGAAGAAAAGATGCCAAGAATCAAATCAAAGGGCTGGTTTATAGAGAAGATAAACAATATCAACAGATCTTTGGTCAACCAAACAAGATGCAGAAAGAGAGGACCCAGATTAACAGAGTTCGCAATGAACAGATGATATCACAGAAATTCAGAACTCTAAATTGCAATATTTTGAACACTGCAATTTATTAAGTCTGAAAATATAAAGAAATGAACAAATTTCCAGATTCATTTAAAGCACCAGAGATAAGCTTAAAAAAATGTCAACAACCTACATTATCCTACCTTAGAGTAAGAAGATTAAAAGAGTAATAAAGGACTACCAACTAACAAAAGACCTAGGCCCAGATGTATCCAAAACAGAATTCTACCAGACTTTCAAAGAATATCTACAATCAGTACTTTTTAAATTATATTTTTTAAAAGAGTGTAAAACTAGAAAAAGCACTTCCAAATACTTCCAAACACTTCTAAACTCCTATGGAAGCCAAACCTGGTAAGTGGCACCCATGTGCATATGTGTGTGTGTCACACACATAAACAATTCCAAATACACTCAGAGAGACACAAACAGTCACAGAAACCTACAAGCCAGTATCTTTGCTGAATATAAATTTTAAAAATCCTTAATAAAATACTTGTAAACTGAATACAGATGTATATCGAAAAGGTTATCTACCATCATCACACTGTCTTTATTCCAAAGATTTAGGGTTAGTTCAACATATGTAAGTTAAATTGGATTAAAGAAAGACAATCAAATAATTCTGCCAATAGATAAATGAAAAAAAATCCAATATACCTTCTTGATAAAAAGTCACAGAGCAGGACAGAAGGGGACACAGATTATCATATTACAGTTTATATGACAAACCCACAGACAACATCATGCTAAATGCAGAAAAGCTAGAATCAATCCCATTGAAATCAAGAACTAAATAAGGCTGCCCTTTGTTCCTACCCCTTTTCATTATAGTTCTCAAAGTACTAGCTGGAGTAATAAAGCAAGAGAAGAAGATTAATGGGGTACAAATTGGTAAGGAAGAAATAGAAGATTTTCTGTCTGCATATGAGACGATATTATATTAGGAGAGCCCCAAAAATTGTGCCAGAAAACTGAGATAATTTCAATAATGTGTCAGGATACAGAATCAAGTTGCTAAAATAAAGTTTTGCTATATACCTCCAATAAACATACAGAAAAGGAGATCACAGGCATGAATTTACAATAGCTTTAATGAAAAAATATATTGGAGTAAACCTCATTAAGGAGATGAAGGACCTCTGCTATGAAAACTTTCCTGAAATGATAAAGATACTAGAATCATGCTCATTGACTGGCAGAGCGAACATTGCAAATATGACCATCTTATCACCAAAAAACCAGTTAATTTATAAATTTAACACAATTCCTATTAAAAATTACACAACATTCCTCAGGAGAAAGAAAAGAAAAAGGATCCTAGAATTTATATGGACTATGAAAGACTCCAAAGAGACAAGGCAATCCCAAGCCAAGAAAAAAAATGTTCAAGGAACTAGCAGACTACAAAATATATTAAAGAGCTATAATAATAAACAGTAGCATGATACTGTACAGCTAAAAGAACAATGTAAAGTGAAAAAGAAGCCCACAGAATATCAGAGAATCTTTGTCAGGTTTATATCTGCCCAAGGACTAATATCCACTCTATATAAAGATCTCAAAGTTCTATAGTCCAAGAAAACAAACATCGACCTGGCTACCATCTAAACAGAAGAAATAGTAAAAATGAATAATAACTATCTCAAACATTCATCATCCTTAGCAAATTTTTACTACATTGAAATTTTGTCTCAGGACAGTCAAAATGGCTAAAATCAAGAAAGCAACTAAGAAATACCAACAAAGATACAGGGGGAAAGTACAAAAATGGAAAGTAAGTCTAGATATTTCATTTTTTCATATGATTCTATGTATGTGTCCCTCAAGGCTTCACCTAAAAACTCTTACAGCTTATACAAAAAATTCTTGAAAAATGTTGATAGAAAACACAAAAAGTCAATATTCTTCCTATAATCAAATGACATCATCAATTTCATCAATGAAATCACAGAAACATTCCCACTCACAATAGCCTTAAATTAAACTGGGAATAAAATATGACACTAAAGGATAAAAAAGCATCATAAGGTTAAAGATCAGAAGACTTATTATAATGAAAATAGCCATCCTACCAAGAGCAATATACAAACTCATTGTAATTTCAATTAATATCCAATTCACTATTTTTTGTTTTGTTTTGTGTTTTTGTGGGGCCCTGTTTTGTTTTGTTTCATGTTGCTTTGTTGAGATAGGGTTTCTCTGTGTAACCTTGGCTTTCAGGGACCTCACAGCCTAGACCAGGCTCACTTTGAGCTCACAAAGATCATCCTGCCATGCTTATATTAAAGGCTGTGCTTGTTTTAAAGGCACATGATGCCATCCCTGTCTCCACTTACTCTTTAACAATTAAGTACAAATTATATTTTGTTAAGTTTCAATACTGAAAGTATCCATATCATCTCCTCTCTCTATTTTCTTTTATCTTTAAATATAAACTACAACAGTAGAAATGTACTCCTGAAACTTATGTGAAAGCAAATAATAATAATAATAATAATAATAATAATAATAATAATAATCAGACCATCATGCGTGAAAATGGTAGTGTAAAAAGAATTACCAGAACTGATCTCAAGTCACATAACAGGATCAATAACAAGAAAAACAGCATTAGAGTAGCCCAAAACACACATGCAGGTCAATGTAACATAACAGATAGCCCATATATAAATTCACACATCTGTTGTTTTAGAAAGATACAAAAATACACACGGAGAAAAAGACAGCATCTTCAATCGTGCTGAGAAAATTGGATGGCCAAGGTAGAAGGATGACAACAGAAACTTATTTTTTCCCACAGCACAAAACTCCACTTCAAATGTATCAAGTACGTCAGTATAAAACCAGACATAATGAAGTATCTAGAAAGAAAATTAGCTAGTCCACTTCAACATGTAGGTGCAGTCAAGGATTTTCTGAATAGAACTCCAGTACTTCAAAAAAATGACTAGTGTACCGGATTGGTTCTAATATTTTGTCTTAATCCGACTTGCAAAATCGCACAAGAATCTACTTGTCGAGATTGTTGAGGATCCCTGTCCCCAGTTGGTTTTTGATTGATCAGTCAAGAGCCAACAGTCAATTTTTGGGCAGAATAAGAGAAGCAGAACTTTTAGGATTCTGGGCAAAAAATACAGAGGAGAGGATAAGGAATTCCGACCTGAGAGGGGCTTAGGACTAACCACACTGTGAAGGAGAGGAGGGTGAGGCAGCTGGAATGTAGATACTAAGAGAAAGCAGCCCCCATGGGTAGGCTGCTGAGGGAAGCGGGGCAGCAAAGCTAAATATAGATTTGGAAAATGTTAAACCAGAGATACTTGAGAAGAGTGTATATTCTAGCCACTGGGAGGTTCAGGAAGTACCCAACCATTAAACTAGTAAGGCGTATTAAAAATAATGCTGTGTGTCTTTGTAGGTGTGTGTCTTTCATTTGTGAATCCAGAGAGCTCTGATGGGTGGCTAAAAGTGCAAGTGACCTAGAGGGCTCTAAATGTAGATTAACTATTAACCATACAACCAGTAACTGACAAATGGGATCTCAAGGAACAACAACAACAACAAAATACCTGCGTACATCTGTAAAAAGTTAATAGATTAAATAAAATGCCTACAGAATGGGAGAGCATTTTTGTTAGCTATATCTCCAGTAGAGAATCAATATCTAGAATACAAGAAAAACTTTTAAAAAATTACATCAATGAACAAAAATTCAATTAAAACAGGGTCATAGATCTGAACATAATTATCAAAAAGAGGAATTACAAATCCTAGTAAACATTTTCAGTATTATTAGCCATTACAGAAATGTGGATTTTGAAGGACTTTAAATTTTATTTTATCCCAGTAGGAATTGCTTTTATCAAGAAATCAAATGAGAACAAATACTTTTGAGGGTATGTGAAAAGTGGACCTGCCTTTACTTCAGTGAGTCTGTAAACTGGACAGCCACTACAGAAATCAATGTTGAAGTTACTCAAAACACTAGAAATAGAACTTCAATTTGACTCAATGATCCTGGGTATATGATCCATCCCATACCCTACAACAGAGATAATTATTTGAACATATGCATTGCTGCTCTATTCTCTACAGCTGGTAAGTAGAATCTGCTTAGATATCCACTAACTGATGATGGATAATGAAAATGTGGTATATATGCACAATGACTATTTGTTGAGCTGTGAGGAAAACTGAAAGAATGTCAATGGATAATACTTGATGAAGACAGGACAGTGGATGAAACTTGAAAAAAAAATTGAGAGACTGGTAATTCTGATGCAGATAGATATATACTCTATCTATCCCACTTTGGGGATTCTAAACTCAAATATTTATTATTTTATTTAAACTGTAGTGTGTGTACAGGTAAGAGAAATAGGAAAGCTTTGTTGGGATAAAGAATACTTTAAAGGAGAGTGAATAGTAGAATATAACTAATATAAAAATGGGACATGGACTGGAAAGATGACTGAGTAGTTAAGAGCACTTGCTACTCTTACAGAAGATATCAGGTAGATATAACGGGAAATATAAATATATATTTTTTAATATTTTCTGTTCCTATCTGATTTAAAAGCACCTTCTGCTGAATGCAATGATTCACAGCCATAATCCCAATAGAGCTGAAGAACATGATTTCAAAGCCAGCCTGCACAACAGAGCAAGACCTCTCCTCACCCCTACAATGGTAGGCAGGTGATAGATAGATAGATAGATAGATAGATAGATAGATAGATAGACAGATAGACAGACAGACAGAAAGACAGTCAGACAGACAAACAAACATATAAATGGATGGATGGATGATAGATAGATGGATAGGCAAATAGCATCAAAATGCAAATAACTTCATAAAGCATAATTGTAGATTATAAAACCATTTTGTTGATGGGTTTACTACATTTAACTAATATAATACAAACATATATTATAAAGAATGCTGAAGGTATATTGGAATAAGGTATCTGCAAATGATCACAAAGGTAAATTGCTAGTAACTAAGGTAAACAATAATATATCCTCTAGTTGCTGTTATATTTAACATGAAATTATGGAGCATTTAACATGTTTCCATAGAGAAGTGTGTTGAACTTTGTTGCATAGATGGTGCTGCTGCTGGGCGTTAGTTGAATGGTGAGTGTTTTAATTTCATCCTTGATTTAAGGATGCCTATCTTGTCCTTATCCCCTTGTCAGTCTTTATCTAGCTCCTGGTACTAGGAGGTCAGCAGCTTTTCTGAGTCATTTCATCACGATTAAGTTTTAATCCCTCACAGGCTCAGGAACAGGAGAGTTAGGCAGTCATGAACTTAAACCTGTGAAATTTGAATCATGATACATTTTTCCTTCTTTAAATTGATTTTTCTCAAATCTTTCACTACAGTAATAACAAATAAGGATCACGGTCTCACCCTTAAAGGCAGCCACTATGAGTCCAAAGATGCATTCTTGAGTCCAAAGACAGTAAGATGTAAAGGACATTGAACAAAATTACTTGGAAAATATTGTTTTTCTACTCAGGAATTGAGTCTGATAACTAAAACCATGGTAACAACTATTGTTAAGGTTACCTACACCTTTTACCATAGATAATTTTAATGTCAACTCGCCACAATTAGAATCATCTAAGTAACCATATATTCTATTGTGTCTGTTGCTTTATTGAGTATGAATATAGAATCATCTAAGTAACCATATATTCTACTGTGTCTGTTGCTTTATTGAGTAGAAATATATATATATATATATATATATATATATATATATATATATACACACACACACACACACACACACATATTTATATATATTCACATGTAATTGACGGCCATAATCCCAGCAGAGATGAAAAAACATGACTAACAGGGCTAACATGAGTCGTTTACTTTCAGAAATTAGACTGAAGTATAGTTTGGTGCTCCGTAAGTGGTGTAGGCTCTCAAGGAGCCTTCAGGCATGCAAACAACCACTGCTATAAGGATTATGATATTTCACAGGAACTCTGGGAAGTAGCATGTGGTGCTGTATGGCAGAGATAGGGACATTTCTCTTGTTCCTCCAATAAGAAAATAAAAAGAAAAGACAATGTAAGTAAAGAGTTCTAAATACCTGAGTTCAAAATATATATAATTTCTCAACTATGCAAAATATAAGGATACAATATGAATTACAAACGGTTTCAAGAGTCTAGAGGAATAATGAGCCAGCTTGTCAGAAAGATACAAAGGTATGCAGATTCCCCAGTTCAATGTCAGCCTGGGCACAGCAGGGTTAGGCTCAACTGTGATAGAAATGGTAATTTCAGGGCAGGGTCCTACCCAACTTTGAAACAGACATCTAGGAGTTCTTTGGAAAGTTAAGTTGGATGGTGCTTTGCTGAAGCAAACAGATGAAGAATGTTTGGAGGAAGTGGACACAGGTGTTAGACTAAGGTAGACTCCTAAAGGAACTTTCGATTGAAGCAGACATAGGAGAGAGGGTATTGTACTAAAGCAAGCACATGAAAGAACACATGATGAAGGATTCTTTACTAACAACAGGTATATATTGGCCTGCCTTACATTTTGTAGTTGAGCTGCATTTGTCAAGACTACATATAGAGAAACTTGGCAAAAGAACCTTCTGGTGGTCTGCTGCAGTTTCTTGCTTTGAGGACTCAGGATGATTGGCAAAGTGATGTTAGCTGAGACAAACACACGTGTTGAGGCAAGACATGTGAAGGATATGATATAGATAGGACTTTACTGACAGTGATGGAGGCTGTGCTAAGTTTGCTTATGCAAACTAGCTGTGCAAGGCATCTTGGTCTTGTGTCTTCACTTCCCTGAGAGAGGCAAAGCTGAGAACAACTGCTATCACTCTTGGTCCTTCTTAATGACTCATACCTAGACTGAGGGCTGTATGTCTTTGCTAGGTAATGCCACCATTGCGGATTCGTGCTTGCTATCCTGACTATACTGAACTGGACTGCTGGTGCATCCATGAAGTGTTTGTGAGTGGATTGAGCTGCCGATCCTAACCTCTGAACTGAACTTCAGATTTACAGACACACGGACAATCTACTTCCCCTGTGTTCTTTCTTTTCCACTATGTCTGATGGGTGGTAGACTAAAAGGAAAATTAAAGTGTTTAAGAAGCATCATTGAAAATAAGATTTGAAAAAAATAAAGTTACACAACTAGTTTATCGTCTATGCTTAAAAGGGGGCAGCAGATCTCTGAATTATCTTGCAATGTTAAGAAAAAAGTGTATGCTTGCTATTTCTTAAGAATATGGAATAAATAATGACTGGATTGATATGTGAAATAAAAGACTAGACCTGTATTCTTCAGATGAGCTATCCAGAGAAATTTTTAGGATAAAAAGGGGCATGACACACACAGACACAGAGGCAAACATACTTACCTACATACAAACAGAGAGACAGACACACACACACACACACACACACACAGAGAGAGAGAGAGAGAGAGAGAGAGAGAGAGAGAGAGAGAGAGAGAGATGTACAGAGAGATATCTTTGAATAGCAAACAAGCAGAATATAGACAGTGAAATCCCTAGAAAGAAAGCAGAGCATAGAGAGAAGCCGACTAGAAAAGCTGTATCAAGTAGAACACAGATTGTCAGCTTGGATGCATGATTTTATTTCAAGTTGTTCTTTTCGATGCTCCAAGACACCTCTTCTCTCAGAACCCCTCCCCATGCTGAGACTGGTCCTTGACAAGTAACTTCGTTTAAAAAGTTTCTGATAAAGTATTCTCCTTCCTGCCCCTTCTCTGCTTCTCCTTCCTTCCTTCCTTCCTTCCTTCCTTCCTTCTTTCCTTCCTTCCTTCCTTCCTTTTTTCCTCCACCCCCCCTTCTCCCCTTCTACACTACTCATTCCTGGCAACAGGATGCCTGTCCAGTTATTTAGCCATAGCTGGCTTTGAGACCCATGACCCTTCTTCCTCAACCTCCTGAGACTGGAGTCACAAATGTGTGTCACTGTGTCTTGCATAAAGCATTCTTAGGAATATTCATAATGAAGAACAGTTGGATGAGTAAACAAGAAAGATGCTTGGGATGGTTGGCACAAGCTTGCATGGGAAAAAAAAAAAAACAATTTGATGATGCCCAGTGCAATCTACTCAGCATATCTGGCTGACATACCTGTTAAGACTTAGGTCAGGCTTTCATATATATATATATGTGTAGTACACAAAGGAAGCATATAAACTCATCTCGAACTATGGACACTCGGTTTTAATTTTAAGGGCTCTGTGTATTGATCTGATTTTAGGACAAAATGGGCACACACTTACTTACTTGTGTTCTGCCTTCATGAAAATTTCTTCCTTCAACCTCTGTTCTATCTTCAGTAATAATTTATTTTTCTTTAGGCACTCCTACTGTGACTAGTCATTTATGTTTTCTTTTTGCAGTGTTGTATAGGGAAACAATATTTCTGGGTTTGTTTTTAGGGTGGTAGTGGTGGTTTGTTGACAACCCTTTGGCTTCTGGCTTTGGACTGCTACGTTTGCATGTTGAACACCAGCACCTGGGGAAGCAGAGACAGTTTATGAAGCAACTTGAGCTGTAGTTGAAGCTCTCTCACCAGGGTGGGCTCACTCCTGTTTGCTCTCTGGCTTCTTCCAGGCTTCCTCTAAATGGTTGGCTTTTCATTCTTTAAAGGGCCCCAGCAACATCTCATTTCATTACAATCAGGAAAGCATCTGTCTGTGCTTGTACCTTTTATCTCTTTGAAAACTCTGCACAGTTTACACCTGACCAAAGTCACAGGTGATCAATTATCCAAGAATCATTGCCTTCTGAGAATTCTTAAAGGAAAATACTTCCCTTCTGAGATGAGTTAGCAAAAACAGTAGGCTCTCCATTCACTCCACAGAGCACTAAACATGTCAAATTGAATTCTATGTAGTATAAGCTTTGGGGTGTATTATTTCACCTACAGACTTGATAGGGCCTGTGCACATGAAGCTAGTGGCAGCATTTGGCTACACTCTCCTTAGACACAATGTCATGTTGTTTCTGTGACCAGGCACTGGTGTAGTTTAACTCTTCCTGGTCACAGGACTTCAAGCATCCTATTAAAGATGACAGAATCACATACTTTGATATGCATTCAACTTCTGTTAAAATGAAAATTATTGGAACTGTTATGGTCCAGAAAAAGATACAGACCACACGGCCTATGAAGCCAAATTAGAATCCATTATTAGCAAGCCAAAGAACTTTCAGTGCTAATACTTGGTGATGCATCCTACATAAAGACAAAACTCATATATATATATATATATATATATATATATATATATATATTTGTCCTGGGTAGGTCAGAGAAGCCTGGTAACATATGTTTTGTCTAGACATTCATCAGATAATTTGGTTATGCATTTATGTCATGGCTAAGGTCAGGGAAAAACCGAAATGTGTTTCTAAGCTCATATGTAACTCTTCAATGGTTTAAGAATGGAAAACAGCATGAACAGACACAAAACCAACTCTAGAAACTCAGAAAAGCTGGCATTATCTTGGAACTTCAGAACAAGTAAGTGCTGAGATGATACTTGGGAATACAGATATTTTTATGTTAATAGAATTTCTGATTCATAACTCATCTCATTACATCTCTTACCTCATTTAATTAGTGCCATGGGGCTTTAAAAAAGGTTCCTATGCTTGCACATCCACCTCTCTGAGAGGTTCCAGGAGACATACTAGGAAGGAGAAAGATTTGAACCTTGCTTTCTCAGATTTCTTGCTTGAGGAGAGAGAAGATAAAAAGAGAATATATATACATATATATATATATATATACTAACTTTACAGAAGGAAGAAAATAAATTTATTCCATAAAAGTTAGGCATTACAAAATTAGATTCTTGGCATATCAAATTCTTGACAAATGTTCATAAATTTGAAAATATCAATAAACTCTATAGATAATTGCTCTGTATCAACTCTTACTAGACTAGAACAAAACTGAGGACACAGACTAATGAATAAATGATTTTCTTTTCAACATAATTTAGTGGAAATCAGGATGGATAATGAATGGAGGATTCTTTAATAATTTCTTAGGAAAATCCGCAGAAACTGTATTATAGTGAATAGGATCAAGTGTCCTCAAACAACAAACCTTGCCAAAAAAAAATAAATAAATAAATAAATAAAAAAAACAGTGTCATAGAATTGAATTGAAATGGGCTCGGTCATTCAGGACTCAAAAGTCAGCCAAAGGCATTTGGAGATCTGGCTCCCTTTTGTTTTGGCTCTGAAATCCAGTACAATGTTGTCTTGTGCACTTCAATAGTTTTAAATTTCAAATCCTCATATTCAGTCAGTTATATATGAAAAACCATGCAGCAACATTTCAAAAGTATCATTAAAGTTCACTTAGTCATAGTTTTAAATCAATGAAATTCACTACTGTACTAAGTAATCGACTTCATTGGAATGTGTTTTCATACAAGCATATAACACTTAGCTCATCTTCACCCCCAATATCTTCTCTAACCCTCTCCTCTCTGTCCCATGTCCCCTTTATGTCTCCTTCTTATTGAACCAAAAAATTTTAAATATTCATCCCAGAACATGTTGCAATTCTAGTTCATGAGGTATTGCATTGGTTTTAGTTTTATGACAAGAATGTTACACTGAAGATTTACATTTGGAAGCATAATAGAAATTATTTAAATTTATAGAACTGAAAGTGAAAGAAATCAGCATTACTATCTACTACACAGAGTTAGAAATCTCAGGGCAAGCTACACCCATATTCAGGAATCTACCATTATATAGGAAGAAGGAAGTTTGTGATCTAAGGAGGAACCAGAGTAGATACTTAGAACTATAGATAGCTGAGTTACACCCATACACACGAATTTACAGTGGCCTAGGGGGAAGGTGGACTATACAATAGACTAGAATAGGAACTATGGCAAGCCCTTGCCCCTGACTTTTAAGATTAAACTGACCTTGGGTGGGGTTGCTTTTGATCCCAGTTGTTAACATTGAATTTTATCCCAGTTGGTTCCTGCCAGTCCTTTGTGTTTGCATTCCTCTGCTTTGTGTAAGAGCCATTAAACATGCAGTAACCTCATTGTACCTTGCCAGTGTGTCACCTAACTTCCCTATTTTCTTCTGTATAAAAGTTTGATGCTCAATTTGACAAATTACATTCAGATCCACACTCCCTGTGTCAAGTCTGTTTGTCACCCCTCCTTCTTGCCGACTCCTTGCCCACCTGCAATCAGAAGCTCATTCCCCACAGATAGAAGACCCAAAAGAGATTAGACAGCAGCAACTGGCTGTACTCACTATGCAAGCCTGGTAATTGAAAGGCCTAGGGCTTGAGCATTACAATGCCTTAGTGTTAAAAAGTAGAGCTGAAATAACCAAAGAGGGCAACCAAGAGGGAGTAACTAACTAATGTTAGTCAATAGAAGACCCTTTTCTGAAAGCTGACTCAGTAAGGTCTCTCCTAGAATGGGAGTCTGAACCAAATGTTAGTCAAAAGTGTGTGGAAGAGCAGTGAGGAGGTCACTGATGACATAATGAAAATGTCCTTGGAGAAGTAGAAGGAATCAAAGCCTGGGTGGTAAAACACAATCAAGAGTAGGGCTAAAAATGGGAATCAAGCTTACAAATCATTCCAGATTTTACTGAGAAAAAGACAAGGAGAAGAAGATATCTGCTGTGTGAGAAAATTTAATCCTAAAAATGTTTTTCTAGGACTTGCCTGATATGGCAGAACACACATTTAATCTTAGTGCTCAGGAAGCAGAGGCAGCAGACCTCAGTGAGTTCAAGGCCCCTTGGTTTACACAGTGAATTCTATGTTAGCCAGAGCAACATAGTGAGACCCTGTCTCCAAATCAAAAATATGAAAGTTTTTCTAAGATTAGAATAATACGTATAAATAATGGTAATTATTCAATGAAAAGCAAAATTTATTGATGAAAAGAAGAGGTGGGAACTGCTGACATGGTAGACAAATACAAAGATGTGCTAATGCAAACCCTGATAGTGTAGCTTAATAGTTACATTCAGAGGAGTGACCCAGTGGAGAGACATATTAGATGGTGGATGTCCTCTGATTGTTCCAGATTGTTGCTGTAGTGAAAAGAAATAACATAAACTGAAAGTAAGAATTGGAAAAGAGTTTTTCTCTCTATCCCTCTATCTGTCTCTCTCTCTCTTTGTGTCTGTTTCTTTCTGTGTCTCTTTGTGTCTCTCTGTCTCTCTATCTCTGTCTCTCTATCTCTGTCTCTCTGTCTCTCTATCTCTGTCTCTCTGTCTCTCTATCTCTGTCTGTGTGTGTGTGTGTGTGTGTGTGTGTGTGTGTGTGTGTGTGTGTGTGTGTATGTATGTACCTATGCATGTTTGAGAATGCAGAAAGAATATTACTGTGTTAAGGGCCTACTGGAAGTTTTGTTTGTTTTGTTTTGAACAGGAATTTTAATGGCAATCAACTGGTCTAGTAGTGTTTGTCCCCAGCTACATATAATTTTCTGAATTCAACAGTGAGTCATGATGTTGGAAAACAGGTGAGTTGATGAATGGAATGCCTGATAGAGGTATTGATGATGGTGATATAGATAGATAGATAGATAGATAGATAGATAGATAGATAGATACATAGATACATAGATACATAGATACATAGATACATAGATAGATATAGATATAGATATAGATATAGATATAGATATAGATATAGATATAGATATAGATATAGATATAGATATAGATATAGACATAGATATAGACATAGACAGACAGAGGTTGGTTTTTTGAGACATAGTTTCTCAGTACTGGAACTTGCTCTATAGACCAGGTTGGCCTGGAACACATAGAGATTCACCTGTCTCTGAAGTGCTGGGATTAAAGTCATGTGCCACCAGAGGCCAGTCATTTTGATCTAGCATAATCTCTTTCAATAAAAAGTGTTTCAGCTAATCACCAAAAACCCAAACAATCCAATAAAAAGGGGGTTGGAGTAATAGAACTAAACAGAGAATTCACAACAGAGGATTCTCGAAAGGCTGAGAAGGACCTAAAGAAATGTTCAAAGTCCTTAGTGATCAGGAAAATGAAATTCAAAACCATCCTGAGATTCCACCATACACCAGTCAGAATGGCTAAGATCAAAACCTCAAGTGATAGCACATGTTGGCAAGAATGTGAAGAGGAACATTTCTCCATTGCTGGTGGAATTTCAAACTAGTACAACCACTCTGGACATCAATCGGAAAATTCCTCAGAAAACTGGAAATAGAGAGATCTACCTGAAAATTCAGCTATACCACTCTTGGGGATATACCCAAAAGATTCCCCACCATGCCACAGGGGCATGTGTTCCACTATGTTCATAGTGGCCTTATTTGTGATAGCCAGAAGCTGGAAACACCCCAAATGTCCCATAAAAGAATGAATGCAGAAAATGTGGTTCATTTACACAATGGAATACTACATAGATATTAAGAACAAGGACATCCTGAGTTTTGCAGGCAAATGGATGGAACCAGAAAATGTCATCCTGAGTAAGGTAACTCAGACTCAAAAGGACATACATGGTATCTACTCACTAATAAGTGGATATTAGCAAAGGAAGAAAGAAAGAAAGAAAGAAAGAAAGAAAGAAAGAAAGAAAGAAAGAAAGAAAGAAAGAAAGAAAGAAAGAAGAAAAAAGCCAGGATACAGTACAGTGCACAGAACTCAGAAAGATTATAAAGAGCACAGGTCAAGACACCTCAATCCCACTTGGGAAAGAGAAGAAAGAAATCATAGGAGGGGGCAGTGAGGGAGGGATGTGAGTGGGAAAGGGGATAGGGAGGGGAAGAGGGAAACATGATCAAGTATTGGGTGGGGAAAAGGGACTGAAACCATGATGGCTAACAGAAGAAAGAATTGGCAACTATGGAGGTAACAGGTATGGGAACCCTCCAGAATATACCAGAAAACTGGGAGATGAGAGACTCTCAGGACTCAAAGGAAGGGACCCTAGATAAAATGCACTACAGTGGGGAGAGGGAAGTTGTAGAGCCCACCTCCAGCTTGAAGACATGTAATCAAGTAAGGGGTGGGGTTGCCATCCCACAGTCAAAAACTCTGACCCATATTTGTTCCTGTCTGAAAGAACTGCATGGACAAAAATGGAGAAGAGCCTGAGGAAAAGGAGGTCCAGTGACAGACCCAAAGTTGGATGCAGCTCAAGGGGAGGTCCCAAGGCCTGACACTATTACTGAGGCTATGGAGTGCTCACAAAAAAAGGGACCTATCATGACTGCCCCCCAAAGGATCCAACAAGCATTTCAAAGAGTCAGAGGCAGACATTTGCACCCAACCAATGGACTCTGACACCTGTGGTTGAATTAGGGAAAAGCTGGAAGAAGCTAAGGAAGAGGGCAACCCTGTAGGAGGATCAGCAGTCTCAGTTAACTTGGACTCCCAACATCTCTCAGACATTGGATCAGGCAGCATACATCAGCTAATATGAGGCCCCCAAGACATATTCAGCAGAGGACTGCTGGGTCTGGCTTGAGTCCAAGAAGATGCACCTAACCCTCAAGAGACAGGAAGCCCCAGGGAGTGGGGAGGTCTGGTGGGGTTGGGGGACGGGGAGAGGGGAGGGAAGGAGGTATGGGTATTGGACAGTCAGAGAGTAGACCTGGAGGAGGTTAAAATCTGGAGTGTAAAAAACAGATTTAAATATTTTTAAAGGTGTTTCTTTAATTTCCTTTGTGCTTTCTATAGTTTCTGCTTGGACAGCATGAAGTCTGTCTCCTGTAAATCATATAGAATTTACTGATGGTATGACACTAATTGCTTCACTGCTTTCTGCTTCTTGTAAAACAATGTGTATATAACTATGCTAGGCAAAGAGGAAAACAGACTGCCTCTAACCTAAGTCGAAACCATAATTTTTTATTTTCTAGGGAATTCTTCAACTTGAAAAATTGGATGGTGGTAATAATGCCAGTGGGTCCTGTGTGCCCCAATGTAATTTGTTTTACCAGAGACTTTAATTGTCCCACCTACCCCGTCCTGTCACCATCATTGTTGTCATTGATACTTTTCAGAAGATAATACTAAAGCACAGAGACCTCCAAAGACCCTTGTGAAGCCATGTTGTCAGGGAAATTTTGAAGGTGGGATTGTAGCCCAGGCAGTCTGACTGAGACATAGCCATTCAACTCCAGGAACAGGCTTCCACTGGTCCCCTTCAGGACCAAGTCCACAGCTCAAACATATCTATCCAGGTTTTGTTTCTAAATTTACTTCCTTGCTCTACAAGGCTGCTTTTCAGTAGGAATGTGGAGTTATGCATGTAAGAGCTTTCCATGCTTACAACATACTGCGTACACACATAGTGCCTACCCAGGTGTACTGATTTCTCTACACATGTCTGGCTAGAGATACTTCCTTGTATTTTGTGTCACTCTTATAATTTACCAAATTGACTTATAAGTAATTAGTGTTGCTAAAGAACCACATTTTTAAGACTCATTATTAAGTCAAAAGATTTCCAAACCAGATTTTTGGGGAAGAAGCAGAAAAAAAAATCAAATCAGAAGGTTTGAAAACACATTCATTTTCTAAGAAGTATTAAAAATAACGTCTAAATCAAAATAATTAAAATTTTGATTATTATGGATGAAATATAATTATGTTCTCTGCTTCTGCACACATAAAGCTATCACTGACTTGAAATCCTTTCTGCATCCTGAGCCTAGCCTGTCACTGTGATTAGTGGTGACCATTATTTGTCTTCCATCCTGTAGAAGTGAGTATTAGATAACGTGTACTCCAGAGAAAACAGGTTTGTTCAAGCTTTCCTTCTACATCTGGGTCAGCTCTCTAGAGAAGCCATGCCTCCACACTTGGAGATGAGTCTACAAAGTGATGGATTCACACACATCAAAAAGCTTCTGGGAAAGTATTTGAGAAGGTCAACCCTCCCACCTGCCATTCACTGAAGGAGAAATGAAGGAAGACAGCAACCCACTCTTTTACCTGGTTAAGTCTACATACAGCTACAGAAGAAGAAAATGAGGATGTGAAGATGGTAGGTTTGGAAGCAGAAATGACAGTTTACCAAGATAAGCAGTGATCAGATAAACAAGAAACTCAAAGAGAAATGATTGCCTTTTGAAGTCTGAAAGCTGTTCCTGTGCTAAGAACTCCTCAATCAGTTCAATGGGAAAATTGGATTACAGCATGACCACAGGTCAGACGTTGAAGAATATTCTTTAGGACATGCAGTTAAGTAAAAATCAATCCAACAAATTCAATTTCCTCCTTAATATGTGATATATATATTTTTTCCAAGCCATTACCTTCACTTTTCCTAACAAAAATGATGAAGGAATACTTAAATAGTACTAAAGAAGAAATGTACTTTGCAGAGTGATGTTCCCCTTCTCTTCTCAGTGATCATGTGAAATATGATATATTGCTTGCTTTCTTTGCTTGTCTGGCTCTCTTGCAAGTATGTGCTTTTAGAATTTCAGTCACTATTAACAGATGGAGATGATTACAGCTGTTTTCATTCTCTTACTAATTAGCATGCCTCAGGTAAGGCTGGTCCATTCCCTGGACAGAAATCTTTTTAACCCAATTATGAGAATGGAATAATTGTGATTGAGTAAGCTAGTTCTGGCAATTCTATTGCTTATTGACAAATGATTAGTTGAGAAACCAATGTGACCAAATTCATGAGAGTGGAAAAAAGGAGACAATTTAGCAATTACAATGAGGCTCTAGATCTTAAAAGATGTTAGAGACTATCAGTACATGCCCCCTAGTTCACCTGTAGACATCACTGTCCTAGCTCATGCTGTTGGTAACATTGTAGCTATCCTGAGAGAAAAAAGAAAAACAAAATAAAACAAAAAGAACATCTAGCATGATGGAAAGGTTAAAATGGAATATAAAACTTCAGGTATTCTATACTGATGCTGACGTTTTAATTTGATAACCTCTGGCTTCCAGGAAACAAATTACCCTTATGTAGGGTAAACCCAATTAGGCTTTTTATGTGCTGGTCTTTCTTCCATATATGTTTGTATTATGCATATATACATATATATGTGTGTATATGCATATATGTGACATATGTATAAATGTATATATGTGTGCAAATTCATATATGTGACATATGTATGAATGTACATAATATATGTATATATATGCAAATATATCATATAAAACAGTAGGTTTCCATATGGCTTTTTCAAACATCCTTAGTGTTAGTTGTACATATCTTCTTATTTTCCTGTACCATATCTTCCAATCCCTCCTCCCACTTAAATTTCTATTGCACTGGATTTCCCAACAGAACTTGATGGTAGATTGCTGAATACACTAGATACTTTGGTCACAGGACATAGAGAAATCAAGTAGATACTAACCAGGAATCTTGTTTCCTGCTGTCAAGCTTCCAAATAACAAAAGGTGCTATGGAGACCATTAGTGAAAAATTCATCAGTAGTATTACCCAGCTGTGCACCATGCATCAATAAATATCATTCATGATGTACTTAGCAAGATATGTCCATGAGTACAATAGTGCACTAAAGTTATTGGGATAATCAACTGCTTTTGGAGAATATTTAACACTAGTTCCACAGAAATAAATGCATACATGGTACTGTAAATCTGGCCAAGAATCTATTATTATGGAGCTCATTTGCCCCAGGAGTGAACATGATTCTATATTTTTGAGAAACTGACATATTATTAAACTATCTTCTGAATTCATATCTCTATACCCATGGTTTAGTGCAGCTCTCAGACATCATCACAGAAATTTATTTGAGCAGTGAACATTGTGTTAATTTAGAAAACTACAATTGGTTGAAGCACAGAGAATAAATGTGTTTATGTATGTGGAGTGCTTAATCACATTTGGGACATGTATCTCTCTCTCTCTCTCTCTCTCTCTCTCTCTCTCTCTCTCTCTCTCTCTCACACACACACACACACGCACACACACATACACACACGCACACACACACTCACACACACAGTTCATAGAGCATAGAGGAACAAGACATAGAAAAATTGTAAGAGCCAGAAAATAGGAGAACCAGAGTGAAACAAAGTCTTTGGAATATTATAAGACCAGTGCATTCATGAACTCACAGCAGATCTTATTACCTATACAGTATCTGCACAAGATGAAGATAGTCCATATTCTAGTTTGGAAAAGGTAGATTCTGAGGAGCCCCAACTTTTATCTGAAGAGCCATTGAAACTTGATGGCTTTTAGGGTAGGGACAGTCAATTTTCTTTAAGGATGTGGCCTCTGGTAGGTTGATCACGCTCCAGTGAATGGTCCTCTTCCCATTAAGTTTAAGGGCATCAGCAATTGGACCCTGTGGATTATTAGTAACAAAGTATACAAAGTCATGAGTGGGTGGATATAGAGGTTGGGAAAAATGGGAAGAGTTAGGACAAGTCGGGTTTGTATGATCAAAATATATTACAGGCACATATAAAATTCTCAAAGTATTAATAAAATATTTTATTGTATTTTAAACATATGGATGGTTTGTTTGCTTGGATGTGTATGTTCTGTGTACATGTAGTGAATTCCAGGAGAAATTATGAGAATCCCTGAAAGTGGAGTTACATCTAGTTGTGATCTGCCATGTGGAACGAGGACACATACCAGGTCGTCTATAAGAGTGGTAAGCATTTTTTTTTCTCTTTCAAGTAACTAATTTTGTATTGGTTATTTTATTTATTTACATTTCAATCAGAATTGCTACTGTCAAAAAGAAATGCAGGGACAAAGAGTGGAGCAAAGACAGAAGAAAAGGCCATACAGAGACTGCCCCACCTGGGGATTTATACCATCTCCTGACACCAAACCCAGACAATATTGCTGATGCCAAGAAGTGCTTGCTGACAAGAGCCTGGTATAACTGTCCCCTGAGAGGCTCTGCCAGAGCCAGACCAATACAGATGCAGAAGCATGCCATCAACCATCAGACTGAGCACAGGAATCCCAGTGGAGGAGTTGGGGGAAGAACTGAAGGAGCTGAAAGGGTTCGCAACCCTATAGGAAGAACAACAAAGTCAACCAACCAGACCCCTCAAAGCAGCAAGCATTCTTAATTAATCCCTGAGCCATCTTTCCAGCCACAAAATAGGAAATTAAGAAGAGACTAGTTTTCAACTGATTTCAAAGAATCAGTGATTAGTCCTAAATATCCAGAAAACACATCTCTCCAGAAACATAGTAAGGGAGGTAGAAAGAAAGGCAGCAGTAATTACAGGCACAAAAGAAGAAAAGCCTTTTCAAGAGTTAACAAGAAAAATAATAAGGAAAGCAATGATTTGCAAAGCAGATGATGGCAGGGAGTGGGGAGAAAGGGAAGCAATAACTTTACAGAAATCATTTGACTAATGCTTAGAGCTTGAAAGGAACAAAATATGTGAATGCTCATCAAATAATTTTCTAAACATGATACAGTGACATTGGATCACACACCTCTAGGCAACTTAATGAAGAGGGGGTTTATTGGGGACTTATACTTCCAGAAGGATTTAAATCCATCACCATCTTGGGGGAGCAAGACAGCAGGAAGGTAGTCATGGCACTGAAGCAGCAGCTGAGAGTTCACAACTCAGTCCACAAACAGAAAGCCTAGACAGCACTAGGACTCGTCATTTGAAACATCAAAGCTCACTCTCTTGACACAAGATCATACCTTCTAATCCTTCCCAAGCAGTTCCACGAACTAGGGACTGAGGATTCAAGCATTTGAGTTTATGTGGGCTGTTCTCATTCAAACCACCACAAGCTGTTTTACTGTGGTTTCTTTATAAGCATCATAAGCCTTAGAGACTTCCATCTGAGCATACTTACTCACTTGAACATGAAGTCTCTTTTATTGGAAAAGCCTTTAATTCTCCATTTTACTAGGTGTCTCCAATCTTTGCCATTGTTTTGAGTTCCATGTGATTAGAGGTAGGTGGTAGGTGCAAGTAGAATGTGGCATGTCTGGGAAGTCTAGACTGTATCTACTTTCTCATAACTAGAAGATTGGATGGAATTAGGATTATTTGCACACATTTGATAGAAATTTGCTCCTTAGTTACATAATCTTAATAAATGTGGAAAATAACACAAGCTTCATGAAATTGTCCTTTAGAAAATAAAGAAATTCCTCTACAAATTAGAGCCTACAGTTAAGCACAGATCTCCTGTGAGGCTTCTGACTACCAGTTTCAAATTGTAAGTTAAAAAGGCAGTCATTTCCATGACCTTGCATCAATGCCCAAGGAAGAATGACTAGATGACATCCTGTTTTACCATAGTCACTATTTTATATTTAGAAAAAATAAAAAATAGCAGCAGCAACAAAATAGCTATTCAAAGAAAGGGCTGAGAAACACTGGACCTAAGTTTGTCTTTTGTTTGTTTGTTTGTTTGTTTTCCATCAAAACTCAAGAAATGTAGTGAACATTGGGTTCAGTTATGCTAACTTTTTGAAAATGCCTCTCCAAATGTCACTCACTCTGCTAAGGACAACATTGCCCAATTGCTTGAATCCTGTGTAAGTGAATCTGACTGCTTGGTACATAGGGGTAGGAAGAAATCTGCTAATATTTGTTAATGTTTTCAGAGAATTTGAAACTTGATGAGACAGGTCAATGGGACCTGAGTGACTTGTCTTTCTTGGGTAACTGTTCTGTTCCATAAAAGTGAGAAATGTAGACCAAGCATGAGAAGAAAATCATCTCCCACCCTCTGTTTCAGCTACATCAGGTCTCATTCCAAAACAGGCAACACTGAGAGAGACACTTTTGGCCTTGATGGGTTGGTTAGGCTCATTATTCAATTCAAGCACTAACTTTAAAAGAAAAATGTTCAAAGGAGAGCAAGAGGTGATTAAGCTCTGAGACATGCTTCTTGATGCATTGATAAAACAATCATTGTAAAGATAAATGCAGTTTTCTCATGACATTCAGAAAATTGTCAGAGCTTTGATGCATTATTCTTATCTACTATGCCTTAAAAGATGAGGGTGACATTCTAACTTTATTTTCTCACTGTTTTTGGTGCCATAAAAGGCATCATATCTCCTGTCTATGATTCATACCCTGTTCTCAGGAAAGTTTAGAGCTCTAAATGTCAATCAGTCTTGACTATGAGGGCATCTCCTCCAGGTGCCCCAGAAAAGAGGCATTGATTCTGGGTTAAATGTTAACTCCCAAAGGCAAAACCCTAGGTACACTTTGATATGTCATGGTGGAAAGCAGCTAGTTTTAAC
Source organism: Mus musculus (assembly GCF_000001635.26). Lineage (NCBI taxonomy): Eukaryota > Metazoa > Chordata > Mammalia > Rodentia > Muridae > Mus > Mus musculus. The sequence goes on from NC_000072.6 coordinate 60,657,439, forward strand.
TGTCCTTGAAAGAAATGTTTGAAAATTGGCTATAAAGTTTCATCTGCCAGATGGTCTGCCTTAAGCAGGCCTGCTGAACAGACCTATTAGAAGCCTAAATATGCCTGCAGTCTACACGGGAATTCCCCAGGTTGACAATAAATATTTAAAGAATTGCTGGTGTGTCAGAAAAACAAAACTGCACCCTGTGTCCGTGCAGGATGGTTTATGAATACATCTGCTTCCTACTTCTTGTGTTTATAAATACATCTGCTTCCTATTTCTCCTAGTTTATGAATTCATCTGCTTTGTACTTCTCATCTAGTTGTTTTTATACAATGGAGATGAAGTACTTGTTTTGCCAAGAACTCACAGGATCTTGTACCATCTACCCAAGTGTTATAGTCATAGGAAACCAAAGTGGTCCCAGGAAGGAAGAAAGAGGAGTGGAGAGACTTAGAGCAATTATATTTCTATACAAGGAATGCAAGTTCCTCATAGGTGAGAAACATTACAATGTGGAGCACTATAACTGATTCATGCAAATATTATTCAAATCTATCCTAAGTTCTGAGACTATAAAAATGATAATGATGATCATAATAATGTTTATATGATGATTATATGTTTCTGATTATCATAATAATGTTTATATCAATAAGTAAGCAAATACTATCATTTTTCCTGGCATTTTATCTTACTTTTCAAATTATTTGAACGGGATACAACTCAAGTTTATAGATATAAAATCTTAAGGTGAAAATCACTGACTTTTTTGCTGCCCTAATATAGAACACATAAGATTAAATTATGTTCTCCAACCTGGGCATGGTGCCATACACCTGTAATTCCAGAACTTGAGAGCTACAGCTAAGAGGTTTATGAGTTCAAACTATCTACCTCTGCTACATAGATAGTTTAACGCCAGTTGTGGTTACATGAGACTCTGCATCAAAAACAAATAAACAAAAAAAAATGCCATCTAAACTTGAACACTTAGACATTCTGCATTTATATATTCACTAAAAAGAATTCAATTATATTGGTGTTATAGAAATTTTTTTAATATTTTTATTATTATGTATTTTCCTCAATTACATTTAGAATGCTATCCCAAAAGTCCCCCATACCCCCCCCCCACTTCCCTACCCACCCATTCCCATTTTTTGGCCCTGGCATTCCCCTGTACTGGGGCATATAAAGTTTGCATGTCCAATGGGCCTCTCTTTCCAGTGATGGCCAACTAGGTCATCTTTTGATACATATGCAGCTAGAGTCAAGAGCTCTGGGGTACTGGTTAGTTCATAATGTTGTTGCACCTACAGGGTTGCAGATCTCTTTAGCTCCTTGGATACTTTCTCTAGCTCCTCCATTGGGGGCACTGTGATCCATCCAATAGCTGACTGTGAGCATCCACTTCTATGTTTGCTAGGCCCCAGCATAGTCTCACAAGCGACAGCTATATCAAGGTCCTTTCAGCAAAATCTTGCTAGTGTATGCAATGGTGTCATCGTTTGGAGGCTAATTATGGAATGGATCTCTGGATATGGCAGTCTCTAGATGGTCCATCCTTTTGTCTCAGCTCCAAACTTTGTCTCTGTAACTCCTTCCATGGGTTTCTACCCTGCCTTGACATTTATTTTCCAGATAAAATTACACACAATCTTTATATTTACAATAAGCCTTAAACGGCACAGAAGTTGGACAGATACCTAACCTATATGTTATTAGAATCTACATTTCTATCAATTATCCCCAAGATATTACTTAATATGTTCCTTCTGGGCTGCTTTTAACTCCAATTGTCTAGCCCTCAGGACCATGTTTTCTGAATTTCTAACCCATGGTGGCTTGTCCTTCTTCCTCCTGTACCTTCTTCTTCCCCCTTGTGGTTCTCCTCTGCCCCAAAGCCTACGAAAACTAAACCCCTCCTATGTCTTTTCTGTCCAACTCTTAGCTGTGGGCATCCTTATTTACCAGTCAGGTCTATATGCAGACTGCAGGTCTCAGAGTCCTCTGTTTAGCATCACAACAGACAGCAAAACCAAACCTCAACATATAAAGGACATTTGCATTTTAGATGGATTAACACTATGGTGAATGGTGACAGACTGAATAAAACGGGTCCTATTTGAAGAGAAGGATGGAAAGATAGTAAATACAAATAAATGCAGATTCACAAGTCAAGAAAGGGATGAAAGAGAGAGGGAGAAGGATAAAATTGAGCTATTGATTCTCAACATGTGAATGATACAGGGTAGCATCATAACTCTTAATTAGATTTTCCTGAAAGTTTTGTGTGTCATTGCTGGTCCTCTCTTATCAAGGTCATTAAGGAAAACAGGGAGCTCTCTGACTGTTCAGTCATAATGCCAAAATTGGATCTGGAATAAGTATAATAATCTATTTACTTTACTGCTCTCCAAAACAAGTAAGACCTAAGAAGAATTGTTATTGTTGACTGTAGTTTATGAAGCAAAATGTTTACTTATATTTATGTATTTAGCAAGTCCAAAATTGAGCTGTGAATCACCAGTGCTGATGCAAACTCCATATTTTGTCTTGCTTTGAGTGGGGAAAGAGGCACAGAGATGTACATGGGGTCTGTGATGGTGCCTCTTGAGTCAAATTGACACTTTGCATGGAGACAACCAAACACATTTTCAAATTACATATTTATGTGTTTTGTGGGATGTATAGAGAAACTCAAGTGTCCCAAAACTCGAGTGTCCATGAAGCTAACAACAATGAAAACTCACATTTACCTGTTGTGTCCTAGACATCGGGTTGCTCTAATGCTTCTGACAAAATAATCATCAAGAATCATTTTCACCTTTGTCCACAATAAAACATCTTTTAATTACCTATGGTGTTCTTATAAAAAAAATTCAAGAGAGTCTTAAGGTAATTACGTATACAAGGGTGAAGATAAATGAGGGAAAAATTACAAAGGAAAGGAAAATCATTTTGAGGAATTTAGACAACATCTAAAAGTCTTTTAAGAAATAATTCCCTTTAAAATAGTTTTGGAACCTGCAATAAGATAGAGATTCACTTTGAAACCTGAGTGTAGCTCATACACACAGCTGTGCAACTATGACTTCAACATTTCAGAAGCAGGACAAGTCACCATAGCTTTCAATATTATTTTGATTTGAACAGTCTGTCCCTACCAAAATTCACATTCAGGCTTAAATAGAGTGCTGAAGGCAGGTCTAGTAGGAAGTCTTTTACAAGTCAAAGTTGACGACTATAAAATTATTTATTTATGGTTATCAATGCATCTTTCTTCTTCATGAGACTTAAAACATCCCATCAAGGGGCTGGAAAGATGACTCAGCAGTTAAGAGCACCGGCTGCTCCTCCAAAGGTCTTGAGTTCAAGTCTTAACAACCACATGGTGGATCACAATTATCTGAAATGGGATCTTATGCCCTCTTCTGATGTGTCTGAAGACAGCTGCAGTATACTTATATATATATAATCTCTTTTTAAAATCCCATCAAGCAAGAAAATAATTAAGATGGGTTTAAAGACAGTGACACAGAAGTAACACTTTGTAAATGATTTTCCTGTTTGTTCTTGACAAGTTAATGTAAGTGAAGGTCTTACTTACTACACAAAATTTAAGGCCATTTTTATCTCCGGGAAATATTGTTAAAATTGACAAGTGCTGATCTAATTCAAAATAACAACGGAGACAATAAGTAGAGAAAAATCACATTAATGATGACTGAGTTCAAATGACAGCACACTGTTGCTTTTTTCACATATTGTGTGTGTATGTGTGTATGTGTGTGTGTGTGTGTGTGTGTGTGTGTGTGTGTGTGTGAGAGAGAGAGAGAGAGAGAGAGAGAGAGCATGTGCCTGTGTACATGCATAAGCTTTGTTTTTTGTAGCAGTGTTGAAGTTGGATATAGTATAGTATAGTAACTCTTCATAAAAATACATTCATAAATACATGTCATAATATTTGAAAAAAAACATTGTTTTAGGTTGACTTACTTGTAATGTGTAAGTTGTATCCCATGTCAGTAAGTGAGAAAGGACATAAACAGATTTCCTATGAGTACAGAATTCTATTGTGCTTTAGGCAGTTAACCTAATTTTACTGCTTTGATCTTTTTCCTCTCTAAATTTTAAGATTACATATAATGTTATGGCAAAAATATTATATATAAATATCATTTCACATAGCTATCTGTGCACATGTACATATACAGCATAATTTGCTAGAAGTAAAAATTGTTAATTCAGAGAAATGTTAACGCAAACAACTTACTGAAGACTTCCAAATGTTTAGAAGGAGAGTGTCCAGTTGGCATTCTCCCAGGGCATGGATTCTCACTTTCACAGCTTGCGAACACCTAGATTAACATGATTTTAAAATCTTTCCAAACTTGGAAGCCAAATAGACTGTGCTTAATTTTAAATTTCCATTAATTTGTTTATTTATTCACTTTGCATCCTAATTACAGTCCCTCCTGTCTTCACTCCTCCCAGCCCCACTCTTCTGTCCCCTTCCCTCTTTCCGCTATTCCCTGTCTGAAGAGAAGAGAACTCCCCACTCTTAACCTGGAACCAATCTGCACTGGCACATTAAGTCACATCAGGACTAATTGAGTCCTCTCCCACTGTGGCCAGACAAGGCAGCCCAGATAGGCGAAAGGGATCCAGAGGCAGACAATGGTACAGTTAGAGACAGCCTCTGCTCCAATTATTAGGGGACCCACATGAAGACCAAGCTGTGTATCTGCTATTTATGTGTAGATTGCCTGGGACCAGTCCATGCATACTCTTTGGTTGGTGGTTCAGCCTCTATAGACACTATCGAACCCATGTTAGTTGGTTCTGTAGGTCTTCTTGTGCTGGCCTTGACGCCTCCAACTCCCTGAGTCTTTCACAAGACTTCTTGAGCTTTGCCTAATGTTTGGCTGTAGGTCTCTGCATCTGCTTCCATCAGCTGCTAGATAAAGCCTCTAAGATGACAGTTATGCTAGATTCCTATCTGCATGAATAACAGAATTTCATTAATAGTGTTAGGGGTTGGCTCTCTCATGGGGTGGGTCTCAATTTGGGCCAGTCATTGGTTGGCTGTGCCCTCAATCTCTGCTCCATCTTTATGCCTGCACATCCTGTAGGCAGGGCAAATTTTGGGTCAAAGGTTTTGTGGGTGGATTGGTGTTCCCTCCCTTCGCTGGAAGTCCTGACTGGTCACAGGAGGTGGCTATGTCAGGCTATATATCCCTTGCTGCTTGGAATCCTAGCTATGGTCACCTCCATATCCTCCCTGGGTCCTCCTCCATCCCATGTCTCCAGTTTGTCCCAGAGATGTCCCCCAATTGATTTGCCTTCCCTCTCCCAGCCCTCTTACCTGCCACCTCGGTTCTCCCCACACCTCATCCTCACCCCTGTTACCCTCACCACCAGTTCCCTTCTGCCTTCTACTCAGTTCCCTCTCTCCACGAACTTCTGATGCCATTTTATTTCCCTTTCTGAGTGAGATTCAAGTATCACCCCTTGATTTATATGAAATATAGTCATGTTTTAATTAACCCGGTTTCCCTCAAGAACTCTGAGCACTGTAACTTCAGTGCTATGCCTCAGTACTTTACCCTGTAACAAAAAGAGTTCCTCTGTTCCCCAAGCAGCTGATGATGTTGAAATTAAGGGAGAAGCATAGACACAGAAAGTGATTGTGGTCAATAGATGTAGGCAGAGATTAGCAAATCAAAAGTAGGTAAGAAATTTCATTCTAACATACTGGTCACATAAACCCAGCTTGAACTCCAACCATCTATTGTTTAACATAGCTGGAGCTAACTATACTGAGGAGAGGAGACACAAGGCTCCTAGCAGCCTACCATCATCCAACCAACCCTCTCCTACGTAATCTCTCATTTAGAATGAATACTAATCTCAGCTAATAACTTAAATGCCACTGAGCAAATCCTACTCACAATTCAAGGCTGTACCATGAGCTTTGGGTTTCACAATTTTCTGTCTGAACCTCACCATAATTAAAACTTTGAGGATTAAGCCCAAACTTTTCTGTACTTTTAAACCAAGCGGGGGGGGGGGGGGGGGGGGGGAGGGGGGAAGCAGCTTTAACTCATTGAGCTTCCATTGATTAAATACATGCCTTAATGTATATGTATGCAAATGGCTTAGCCTCCTAAATTGTAAGACGTAAATGCAAATAATTTCTGCATAATAAGATTAATGCTCTTTTATTACAACTTATTTAAGCCTTAGACTATTTTTTAAAATACCCTAGCCTATAGTTATCCGTCCTGCTAAGGGTTCTTTTACATTTGGCATAAGTCAAACAACATAACAAAAGCATGTCTAACATGGACATACTAGAAATGATGTCTAATTTGAAGCTTTTGCTTGGCAATTGCTTTGGTATACTAAGTGGGAAAAAAATAAGTTAAGGCTTAATTTTGCTTAGAAGGTAATGGCAAGTTTGAAGAACCAAAACAAAACAAAAACAAAACAAAACAAAACAAATAAACAAAACATACAAAGAAAAAATAATTGCAGAAGTTGCTAACCAATCAGAGATCACAGAAAACTGAATCAATAGTCACATGATCCTGTCCTCAAATACACCACTCTTTTCCATTTGATTATAACTCTCTACATTATGCAGTTGGTCAACATTGACCTGAGATTTTCCAGATACTAATTTTAATATTTTTACTTCAATACTTAAAGATAAAGTTTTGCTGCCAATACAGGAAGATTATATCTACTAGAGTTTAGATAGTACAATCACAAACAGTATTAAACACAGATCAGAAAATAAATTCATTTAAAGACACTGAGTATTTCTTTTGCATGACATCAATAAATCTCTTTTGTAATTAAGCTATTCATATTCTTTCCCTGTGTATTTTAATCAAGTATTTGACATGAAAATTGCTTCATCATTAAAACATTTGTTTAACCTTGTGAACCTTTGCATATTCAACGAGTTGTGAAATGCCTTTAAAAGCAAAATAAATCATAGTAAACACGTTAAAATTATTGCTTTAAGTCATCTTTTGCACTTGTCTAATTTCTCTGCATTCAGAATCATTCTAAAGAAAGTTTATGCCTAGACAAATGCAAAACCAAAGCCCAAATAACCTTACTATAATTGTGCAGAATTGCAAGTTCTGGTGAATTGTGGATAACAACTGGATATAGAATGACTCTCCTTATTCTTCAGTCCTTGTACAAACCAGCATAAAGTATGTAAATAAGGACGAGGTTGAATATTTGTGTAAAGAATAAGAAATGCAAGTCAAGCTTGGTTCCATTTCCCTACAGAACCATTGCTTGGAACCTGGAGGCAGGATGATCACACAGGCACAGAAAGAATGGGAGAGATTGGTTCCAGGCAGTCTGGACAGAAGTAGACAAGAAGAAGAACCAAAAATGAGATAGGTGTCTCAGATGACAAAGACTACTTTTTTTTTGCAGCTTGTGTATGAAATTTTCCTGCACCTGTTCCCCACCATTGTAAACACACTTCCACTTCCTTAATTGTTTAGGTGGCTTTTCAAGGTTTTATGCTTGTTTTTCTTATGTTTGTGAACACTGTACAAACCTAGTTTCTGCTCATATCCCAAGTATTGGTCTGAGCAGCAAGCAGACAGACTTGGATTCTATAATACCACTAGGATATGTGTCACATAGTGATCCTTTGATTTTTGTGAATACCCACTTACTGCATCTAATTAGTGCTATATTGATGTTCATGGTTATCTCTTATCTGTTTTTACCTCCTCCATTCTCTCTGTGTGACTCTCACTGACTAGAACTCACAGTAAACTATGACATGCTTCTGGTATGCAGGAGGTCTTAGCACTAAATCACACCATGTATGTAAAGTAACTTCTGTAAAAATTTTTTTCAAAGCTCTATCAGATTTGGCAATAATTGGCACTAATAAACTTGCAAAAAAATAATGCAGATCTCTGTAGCTCCATTTCACAATCCATGTTAAAGTTTGTTTTTCAAAGATAGCACAAGCCAAATTATCATTCAATCTGTGAAATGAATGAGCACACTACATGAGCAGGAAAAGAGTGCAGCTAGGATCAACTTACTGGAGAACAGCTGGAAATTCTACATCAATCTTCATAAATTTTCATACATTTCATTAAATGAATTCCACTAATAGGAGTGTATTCAATGAGGAAAAAAATCTGAGGTCTAGCTGTATGATAAGAATTTTAAGTATATGAACTGTAATCTTCTTTATGTGTGTGGTGGTGAGCCTTGCATGTGCTAGGCAGCTGTTCCATCAGTGAGTTTCACTACAGATCTTAACTATTTATTCAGGAAAATGGAAACATTCTGGTGCTATAAATGTAATTGAGGAAATATAATAAATATCATTATTCCAATCTGTGGATGATTTAAGCCAAGATGTTTATCCCTGATCCTATTATCAGATTAGGGAACTATGCATTTTTATTTTCCACACTCTATATTTCCTGTCACATATATATATATATATATATATATATATATATATATATATATATATACAGCCGTGAGCTACTGTCTCATAAACACACAAATAGAACTATTGCCTTTTCATGAATAGCTCGAGCCTCATATATCCTCCCATCTGCTACTGTTACATAATTTCAGAGTTCTGTTGCTCTAGCTACAATTTGCCTCATCCCTCATGATAGATATTTAAATTCATCTTGATCAGTTTCTCTTTCAATTTTCAAAATGACTCGTTTCAATGCTCTGGTTTCTCATCTGGTCATACGCACTTGCACACATGCACACACACACACACACACACACACACACACACACACACACACACACATCTCCTTTTACCAAATGACTAGTGTTAAAACCCAGTTAGTTAATTCTCCAGACTGGCTCTTAAGTGGATCTTCCTCTCCTTGAGTAGACAGCATCTAAAGAAAAAGTTTCAATGTGTTGCCAAAAAGTTAAAACTTAGTCAAGTTTCATATTTCAAGAATACATTCTAGGAAAATATTCAAGATACATCAAATTCTCTGCATTGTTTAATGCAGAAATATCCTGCTCAGTAAATAGTAGACATTTATTTATTAATATGAAATGGTGGTTATTTTTCTGAACCAAATCGTGAAGAAATTGCAAAATAAGAAATGACAGCAGTACTTTAAAGTTTTAATTTTCTTTGTATTTATTGAAGATGTTATTTAACAAAGTAATAAATTCTGATATGATCCCAAATTGGTGTTTTCCTTTGTCTTAGATGGCAAGAACATTAAAATAAAAGGTAAACCAGAGAACTGACCCAGACTAAAATCTTTAGAGATTTTAATAAGTACTAAGGAAAAAAACACCCGAGACTCCTGAAATGTATTTATGATGTATACCAAGATCTCTTTGGGTGACAATATCAGAATTAAAATTAAAAATGTATGCTATGTGTTAATATCTTTATGAAGAATAGCAACAGTTTCTATTATCATATCAAGGAACTCTTTGTAGATTGATTCGTCTATTGCAATCTGCTGTGTTAAAAAATTAGAGAGCACACTTATTACCCTTGTTTATATGGCCTGGCACATTGGCATATTTCTTTAACCACAAAACAACTATATGTATACACACACACACACACACACACATATATATATATATATATATGTGTGTGTGTGTGTGTGTGTGTGTGTGTGTGTGTGTGTATACATATATATATGTGTGTGTGTGTGTGTTGTGTGTGTGTATATATATATATATATATATATATATATTATAAAACAAATATAACAAATGTAAACTGGGTACACTGGAAAGGCATGGTCACATGATACATAGATTAGAAAAATGGGATAGCTTTTTAGAAATTACACTTAAAAATTAACAAAACATATAGTTCTCTATTTCAAATACCTTAGCGATGCATTAGGGAAAAATAACAAAAGTAGGGATAGGGAAGAATTGTCAGATAAGTATGTCAAATATGTCTACCTCAAAGTAAAATCCAAAGCATTTCTAGCCAAGGAAAACATAATTTGAGGAAGAATATTGTCCCTACTAAATGCATATTGGTAACAAAAGATAATTTTCCAGGACTCCTGATGAGAAAGATCTAGAGAGAGTCTAGTTCCCTTTGTTTGGAAATGTGTGCAGCAGGCAACTGTCAGTAGGAGTTTGAAACATAGGGAGAGCTTTCCCCCAGCTTAACAAGAACAAAGAATTTTGTGCACACATCAAAAAAAATTGATATGAATTCAAAGTATTTAAGGAACTCTAAAAAAGTCAAGTGAGAAATCATCTAAGACAGTTGGAGACACTTCAGCTCAAAAACTTGAAGCCCTTGATCATATCATCCATAAGTTGTCCTAAAGGAAGATGGCAACCCTGGTTTCTTTCTGGATATGTAAAGGTTTTAGTAAGTAGAAGGGCAACACTTCCAATGGCCTTAGCTCACCTGCTCTTGGAAGTTTGTTTTTGTGTTAATTTATAGGGACTAACTTTGGGACTACTTTTCTCTTAGAATAGGCTAAACTACTCTTCAATTTATAAGATAAGTCCCTGAAGAAAGAAATTAAAGAAGATCTCAGAAGATGGAAAGATCTCCCATGCTCATGGATTGGCAGGATCAACATTGTAAAAATGGCTATCTTGCCAAAAGCAATCTACAGATTCAATGCAATCCCCATCAAAATTCCAACTCAATTCTTCAATGAATTAGAAAGAGCAATCTGCAAATTCATCTGGAATAACAAAAAACCTAGAATAGCAAAAGCTTTTCTCAAGGATAAAAGTACCTCTGGTGGAATCACCATGCCTGACTTAAAGCTTTACTACAGAGCAATTGTGATAAAAACTGCATGGTACTGGTATAGTGACAGACAAGTAGACCAATGGAATAGAATTGAAGACCCAGAAATGAACCCACACACCTATGGTCACTTGATCTTCGACAAGGGAGCTAAAACCATCCAGTGGAAAAAAGACAGCATTTTCAACAAATGGTGCTGGCACAACTGGTTGTTATCATGTAGAAGAATGCGAATCGACCCATTCCTCTCTCCTTGTACTAAGGTCAAATCTAAGTGGATCAAGGAACTCCACATAAAACCAGAGACACTGAAACTTATAGAGGAGAAAGTGGGGAAAAGCCTCGAAGATATGGGCACAGGGGAAAAATTCCTGAATAGAACAGCAATGGCTTGTGCTTTAAGATCGAGGATTGACAAATGGGACCTCATGAAACTGCAAAGATTCTGCAAGGCAAAAGACACCGTCAATAAGACAAAAAGACCACCAACAGGTTGGGAAAGGATCTTTACCTGTCTTAAATCAGATAGGGGACTAATATCCAATATATATAAAGAACTCAAGAGGGTGGACTCCAGAAAAATCAAATAGCCCCCTTAAAAGATGGGGCTCAGAGCTGAACAAAGAATTCTCACCTGAGGAATACCGAAAGGCTGAGAAACACCTGAAAAAATGTTCAACATCCTTAATCATCAGGGAAATGCAAATCAAAACAACCCTGAGATTCCATCTCACACCAGTCAGGATGGCTAGGATCAAAAATTCAGGTGACAGCAGATGCTGGCGAGGATGTGGAGAAAGAGGAACACCCCTCCATTGTTGGTGGGATTGCAAGCTTGTACAACCACTCTGGAAATCAGTCTGGTGGTTCCTCCGAAAATTGGACATAGTACTACCGGAGGATCTCTCGATACCTCTCCTGGGCATATATCCAGAAGATGTCCCAACTGGTAAGAAGGACACATGCTCCACTATGTTCATAGCAGCCTTATTTATAATAGCCAGAAGCTGGAAAGAACCCAGATGTCCCTCAACAGAGGAATGGATTCAAAAAATGTGGTACATTTACACAATGGAGTACTACTCAGCTATTAAAAAGAATGAATTCACGAAATTCCTAGGCAAATGGTTGGACCTGGAGGGCATCATCCTGAGTGAGGTAACACAATCACAAAAGAACTCAAATGAAATGTACTCACTGATAAGTGGATATTAACCCAGAAACTTAGTATAGCGAGATATAAGGTACAAAATGTAAAACATATGAAACTGAAGAAGAACGAAGACCAAAGTGTTGGACACTTTGCTCATTCTTAGAATTGGAAACAATCACCCATGGAAGGAGTTACAGAGACAAAGTTTGGAGCTGAGACAAAAGGATGGACCATCTAGAGACTGCCATATCCAGGGATCCATCCCATAATTAGCCTCCAAACGATGACACCGTTGCATACACTAGCAAGCCTTTGTTGCAAGGACGGTGATATAGCTGTCCCTTGTGAGACTAGGCAGGGGCCTAGCAAACACAGAAGTGGATGCTCACAGTCAACTATTGGATGGATCACAGGGCCCCCAATGGAGGAGCTAGAGAAAGTATCCAAGGAGCTAAAGAGATCTGCAACCCTATCGGAGGAACAACATTATAAACTAACACAGTACCCCAGAGCTCTTGACTCTAGCTGCATATGTATCAAAAGATGGCCTAGTTGGCCATCACTGGAAAGAGAGGCCCATTGGTCAGGCAAACGTTATATGCCACAGTACAGGGGAATGCCAGGGCCAAAACATGGGAATGGATGGGTAGGGGAGTTGGGGGGGGGCTTTTGGGATAGCATTGGAAATGTAATTGAAGAAAATACGTAATAAAAAAAAAAGATAGGTTTTGAAAGACAAGTCTTCCACAATAACTATAATTCCTGTCAAATGAATACATTCAGTTACACCCTACAAGTGCTTTTTAAATCTTCAATACTTGGAAAAAGCAAACTTGCCTTTGTATATACTAAAGAACATTAAAGTTTGGCAGGAAAGATGTCTAATGGTTAAAACCACTATCTGCTCTTTCTTTCTTTTTTTTTTCTTTTCTTTTTCTTTATTAGATATTTTCTTCATTTACATTTCAATTGCTATCCCAAAAGTCCCCTATACCCTCCCCCCGCCCTACTTCCCTACCCACTCACTACCACTTCTTGGCCCTGGCATTCCCCTGTACCGGGTTATATAAAGTTTGCTAGACCAAGGGGCCTCTCTTCCCAATGATGGCTGACTAGGCCATCTTCTGCTACATATGCAGCTAGAGACAAGAGCTCTGGGGGTACTGATTAGTTCATATTGTTGTTCCACCTAAAGGGTTTCAGACCCCTTCAGTTCTTTGTACTTTCTCTAGCGCCTACATCGGGGGCCCTATGTTCCATCCTGTAGATGACTGTGAGCATCCACTTCTGTATTTTCCAGGCACTGGCAAAGCCTCACAGGAGACAGCTATATCAGGGTCCTTTCAGCAAAATCTTGCTGGCATACGCAATAGTGTCTGAATTTGGTGGCTGACTATGGGATGGACCCCCAAGTGGGGCAGTCTCTGGATAGTCCTATCCTTTCGTCTTAGCTCCAAACTTTGTCTAGGCAAATACTTCCATGGATATTTTATTCCCTATTCTAGGGAGGAATGAAGTATCCACCCACTGGTCTTCCTTCTTGATTTTCTTGTGTTTTGGAAGTTGTATCTTGGGTATTCTAGGTTTCTGGGCTAATATCCACTTATCAGTGAGTGCATATCAAGTGACTTCTTTTGTAATTGGGTTACTTCACTCAGGATGATACCCTCCAAATACATCCATTTGCCTAAGAATTTTGTAAATTCATTGTTTTTAATAGCTGAGTAGTACTCCATTGTGTAAATGTACCACATTTTCTGTATCCATTCCTCTGTTAAGGGACACCTGGGTTCTTTCCAGTTTCTGGCTATTATAAATAGGGCTGCTATGAACATAGTGGAGCATGTGTCCTTATTACCAATTGGAACATCTGGGTATATGCACAGGATATGTATTACTGGATCTACCAGTAGTACTATGTCCAGTTTCTGAGGAACCACCAGACTGATTTCCTGAGTGGTTGTATGAGCTTGCAATCCCACCAGCAATGGAGGAGTGTTTCTCTTTCTCCACATCCTGGCCAGCATCTGCTGTCACCTGAATTTTTGATCCTAGCCATGCTGACTGGTGTGAGATGGAATCTCAGAGTTGTTTTGATTTGCATTTCCCTGATGATTAAGGATGTTGAACATTTTTTCAAGGGCTTCTCAGCCCTTCAGTATTCCTCAGTTGAGAATTCTTTGTTGAGCTCTGTACCCCATTTTTAATGGGGTTATTTGAATTTCTGGAGTCCACCTTCTTGAGTTCTTTATATATATTGGTTATTAGTCCCCTATCTGATTTAGGATAGGTAAAGATCCTTTCCCAATCTGTTGGTGGTCATTTTTTCTTATTGACAGTGTCTTTTGCCTTACAGAAGCTTAGCAATTTTATGAGGTCTCATTTGTCAAATCTTGATCTTATAGCACAGGCCATTGCTGTTCTCTTTAGGAATTATTCCCCTGTGCCTGTATCTTTGAGGCTTTTCCCCACTTTCTCCTCTATAAATTTCAGTGTCTCTAGTTTTATGTGGAGTTCCTTGATCCACTTAGATTTGACCTTAGTACAAGGAAATAGGAATGGAAAAATTCTCATTCTTCTACATGATAACCCCCAGTTGTGCCAGCACCATTTGTTGAAAATGCTGTCTTTTTTTCACTGGATGGTTTTAGCTCCCTTGTCAAAGATCAAGTGACCATAGGTGTGTGGGTTCATTTCTGGGTCTTCAATTCTATTCCATTGATCTACCTGTCTGTCACTGTCCCAGTATCATGCAGTTCTTTCTGAGGCCCTGAGTTCAATTCCTGAGCAATCATATGGTAGCTCACAACAATCTCTACTACAATCTGATGCCCTTTTCTTGCATGATGTCATACATTCAGATAGAGTGCTCATAAACATAAAATAAATATATTTTAACAGAGAATAATAATTTTATAGGAAGAACATGTATCTTAAGGACACATAAATCTACAAAGGTGATAGGATTGTAGGTTTGAAAGCACCTAACTCTACTCATCCATTGAAGAATCTCAGGTACAAAGTTCATGTGTCCATTCAGTTCATTTTAAAAAGCTATGTGGTTCTGCCTTTGAGTGGCATGCAAAGAGCCATGGGTCTGATCTCTAGCAAAACAAACCAAATAAAATGTTCTTTAGATTACATTTGCTAAAACTTAACTCAAAAATTTCAAAGCGAATTCAGCCAAAGAAAAAAGAACACTAAGTTAACATGCTATTTGTATAGCACATGTACCTTCCCGTGGAAAGAATGTACATTGTACCTTTCTAACAGAAACATACAGAGGCAGGATTCTCATGAGATATGTAACAAGTATATCATTGCCTCTCAGAAATAAAGTTTCTAGAACCAAATGAATCCTTGTCAACATATGCAAGTGCATAATTTTCAGCTGTAAGAACAATTAGTTTTCTCAATAATTTGTACATGAATAAATTCTTAAACTATGAAACCCATAAGGTTTTATAAAGGTATAGAATTCAAGTCCAATGGTGTATGTTGGGAGAAGCTGTGTCAGAGATGCTTCACATACATAAGAGACAAATAATATGAGAAAATATGATTGTTTACCTCAGCAATTCTGCATTAAGTAAACCCAGGTTAAAAGGCTTAAGACGCTTTACTATGTATCATGAAAAAAACAAGATCGATACATAGAGCCAACACAGAGATAACTATTACTTATTTAGTTTTATAGTATTGATCCTAGACCTTGCATATTCTGTGCATGCATAGCCTGTACTAACAGAGGTTTAATGTGTTTAACGTGTTTACTCCCAAAGCTGTTTTATTCTTAGTATTGAGGGAAGGCCTTTGGTTCACCTGCATTAGTTCATCATTCATTTGATTTCTTATACACATTCTTGTTTTGAATTGCTAATTGATCATATAGGAATGTAAAAAAATAATTTTCTAACTTGAGTTATGATTCACACATTTAAAGAAAACCAAAAATCAATTATTATATTATTCTGTGCTTTAAGGTTTTATTCTCTCTCTCTCTCTCTCTCTCTCTCTCTCTCTCTCTCTCTCTCTCTCTCTCCTTGTATTTTGAGACAGGGTTTCTCTGTGTAGCCCAGTCTGTCCTGGAACTCACTCTGTAGACCAGGCTGGCCTGGAGCTCAGAAATCCGCCTGCCTCTGCCTCCCAAGTGCTGGGATTAAAGGCATGTGCCACCACTGCCCTAAGGTTTTATTCTCTAAGAGTTTTCTACTTTAAACTATGCTGTAATTCAAATTAAAGTATATATGAAATGAAAAGACAATTAGAGATAAAATTTTATTTACCAAAATAAAAATAATTTTGAAGGACTCTAAAAAGAATTCAAAAAATTAAAATAAAAAGCAAATTGATACATGAGATTGTTCTGTGAAGGCTCTCTTGCTGAAAGCCTCTAGACCCATAGGCAGGTAATAGACATAGAGGCAATATGGAGTTTATTAAAATATAGAGCTCAATTTCAATCAAGAGGTCTCAGAATGCATTAAATTCTGCATACTTGTACAAATGTTAAGAAAAGCATATCAACCTTAAAGAATCACAGAGCAAATACATTCACAATGGTAACATATATCTGGCCTATTAATAGATATCAAGTCAGAGACTTTATAGCGTTTTTAAGTTACGATTATCAAAAATAAAATAAGGTATGCAGTATCTTCCATTAAATCTACTGATAACATTTGAATAAGAGTGTGGTATGGTACTGAGTGATCTCATGTAAGTGTCTCCACTTTCATGTTTAATGGAGCCCTTCAAAGTCAGAAAAATACCACTAAAATTAGACATGAGAAAGGGTAAATGGTCATATTTCCCTCTATTATTGCATTCAACTCTACAGCAGCAAAACTGTTTGAAATACACACACACACACACACACACACACACACACACACACACACACACACACACAAAAGCATAAATGTAGACTCAGATGTTCTTGTTTGATAAACCATTTGATTCTATATTTAAGCAAATGTGACATATATCACCTAAATGGAAAAATGAGAGAAAAAAAAAGCTATAAGTTCAACTACCTATACAGCATTCTCAAAGTCATTTGATAAATGAGCAGAAAATAATTTATATTGCTCTCACTGACTCTCATATCTTTTGATTTACAAATTGCCAAAATCAGTGTTACACTGCTGACTTTTATAAATAGGTAACTTGAAGAAAAAAATATTTTTCTGGCCAAATTCAGTTAATTTTAAGTATAAATGTGGGTTTGGTACTACAATTGTAAAACTGTAGCAACTGTAAAACTGTGACAGTGAGGTGTCTCCATAGGAAAGGTTACTTGGCTCTGAGCTCGACAGCCTGACTTTGATCACCAGGACCCATATCATGGAAGAAAAGAACTGATTTGAGAAGGTTATCCTCTGACTCTGCACATGCACCTTGCTATTTGTATATAATACTTCTTTACCTGCT
Organism: Mus musculus; assembly: GCF_000001635.26. NCBI lineage: Eukaryota > Metazoa > Chordata > Mammalia > Rodentia > Muridae > Mus > Mus musculus. The sequence goes on from NC_000072.6 coordinate 60,674,802, forward strand.
GATCAGCTCCTAAAACAATTAAACAGCAAAATAAACTGGGAACTATAAACACCTTTATAAGTTCAGTCATAGATAATTTTAGGATAAACATGATGTTGGTTGGATACAGTTTAGTATGTGAATGCCTCTGTGTATATATTCCTACCCCAACCCCTGCCACTTCCTTTCTTTGTTGCATATTTTTGAAACAAAGTCTTATGTAGCCTAAGCTATCCTTGAACTATAGTTTACATTGAAGAAAAGAAATGATATTCAATTTTTAAAATTCTTATTCAAAAGAAATATAATATTCAATTAAGAAAATAAACATTCTTCCACATCTATGTATTTCTGGAACATGTTTATATTTATATTTATAATTATATTTGCAATGTTTTATAAAAGTAAATTGGATTTATACTTACAAGGATCCAGGCTCTAATGCAAATTACTATTAAGTTAAATAATAAAGCTAATAGACTCTTGTAAAAATTGAATCTCCAGGCTGAAGCTTATTTGAGCTACCTTACAACCTTACAACTTCATGGACCAGCATAAGCAGCTTAAATAGCACATAGCTTTAGAAAGATTGAGAATTTTTGTTCCTGTGGCAAAGGAATAAATGAATAGACTTTATACTCTAGACAAAACTGTAACCCTGTAGGTGTTATGTCCTCCAGTTATAAGCATACAACCCTAGATAGATTGTTTTTTACGACTAATGTTCAAAATTGACACAGCAATACTATTACTCAAAATTCACAGTGATATACTAGGCATCAAAACAAAGACCAGATCAGTGCATAGTAGTTGGTTTATATGTAATAGTTCTTATACATTCTATATGTCTAAACTATGGTGGGGGTGGAGCTTACAGCATTAACATGCCAATCACTGAATATTGTAGTGCTACCTAGTACTAAAAGATAGCAATACATCATCTAAGAAGAGAAGGTACAAAGGAGTCTATAGAGGAAATTCAAGAGACTGAGTACAAACATCCAGGTAAAATATTAGCCTGCCTGGAGAGGTGGCTCTTTGGTTATGAGGACCAGCTGCTTTTTCAGAGGACCGAGAATCAGTTCCCAGCACTCAGAGTGGGAACTTGTAGCGTCCTCCTCCAGTAGAAGACAGGGCATCAAGTGAGGGATGGGGTTGACATACCACAGTCAAAAACTCTGACCCATAATTGCTCCTGTCTGAAAGAGCTACAGGGACAAAAATGGAGATGAGCCTGAGAAAAATGAGGTCCAGCAACAGGCTTAAAGTGGGATCCAGCTCAAGGGGAGGTCCCAAGACCTGACACTATTACTGAGGCTCACAAAAAGGGGCCTGTTATGACTGCCCTCTGAAAAACCCATCAGTTGAAAGAGTCAGATGCAGATATTTGTACCCAACCAATGGACAGAAGCTGATGAGCCCTGTGGTTGAATTAGGGAAAAGTTGGAAGAAGCCAAGAAGGGCTACCCTGTAGGAGAACCAGCAGTCACAATTAACCTGGATCCCCGAGATCTCTCAGACACTGGATCATGAACCAGGCGGCACACATCAGCTTAAATGAGACTCCCAACACATATACAACAGAGGACTGCCAGGTCTGGGATCAGTCAGAGAAAATCTACCTAATTCTCAAGAGACTGGAGGTCCCAGGAAGTGGGGAGGTCTGTTAGGGTTGGGGGAGGGGTGGTACAGGGACATCCTAGTGGTGACTAGGGGAGGAGGTATGGGATGTGGACCTGAAGGGGGATAAAATCTGGAGTGTAAAAAAAAGATTAAATATATTTTTTTATAAAAAGAGAGAGAACCTAGACTTCTAAAATACTGAAAGTTTTTAAAATTTTACATCGTGTTTTATATTGTGATATTATATTACCACCAGACCCATAAGCAAAGAAAGGAAGAGTTACAGATTTTTCACAGTACTGTGTTTGTGTGTCACGTTGACAAGCATAAACATTATGGCCAATCTTAGTTGTTTGCCTAAAATGACTAAGAGAGAAGCCCAACTGAGGAACTGCCTCCATGAGACTGGATAATTATCCCGAGCTTTTGTTCCCACCGGAAAGAACACGCTCAGGACAACCGGAATCTTCTGCGGCAAAAGCTTTATTGCTTACTTCTTCAGGAGCAAGAGAGAAAATGGCAAAACCCCGTCCCTTTTAAGGAGAATTATCCTCCGCCTAGGACGTGTCGCTCCCTGATTGGCTGCAGCCCATTGGCCAATTTGTCGTCAAGGGGAAGGCAGAGCACATGGAGTGGAGAACTACCCCGGCACATGCGCAGATTATTTGTTTACTACTTAGAACACAGGATGTCAGCGCCATCTTGTAATGGTGAATGTGAGGGTGGTTCCCCACAGATAATGACCATGAGCTATATAAGAAAGGTAGCTGAGTAAACCAGGGAAAACAAGGCTGTAAGTTTTCCTTCATGGTCCTTGTATCTGCTCCTCTTGAATTCCTACTCTGACTTCCTCAATAATGGACTGGGGCTAGGATATATGTAGCTAAATAAATCCTTCTCTTCTCAAGTTGGTTTTGGTCCACATTTTATTACAGTATCAAACAGCAAAGTAATAGAAACAATTCTGAAAATTCGCAATATGCAAAAGTGACCATGACTGTAGAGATATGCCAATTTCCTTAATCTAACCACTTATCATATGTGTTAAGATGGCACACTGTATCCCATACACACAGAACTACTGTCAGTTAAGGAACATAAATCTATAAATATTAACCTTTAAATAAGAAAGCTTTTGTCCTCTTTCATAAAATCATTGCATTATTAATAAAAAATGATTTTTCAAATAAAATGTTAGCCAAGCTTAAAAATAACTCAAAATTTCTCTGCATCTGAAATTAGTTTCTAAATTCCCATGTAATAAATGTATCACTTATGTGTACTTGGGAAAATAGTGGATTGAGGGGGTCTTCATTAGTCTACTTTATCTACTATTAGAAAGAACGACAAACAGGGTGATTTAAACACCAGGTATTTTCTCATGTTTCTGGAAGCTAGATGCCACAAGAATGGTATAAGCAGAGTCTACTTTTAGTGAAATCTCTCCACTTGACTTGTAGATGGTCATCCTATTAATGTGTCCTTGTGCATGTCCTTTGGAATCTGCTCTTTTCTATAGAGACACCTGTCTCTTGAATTATGCTTCTTCTGATGACTTCATCTAAAGTTAAGAAGCTCCTCAAAAGCTGTTTCTCAAAATAAAATCACAGAAGATTATAGTTGTGAATCTCATCATTACACAACTCAACCAGTCACAGAAGAGAGAAGTAAAGAGAGGTGAGGGGACATTTTAGTTGCTCCAAATTAAGGGAACATTGGACTCAAAAATATATAATTACTCTACTTTGCAATCATGTACCAACTCCTTGTTCTCCAAAGAATCCTCTTTAAATGCTTTCCCAGTGCTGTTCTGTTCAATTTGTAAATAACAGACTTTAAGCAAATTTTATTTCCAATTTAGCCTGATGGAAAAGATAAGGGTATTTTTTTCTCCATTGGCTTTTTGCAAGAAATGAAGTTTAACCCATACTATGTGACCCTACCTCCTTTACTCTCATTTTAAAATAATTTCCATCAGTGTTAATGATCATTGCACTATTTCAAGAGCCTTTCTTACCACATGCTGTAAGCTAAATGCTGCCATGGTCATATTAAACTGTTTGATTTGATGGAAAGGTTGAACATTCATCTTGCTGGGATCTGGCTTGACAGGTAGGAGCAGCAAGCAGATTTCACATCAAGTAAGTGCATGTTTTTCTGGCCCTACTTTCAATTTTCAGTGATGGACACTTAGCCTGGATTGCAAATGTCTGCTCATAAACCATAGGTACACAAGGTCCAGGTTCTGCACTCAATGTTCTTGACGCGATGGGATATAGTCTCTGCTGTGTGGAAAAAAAAACTGAGCCTTGATAGTTCCACTGTTCTGGCCATATTTCAGTCTCGTTGTCTACTTGATACCATCTTATTTCATTTATTACCTGGTGCTGATACTTACTATGTTGGTACTATGGGTTCTTTTTTTTCTTTTTTCTTTTCTTTTCTTTCCTTTTCTTTTCTTTTTTTTTCTTCCCTTCCCTTCCCTTCCCTTCTCTCTCTCTCTCTCTCTCTATATATATATATATATATATATATATATATATATATATACTATATATATATATATATATATATGTGTGTGTGTGTGTGTGTGTGTGTGTGTGTGTGTGCGCAAGCTTGTGTGTGTGTGTGTGTGTGTGTGTGTGTATGATTGTCCTCCTTGATTATTGTCTATGTTCCACATGCTTGTGGTATCCAGCAAGGCAAGATGAAGGGGCTGGATCATCTGGGACTAGAGTAATTGATGGTTGGAGCCTCCATGTCTATTCTGGAAAGCAATCCCTGGTCCTCTGGAAAAACAGTTGGAGCTCTTAACCCCTGAGCAATGTCTCTAGTGTACTATGTTAAACAATTATCCTCTTATTTGTTAATGCCTTCTCATATTCTACTTATTTACAAAACAAATTACATTTATCATTTTAATTACTTTTAAATTGTAAAACAATTTTCTTCAAATGTTTACTTTCATTAATGGAGATTACGTGATCAATAGTTGAAATTTTTAATATTTTATTTGCCATGTAAATTTATAACCCACAATCCTGATGATCAGGGACTGAGGGAAAATATTTTTCCCAGAATTGTTATGGCTGATGTCTTGAATGATTTTGAAAACAATTTGGGTCATTAGAAAAATGAAAGTATGTTTTTAAAAAAAAAACTGCGGTGTTATTTGGTAATTATTTCCTTTTTTAATTTTTTTTATTTTTATTTTTTTTATTACATATTTTCCTCAATTGCATTTCCAATACTAACCCAAAAGTCCCCCACACCCTCCCCCTCCCCCCACTCCCCTACCCACCCATTCCCTCTTTTTGGTCCTGGCATTCCCCTGTACTGGGGCATATAAAGTTTGCCTGTCCAATGGGACTCTCTTTCCAGTGATGGCCGACTAGGCCATCTTTTGATACATATGCAGCTAGAGTCACGAGCTCCAGGGTACTGGTTAGTTCATAATGTTGCACCTACAGGGTTGCAGATCTCTTTAGCTCCTTGGATACTTTCTCTAGCTCCTCCATTGGGGGCCCTGTGATCCATCCAATAGTTGACTGTGAACATCCACTTCTGTGTTTGCTAGGCCCCAGCCTAGTCTCACAAGAGACAGCTATATCACGGTCCTTGCAACAAATGCTTGCTAGTGTATGCAATGGTGTCATCGTTTGGAGGCTAATTATGGGATGGTTCCCTGGATATGGCAGTCTCTAGATGGTCCATCCTTTTGTCTCAGCTCCAAACTTTGTCTCTGTAACTCCTTCCATGGGTGATTGTTTCCAATTCTAAGAAGGGGCAAAGTGTCCACACTTTGGTCTTCGTTCTTCTTCAGTTTCATGTGTTTTGCAAATTGTACCTTAATCTCGACATACTAAGTTTCTGGGCTAATATCCACTTATCAGTGAGTACATATCATTTGATTTCTTTTGTGATTGTGTTACCTCACTCAGGATGATGCCCTCCAGGTCCAACCATTTGCCTAGGAATTTCACAAATTCATTCTTTTTAATAGCTGAGTAGTACTCCATTGTGTAAATGTACCTCATTTTTTGTATCCATTCCTCTGACCCAGAAATGAACCCACACACCTATGGTCACTTGATCTTTGAAAAGGGAGCTAAAACCATCCAGTGGAAGAAAGACAGCATTTTCAACAAATGGTGCTGACACAACTGGTTGTTATCATGTAAAAGAATGTGAATCGATCCATTCCTATCTCTTTGTACTAAGGTCAAATCTAAGTGGATCAAGGAACTTCACATAAAACCAGAGACACTGAAACTTATAGAGGAGAAAGTGGGGAAAAGCCTTGAAGATATGGGCACAGGGGAAAAATTCCTGAATAGAACAGCAATGGCTTGTGCTGTAAGATTGAGGATTGACAAATGGAACCTCATGAAACTGCAAAGCTTCTGCAAGGCAAAAGACACCGTCAATAAGACAAAAAGGACACCAACAGATTGGGAAAGGATCTTTACCTATCTTAAATCAGATAGGGGACTAATATCCCATATATATAAAGAACTCAAGAAGGTGGACTCCAGAAAATCAAATAACCCCCTTAAAAGATGGGGCTCAGAGCTAAACAAAGAATTCTCACCCGAGGATTACCGAATGGCTGAGAAGCACCTGAAAAAAATGTTCAACATCCTTAATCATCAGAGAAATGCAAATCAAAACAACCCTGAGATTCCATCTCACACCAGTCAGAATGGCTAAGATCAAAAATTCAGGTGACAGAAGATGCTGGCGAGGATGTGGAGAAAGAGGAACACTCCTCCATTGTTGGTGGGATTGCAAGCTTGTACAACCACTCTGGAAATCAGTCTGGTGGTTCCTCCGAAAATTGGACATAGTACTACCGGAGGATCCCGCAATACCTCTACTGGGCATATATCCAAAAAATGTCCCAACTGGTAAGAAGGACACATGCTCCACTATGTTCATAGCAGCCTTATTTATAATAGCCAGAAGCTGGTAATTATTTCTTATAGGTGTTTCATGGTAAGTGCAACAGTCAATAAAGTTAATTTTTTTGCCTTTAAAGAAAAAGAAAAAAAAGTGAGAGTTAAAATTTGTTTTAAGAACAGTGTAATATCTTCGGTATTTTCCTTAGAGACATATTTGATTGGTTGTTGATCCGTTTGTAGTTATGTATATATAAAATTGTATTTGATAATAATCTGCAGATTCTAATGATGTATATATTGTCTAAAAGCTATATGATTGATAGACTGAAACAATGTTCCATTATTTTAGTGTTCAATGAATGATTAACACTAAGTTCATTGTAGATAATGATATTAAAAGTATAAAAATAGAATTGCTAATCTGAAAATATACAATATGAAAGTCAGTCTCATAAGGATTACACATCCAGGAAGATAAATAATGAAGAATAGAACATACATCTGCTGGTTGAAGTCAAATAAAACAAGATGTCTTATGCCTGTCTTGTAATAACTGTTTACTGATTTTAATAAGATCATTGATACCATAATTGGATCCTCTAACATAATCACACATTAAGTAATTTTTGGGGAAAATTGCCATCGAATTTATCTGCTGTCTCTGCCTTAGTGCTTAGGAGTTTATATTCTGTGAGGCACATGGAGTGGATGAGACCCTCATATCTCCCTCCCTTTCATCATCAAGCTACATACAGCCCCATCTTTCTCCCAGGAGACACAGTTCTTAACTATGGGAGATCCTTTTCTGTTCTTCTCTCAGTCAATTCAGAATCTTGTGTGTCAATCATGCTAAAAACTAATCAGTATTTTACCACATTAAATTCTGTAGAGTGATTTCCCACTGAGGAAAACATTTTTTTTTTTTTTGTGCTATCGTGATCAAACACGGCTGCTATATTTTCAGGTTCTATACTACCATTGTTGAGATGAAATAGCTGTGTAGGTTTCATCAGAGTTGTGTATCCACTTTCACTCAGTTTGTAAGGAATGATATCAGTGAACTGATTCAAGTGTGATTTATTTCCTACCTGTCTCTATGGCAAAAGTTCAACCACCAGATGGCACTGTTTATTTCCTTGATCCATAAAAATAAGCAACAGGGTTTGAAGGTGAACATGAACGGATATGTGGCATCCTGTTGTTTCTTCTCCAACTGACTTGTGTTCACTGCCACTTTAAGACATAAAACAAACTTGCTCGTGTGAATATGGACAAGTGGCTTTGCTTCTTGAGCTTTGTTTAAGGTTTGAAGATAATGGCATGAGGTAAGACATTGCACATCTAAAAAAGATTAAGTGAGGGGATTTATTAGCCTTGGAAACATAAAGTTATATGTATATATGTTTAGTAACATACAAATCTGTATTTTTAAATATTACTCAGCCACAATCCTGTACATTAAATTTTTTTTCCTCACAAGTGACTAAGATAAAAGTGGTAAGTGCACTCTGAGAACAATTTTCCCAACACACAAAGCCAGATTAAACCTGAAAAGAGAAAATCACAAAGGCTGTCACTTTTGAATTGGGGAAAAGCTGGAAGAAGTTGAGGAGGAGGGCGGCCCCAAGGGAAGACCAGCAGTCTCAACTGGCCTGGACCCCTGAGATCCCTCAGACACTAAGCCACCTACCAGGCAACATATAACAGCTGACACATATACAGCAGAGAACTGCCTGATCTGGCCTCAGTGAGAGAATATGCCCCTAATCCTTGAGAAACTTGAGGCCGCAGGGAGTGGAGAGGTCTGGTGGGATGGGAGTGGTAGGGGTGGTGATGGGGGCAAGGGGATGGTATGGAATGGGGAGTGGTAGGTGTGGGGCAGACCAATATGGAGATGAAGTCTGGACTGTAAAAAAAATAAAAACAAAATTTAACAAAATTCTGTTAAAGAATAAAAACAAAAAAGAAAGAAATGGTAGCAAGGCTCTCCATGGACAAGAGGTAGAAGTGAAGTACACTGAGAACCTCCTAACTCTTCAGGCTCTGGAGCCACAGGCAAGAATACACTGCTAGGAAATGCCTATCCTAAGAAATAGGAGTCAAAAGCCCTAAAGACTTTCATAGACCCAGAACAAAACTAAAGTAAAAAAATAAATAAATAAACAAACAAACAAACAAAAAACAAAATTGGCTGAACAAGGAGAAAAGAGGATGCATTTTCTGTCATGACCTGAGGCAAGATGCCTCCTAATCCAAAACACGTGTTGTAATTTCATTCTGTTGCTATGACAAATACTCTGACCAAAAGCCACTGAAAGAAGGAAAGTTTGGGTTTCAGCTCCAGGTTGCAGTCCATCACTGAGGAAAAGCATGACAGGATCTTGGAGCAGGAACCATGGAGGAACACAACTTGCTGACCTGCACATGTTCATGCTCAGTTAGCTTTCTTGTATACTCCAGTACCACCTGCCTATGTTAGAGGGATGCCCACAGAGGTCTTAATGGCCCAGACTCTACATCAGTTAATAAGACAGTCCCAATCCCCCACAGACATGTCCACATCCATTCTGATCTAGGCAATCCCTCAACTGAGATTCCCATTTTAGATGATTCTAGGCTGTATCAGGCTGATAGTTATAGCTAATTAAGGCAATGTGGTTGGTTTTGATAAAACTAGAAAAACCCAGATTCCAGTTAGAATATTTGACTATAGTTGGTGACTGCTGGAGGAAGCAGTTATTTTTCTTCTGAGGTATGGCTGCTAGAAGGTGTTCAATGCTCCGTCAGGACTTGGATCTAAACTCTATTTTTTCTTTTTTTGTGGGCTAGGGAGTGTCCAAGCTGGTGGTCCTAAAGAATCCAAGGTAATCTATGCTAAAGGAGGAATCCATTTGCTTGTCTGTGACTTTCATCTCAAAAAGCAAGAAAACACCCTTAGTCCTCACGACAGTCTGAGAGCTTGATAGTATCCTCGACTGGAGCACAAAGGCATTTGCATTGGGCTGGTTGCCAGCTAGAAACATCATGTTTTAGGACTGAAGAGGTAAAAAGGAGTTTTGAGAGAGGGGGGATGGGCCATACATTTTTAAGAAAATCGATTTATTATTATTTCTGGGAGCAGTGGTGAAACAAGCAAGATCTGAGTTAGACGTTCATCCCTCCTGTGACCTAAAGTAAGGCGTCTGCATTGAAGACCTAGAAGTGAGATCTTGTCCTATGGAGGAACAGGACTGATTACCATCGGATATTTGCACTATGTAACAGAGAGTGGAAAATGCATGATTTTACTCCATAACTGGTGTTTTAGGGATGGGGAGTTTTGCCAGGTTCATATATGACCTATATTAAGTGACTATAGTCAAACTCTCTGGTCCCTGTGCAAAAGGGAATATGGCTGCCCTTTTGCCCTGCTAATAGCTCTCTCTGCTTGAGATCTCATTACATATAAGGATTGCTAACTTGAAGGTACTAGATTATCTACAATTTTGAGAAGAGGTGTGTTCTAATTTGGTTTTCTGTCACAGTAATAAAATACTCTGACTAAAAACAACTTTCAAAGAAGGGAGTTTATTTAGCTTATACCTACAGGTAACTGTCCATCACTGAGGGAAACCAGGGCAGGAATTATAAAAGGATGCTAGCACAGAAACCAGGGAGAAGCACTTGTTATTGGCCTTCTCTGAGACTCATATTATCTTTCTTATACAGTCCAGATCCACCTATCTAAGGATGGTGGCCCTTAATGGGATAAACACTCTTACAGTAGTAATCAATGAAAACAATTTCTCATCAGCATGGCCACAGGCCATTGTAATCTATATAATTCCCCATTTGCGATTCCCTCGGTGGACAGCAAAAATTACTACAAAAGGAGCCTAGAGACTTGTGGGAGAGGAGTGGAAGCTATATTTGATTCCTTTCCACTGAAATGGGTTATTATTTCATTAGAAGATTCCTGGTTCAGTAAGTGAAAGTTGTGGTATTTACACATCGGGGGAAATGATCCTCTTTCTGCGAAACAATGTGAACTCTGGAAGAAAGGAGCTGTGTAAAATTATTGAGAATAGGGTTCCTGAGTCTCAGTAGAATGGTTAATAACTGAACAGACACTACTACAGGAGTGTCCACAAGACCAAGATATTTATTATATCAGCTTCCTGAAAGGTATAGAAGCTATTTATAAACATCATTAAATCCTATGAAGGAAGGCCTCTGACATATTTATATAAGATTGTCCTCAATGTTCTTGAAATTAATCCTAAATGAATGAATGAATACCTTCGGAAGTCCCATCATAAAATCAGATCATCAGGGATCAACACTCAAATTTTCTACTTATGGACCAGAGCAGTTTTCCTTTCAGATTCAGGAATATTGTTAGCTATTAACTTGATTAAATATGCAAACAATGGTCTAAGACGAAGAAAGAAATGTTCATCTGTGACTGGTTTGAGAATGAACACATCTAGATTCCAATTTAATAATTCAAATTTGAAATAATGAGTGAACAAGGAAGAAACCATCACATTCTTCTGGAGATTTAAAATACCATCTTTAGAGGGTGGTTGAGGATCAGAAAGGAAAAAGGTAGAACAAGCAACATTGTCTAGTGTCCCCCAAGGGAAGGCTGTTTCCTTTTGGTAGAATATTTTTATTTATTCCTCACAATTTCATACACATAAACAATGTATTTTTATTATAACCACCCTAAACTTCTCCTTCTCACTCTCCCTAGTTTCCTCCCCAAATTTCCTACTCCCCCTCATGTTATTTCCTGTTTGTTGTTGTAACCACTACATCTAATCAATATTTCCTGTTGGAACATTGGTCTTACAGACTTGTTCTTCTGCAGTTCTTGTGCACATATCCACAGCACGAGTTCATGAATAGAATGACCCTGGTTATTTTGAGAGTAATTTCTAGATGTTCAACTGTCAACATGAGAGGTGTTTTCAACAATGAGGCCTAACCATTCAGCTAGAATGGGTAACCAAAGTAAATTACAATAACTTATATTGTTCTGGAAACCACTGGAACCGCCTTAACCAAAGTCTCATAGGGAAATATCTTATGATTTACACTGATATTTTCATTTGTAACCCATCTGGAAGCAACATTGTCCACACATGCAGCATAATCCCATTTAAACTAATTTTTATTTAATTTTTACATACAGTACATTTTATATGTGTATAATGTATATAATTATAAATGTATATAATCATATTCTTTCCCCACCCCCACTACTCCAAGATCCTCCACCCTCTACCCAGCAAACTTCATACACTGATTCTTTGTAAAAAAACAAACACAAATCAAAGGTCAAACAAAAAATATTCACTTTCCTTAAAGTTGTATTGTGAAATTAGCTAGCAGGATTTGATGAGGCCTTTTCATATCCACCTTCTGGATTGATTAACCTACATATTATGCCTTCTCTACTCCACCTAATCCACTCCTGCTTAACTACCTCCTTTAAACCCAAAAGTTTTCTTTCTCTTTTTTCATATCACTTATATTCTACTGTCCCTCCAATTATATTTTAACTGTGCTAGAATATAGTACAGTTTTATATGGCTTTTCGCACAGCCTCCCTTGTGTTAGCCCTCTCCTTGTCCTCTACATATCTCCACAATCTGGTACCATTTTCTGTTTAAAATGTGAATAGTCAGAAATGGAGGTTGCAATAATGGAATATTTTTCATTAGCTATAGAATCAAAGAAGAGAGAAAAGCTAATATGTTACCATCTTTTAATAAAATAAAGGAATTGATGGTGTGAGAACTCAGTCTCCACTGACATATACCATAAAACATGCATGTGTAGATGCCATATTTACAGGGTGAAGAATGCTCCTTTGACATCACAGCATCACAGTAATCATGGTATTTCACATAATCACAATGCCAAACTGGTATATGCACACTGTAGGACCTGGAGTATGGCGAGAAAACTGAAAATGATGGATAATGAGAAAGACACACTGTAGTACATGAATTATGGCGAGAACATTCAAAAACGTGAAATAAATACACTTCTAAATAACTCTACTTAAAGTAGAAATCAAAACAGAAAGGTAATTCAGGCAACATGTTAGCTTTAGGAACATTATCGTTTCAAACAACAGCTGTTGTTCTTTTGTGGGTAAATTAATATCGTGATATTGCTTCAGGATAAAATTTCAAATAAAAAGTTGTTCTGTTTATATTACCTCTTCTGTAAGCTGAGTTTTAATAATGACATGATTCTTTCTCATTTAACACGGGAAAATTTTATTTTTGACATTTTTCATTAGCTATAAAATCAAAGAAGAGAGAAGAGCTATTATGTTACCATCTTTTAATAAAATAAAGGAATTGATGGTGTGAGAACTCAGTCTCCACTGACATATACCAGTTTGGCCATGTGATTATGTGAAATACCATGATTACTGTGATGCTGTGATGTCAAAGGAGCATTCTTCACCCTGTAAATATGGCATCTACACATGCATGTTTTATGTGGTAAGGGAGCAATCTGGGGAATGATCATGGGGAGAGAATATGAGTGATTCACAGTAGTTTAGTGTTCTCAAAGATGCCGATGACAAGAGGAGGGCTTCTGTGTCACTCACAGAGCACCAGCTCATGTCTATGTCAGAGAAGATTCAATTAGGGTGAAAAGGGCTAGAGATGGGTTAAAGATGTGTTGGGAAGGGGACATATGACTTAGCACAGAGTAACTAAATATAATTTTGTTGTCTGCTGATGTTATAACAGTAAAGTTATATAATAAATGTCTAAAAAGAACAGAACATGAGATGATAGAATTAGCTTCATATTTTTTCTGTTACACATTGGTGCTTTCAAATTACTAAAGTAACTACAGAAATGTCAAAAATAAAATTTTCCCGTGTTAAATGAGAAAGAATCATGTCATTATTAGAACTCTGCTTTCAACAAATAGGTAATATAAACAGAACAACTTTTTATTTGAAATTTTATCCTGAAGCAATATCAAGATATTAATTTACCCACAAAAGAACAACAGCTGTTGTTTGAAAAGATAATGTTCCTAAAGCTAACATGTTGCCTGAATTACCTTTCTGTTTTGATTTCTACTTTAAGTAGAGTTATTTAGAAGTGTATTTATTTTAAATTGAGTTGTTTATCATATTGTTTTTTGCTCTATCTTAATCCTATTAAATCAAATTGTGTTGTGCTCAGACAGTTTCACACCTTGGAAGTCTACTTTTGAAAATCTTTAAAGATTTTCTTTATAGTTGATTTTTCTAACTTACCATGGGATTTTAAAAATAATGCAAAATTTTTCTTTAGATATACGGCACTGTAAACTCTCACTGTGATTGAGCACTGGGTTATGATGATGCCAAATGGCATTGGTTTCTGTTGCTTATGTTCTTGTGCTTGCCTCTGATCTGGTTATCTCTGATGTTAACTGTCCTTGTTGTCACTGACTGGAGCTTGTCCCTCCTATGTGCCTGTGAGCCTGATTGTGACAGACTTCCTGGGAGTGAATCTGTCTCTGAGTGTGTGCAGGGTGGGGTACCTGGAGGGTAAGAGCTGCCCCTGACTGTGGTTGCAGACAGGATGGGTGGTTTGTCTCCAATAGGGCAGGAAGTACTGTGTATCCAGGGCCCCGGGAGTGGAGGGGAGGGGGCAGTTAGCCTAGGTATTAGGACTGGGTGGAAGTCTCACCTAGAAGACTGGTTGTGATGGGCAGGGTTGGGGAGTAGAGTACATGATCTGCCCCCAGAAGCAGTTTTGGACAACAAGAGTGAGTTATGTATTAAGCTTCAATGAGATGGAACATATGCATAAATGAAGAAACTTCCATGGGGTAGAACTCATATCTAACATTTAAATGTAAAGTGGTTTGGAAGAATAAAGGTAAAATTATACAATAAGAAGGGTTGAGTGAAAGGGTTAGAAAAAAGAATAGAGAAGTATATGTGGGTAAGGATGATATAGTAAAGACCTTTGAGAAATCAAGTACAAACGTCATAAATATGTACAAGGAGTGTATAAAAGGAGTAACATGTTTTTCCCATAAAGGGTAAACAATAACTCACTCAAACACAATAAAATAAAAAGTGCATTGGCAAGTATGGATTGATTCTTTTCATGTTGTAAATTAATTGAGGTCCTGACTCCTCCTGAACATTAAGAGCTATTTCCATTATATTTGGTCACCCTCTTGTAAGTGATAGTAAGATCTTATTGCTGAAGATGCCACATGTTTAAGTCACAGGGCATAGAGAAATCAGGTTGATACTTACCTAGAAGCTTCATTGTTATTGGCTAACTTTCATAGTGCTGATCAATTCTAAGTACAGCACTAGGTAAGAAAAGTCATCAAGAACCTTATTGAGGAGGAAGGGAAACCTGTGAGCTACCTGTGTAACTACCAGTCTGGAAAGACATTCCCACTGATGTGCAGAAGAATAATGGAAGTGAAGAATAAAAATTTTTTACTGAACTCTTCTTCACCCTAGAACCCAACCCCTCCCATCTTCTGGAGATTGTTCCCGGAACACTCCTAAACTCTTCACCCCAGAATGCATTCCTGAACTTCTCACCCTGGAGTTCGAACCCTCCCAACTAAAGACTGTTCCAGGAACATTTTTGAGATAGGGGTCTCCTGGAACAATCTCAAGAATGAACCGGGTACATTGCCAAATGATAGGACATGACCCCTTAGTTACGTAGATTCCCTTGACAGAACCCCTTGTCCCTTGGCAGAACCCCTTAGTGATGTAACTTGTACTTTCCCTGCCCAGCTCTCCCCCCTTGAGTTTTCCTATATAAGCCTGTGAAAAATCCTGGCTGATTGTCGACTCTCCTCTACACCATACTAGGTGCATGAGTTTCGACCCCAGAGCTCTGGTCCATGTTCCATGTGCTTTCTTGCTGTTGCTCTATTAAATCTTGCCTTCTACATTTTAAGTACGGTCTCAGTGTCTTCTTGGGTCCGCGACTGTCCCGGGGCTTGAGTGCTTGAGTGAGGGTCTCCCTTCGGGGGTCCTTCATTTGGTGCATTGGCCGGGAATCAGCGCGACCACCCAGAGGTCCTAGACCCACTTAAAGGTAAAATTCTTTGTTCTGTCTTGGTCTGGTGTCTGTGTTCTGTTTCTAAGTTTGGTGCGATCGCAGTTTCGGTTTTGCGGACGCTCAGTGAGACCGCGCTCCGAGAGGGAAAGCGGGGTGGATAAGGATAGACGTGTCCAGGTGTCCACCGTCCGTTCACCCTGGGAGACGTCCCAGGAGGAACAGGGGAGGACCAGGGACGCCTGGTAGACCCCTTTGGAGGCCAAGAGACCATTTGGGGTTGTGAGATCGTGGGTTTGAGTCCCACCTCGTGCCCAGTTGCGAGATCGTGGGTTCGAGTCCCACCTCGCGTTTTGTTGCAAGATCGTGGGTTTGAGTCCCACCTCGCGTTTTGTTGCGAGACCGTGGGTTTGAGTCCCACCTCGTGTTTGGTCACGGGATCGTGGGTTAGAGTCCCACCTCGTGCAGAGGGTCTCAATCGGCCGGCCTTGGAAAGGCCATCTGATTCTTTGAGTTGCTTGTGGTCGACGCAAAGTCGCCGCCGTTTCTGGTTTCTTTTTTGTCTTAGTCTCGTGTCCGCTCTTGTTGTGTCTACTGTTTTTCTAGAAATGGGACAATCTGTGTCCACTCCCCTTTCTCTGACTCTGGAGCATTGGAAGGAGGTGCGGGTCAGAGCCCACAACCAGTCGGTGGAGGTCAGAAAGGGTCCGTGGCAGACCTTTTGTGCCTCCGAATGGCCGACGTTTGGAGTGGGCTGGCCACCAGAAGGTGCTTTTGACTTGTCACTAATCGCTGCCGTTAGGCGAATTGTTTTTCAGGAGGAAGGGGGTCACCCTGATCAGATCCCCTACATTGTGACCTGGCAGAATCTCGTCCAATTCCCACCTCCGTGGGTCAAGCCTTGGACCCCAAATTCTTCGAAACTGATGGTCGCAGTTGCCCAGTCTGATGCAGCCGGAAAGTCCAGCCTGTCAGCACCCCCCAAGATTTATCCAGAGATTGACGACCTTCTCTGGATGGACTCCCAACCTCCTCCCCCTTACCCCCTGCCCCAACAGCCACCTGCAGCTGCCCCACCACAGGGACCAATAGCGAGAGGGGCTCAGGGACCGGCGGGGGGGACTCGGAGTCGCCGAGGCCGAAGCCCTGGGGAGGAAGGGGGGCCAGATTCAACAGTTGCCCTGCCACTTAGAGCACATGTGGGAGGGCCAGCGCCAGGACCTAATGATCTCATTCCTTTACAGTACTGGCCTTTTTCCTCTTCTGATTTATATAATTGGAAAACTAACCACCCTCCCTTCTCAGAGAACCCCTCTGGGCTTACTGGGCTCCTTGAGTCACTTATGTTCTCCCATCAACCTACTTGGGATGATTGTCAGCAGCTTTTGCAGGTTCTTTTCACCACAGAAGAAAGAGAAAGAATTCTCATGGAGGCAAGAAAAAATGTTCTAGGAGAGGACGGCACACCCACTGCCCTCCCTAACCTCGTGGACGAGGCTTTCCCCTTGAACCGCCCCAACTGGGACTACAACACCGCGGAAGGTAGGGGACGCCTCCTTGTCTATCGCCGGACTCTAGTGGCAGGTCTCAGAGGAGCCGCTAGATGGCCCACCAATTTGGCTAAGGTAAGAGAGGTCTTGCAGGGGCAGACTGAACCACCCTCAATCTTCCTTGAGCGTCTCATGGAGGCATATAGAAGGTACACCCCTTTTGACCCCTCGTCAGAGGGACAGAAGGCCGCTGTAGCCATGGCCTTCATTGGTCAGTCCGCTCCCGACATTAAGAAAAAGCTGCAAAGGCTGGAGGGGCTCCAAGATTTAGTAAAAGAAGCAGAGAAAGTCTATCATAAGAGAGAAACAGAAGAAGAGAGGCAGGAGAGAGAAAAGAAAGAGATGGAGGAGAGGGAAAATAGACAGGACCGCCGTCAGGAGAGAAATCTGAGTAAAATTTTGGCCACAGTTGTAAATGATAGACAGTCAGAAAAAGGTAAAACAGGGCTCCTGGGCAACAGGGCAGGGAAGCCGCCAGGTGGCAGAAAAATACCACTGGAAAAAGACCAATGCGCCTATTGCAAAGAGAAAGAACACTGGGCTAGAGACTGCCCTAAAAACCGGGAGCGATCTAAGGTCCTGACCCTAGAAGATGATTAGGGAAGTCGGGGCTCAGACCCCCTCCCTGAGCCTAGGGTAACTTTGTCCGTGGAGGGGACTCCCGTCAATTTCCTGATAGACACCGGAGCAGAGCATTCAGTACTCACTAACCACCTAGGCAAGCTAGGCTCCAAAAAGACCATGGTAATTGGAGCCACTGGCAGTAAATTTTACCCCTGGACGACCAAACGAGCTCTTCAGATAGACAAGAACATAGTGACCCACTCCTTCCTGGTGATACCTGAGTGCCCTGCTCCCCTCTTGGGGCGCGATCTGCTAACCAAACTAAAGGCTCAAGTCCAATTTACTTCAGAAGGCCCACAAGTAAGCTGGGGAAAAGCCCCTGTTGCCTGCCTTGTCCTCAACACAGAGGAAGATCCTTGAAGAAATCCTGCCAAGATTTGGAATCCCTAAGGTAATCGGGTCCGACAATGGACCAGCCTTTGTTGCCCAGGTAAGTCAGGGCTTGGCCACTCAGTTGGGCATTAATTGGAAATTACACTGTGCTTACCGCCCTCAAAGCTCAGGACAGGTAGAGAGGATGAATAGAACCTTAAAAAAGACCTTGACTAAATTAGCCATTGAGACCGGCGGAAAAGACTGGGTGGCTCTCCTTCCTCTTGCGCTCTTCCGAGCCCGAAACACCCCTGGACGTTTCGGGCTCACTCCTTTTGAAGTTCTGTATGGAGGACCTCCCCCCTTAATGGAGGCTGGTGGAACATTGGTTTCCGACTCTGACCCTGTCTTACCCTCCTCTTTGCTTATTCATTTAAAGGCCTTAGAAGTGATTAGGACCCAGATTTGGGACCAACTGAAGGCAGCCTATACCCCAGGGACCACCGCAGTACCCCACGGGTTCCGAGTTGGAGACAAAGTCTTGGTCAGACGGCATCGAACCGGCAGCCTCGAGCCACGGTGGAAGGGACCCTATTTGGTGTTACTGACAACCCCTATTGCGGTAAAAGTTGACGGGATTGCCTCCTGGATCCATGCCTCCCACGTCAAGAGGGCCGCCAGTCAAGATGAAGAAAACCACGAAGACAATTGGACAGTGGCAGCCACTGACAATCCTCTTAAGCTTCGTTTGCGCTGCAGGCGCCACTCTGAACCTAGGGAACCTTAACCCTCATGCTCCAATTCAACAGTCCTGGGAAGTGCTTAATGAGAATTGAAACATTGTATGGGCAACCACTGCAGTCCATCCCCTCTGGACTTGGTGGCCTGATCTCACACCTGACATCTGTCAGTTAGCGGCAGGATCCCCCAATTGGGACCTCCCCGGTCATACTGATCTTAGCAACCCACCCCCTGAACAGCGGTGTGTCCTGGGCGGGATAGGGAACTCGTATGGATGTTCGGGGCAGTTTTACCGAGCTAATCTTAGAGCTGCACAATTTTATGTTTGCCCTGGTCAGGGTCAGAGCAAAAGGCTTCAACAAGAGTGTGGAGGGGCATCAGATTACTTTTGTGGTAAATTGGCATGTGAAACGACAGGGGAAGCTTACTGGAAGCCCTCCTCTGACTGGGACCTAATCACGGTAAAACGAGGTAGTGGCTATGATAAGCCAAACCAAGGAGAAAGAGACCCCAATAAATATCCAGGGCTCTGGGGTGGTGAAGAAGAGCTTAGTGATTTTCCAGAGAATGGGTGCGCTTTTAAAAACAGCCCCTCAGGACCATGCAAAGGTAAATACTGCAACCCTCTACTTATAAGGTTCACCAAAAAAGGAAAACAACACCGTTTGAGTTGGCTTAAAGGGAATAGGTGGGGTTGGCGAATATACATTCCACTAAGAGATCCTGGGTTCATTTTCACGATCAGACTGACAGTGAGAGAGCCGGCGGTGACACTCGTGGGGCCCAACAAGGTCCTTATAGAACAGGGCCCCCCAGTCGTACCGGCTCCCCCAAAGGTCCCGACCGTACCAACTCCACAAACTCCACAGTCCAACACAGTGGTACCCTCCCTAGGAACTAATACTCCCCTTATAAAGCCTACCTTGGCTTCCCCATCGCCCCTAGGTACAGAGAACCGTCTGGTCAGTCTAGTCCAGGGAGCTTTTTTAGCTTTAAATAGGACTAACCCTAATATGACTCAATCGTGCTGGTTATGCTATGCCTCTAGCCCCCCTTATTATGAAGGAATAGCTCAGATCAGGACTTATAATACTACTTCAGATCATTCTCAATGCCTTTGGGGAGAAAACAGAAAGTTGACTCTAGCAGCAGTTTCAGGAAGAGGGCTTTGTTTGGGCCGGGTACCTCAGGATAAAGGGCACCTCTGTAATCAGACCCAGGACATCCAGTCTAGCAAAAGTGGTCAGTATCTAGTGCCTCCCCTAGACACAGTGTGGACTTGCAATACCGGTCTCACCCCTTGTGTGTCTATGTCTGTTTTTAATAGTTCCAAAGATTTCTGCATTTTGGTTCAGCTTATTCCCAGACTCTTGTATCATGATGATAGCTCTTTTTTAGACAAATTTGAGCATCAGGTCTGCTGGAGAAGAGAACCCGTTACCTTAACTTTGGCAGTTCTATTAGGATTGGGAGTAGCGGCCGGAGTAGGTACAGGAACCGCTGCCTTAATTAAGACCCCCCAATACTATGAAGAACTACGTGCAGCTATGGATATTGATCTTAGAACTATAGAACAGTCTATAACCAAATTAGAAGAATCTTTAACTTCCCTGTCCGAAGTGGTGCTGCAAAATAGAAGGGGATTAGACTTATTATTCCTTAAAGAAGGAGGACTCTGTGCTGCCCTAAAAGAAGAATGTTGTTTTTATGTTGACCATTCAGGAGTAATCAAAGATTCTATGGCCAAACTTAGAGAACGTCTAGATATACGTAAAAGAGAAAGAGAAAGCCAACAAGGATGGTTTGAAAGCTGGTTTAATAAGTCCCCTTGGCTTACCACTCTCCTCTCCACTATAGCAGGACCTCTAATTACACTTATGCTTTTGCTTACCTTTGGGCCCTGCATCCTTAATAAGTTAGTAGCTTTTATTAGAGAAAGGATAAACGCAGTCCAAGTTATGGTACTAAGGCAACAATATCAAGTCCCCCACGAAGTTGAAAACTCGCTCTAAGATTAGAGCTATTTTCTAAAAGGAGTGGGGAATGAAGAATAAAAATTTTTTACTGAACTCTTCTTCACCCTAGAACCCAACTCCTCCCATCTTCTGGAGATTGTTCCCGGAACACTCCTAAACTCTTCACCCCAGAATGCATTCCTGAACTTCTCACCCTGGAGTTCGAACCCTCCCAACTAAAGACTGTTCCAGGAACATTTTTGAGATAGGGGTCTCCTGGAACAATCTCAAGAATGAACCGGGTACATTGCCAAATGATAGGACATGACCCCTTAGTTACGTAGATTCCCTTGACAGAACCCCTTGTCCCTTGGCAGAACCCCTTAGTGATGTAAACTTGTACTTTCCCTGCCCAGCTCTCCCCCCTTGAGTTTTCCTATATAAGCCTGTGAAAAATCCTGGCTGATTGTCGAATCTCCTCTACACCATACTAGGTGCATGAGTTTCGACCCCAGAGCTCTGGTCCATGTTCCATGTGCTTTCTTGCTGTTGCTCTATTAAATCTTGCCTTCTACATTTTAAGTACGGTCTCAGTGTCTTCTTGGGTCCGCGACTGTCCCGGGGCTTGAGTGCTTGAGTGAGGGTCTCCCTTCGGGGGTCCTTCAGAAGTAGCCAATAACTTTCTGACTAGATTTGAAACTCTCCACAAAATGGAACCTATACTGATACTGTTAACAGTATTGCTAAACAAAAGATGACAACAAAGTAAAAATATGTAGTTGGCTAGATCACAGGTACTTTTGCTATTATAATGCTAAATGGGTATAATAAGTGGTATTCTATGTTGTATTTTTTATGCCTAGAGACTACTGTAACCCTCAATCCTCATCACAAAAGATTCTTTTTCACAGTGAGTACTGATTAATACTGAGATGCACAACCAGTCAACATGTAAGAGAATAATATTCTGTCCACTCATAAATAAGACAGTCATTTCATACCCACTGTCCTAGTTAGGGTTACTATTGCTGTGCTAAAGCATCATGACCAAGTTGGGGAGGAAAAGGTTTATTTGGATTACACTTCTGCATTGTAGTCCCACTCTGGAAGGAAGTCAGGCCAGGGACTTGATCAGGGCTGGAAAGTAGAGGGAGTAGCTAATGCAGAGGACATCGAGAGGTGCTGATTACTGGTTTACTTCCCATGGCTTGCTCAGTCTGATTTCTTATAGAACCCAGGATTACCAGTCAAGGAATGACACCACCCACAATGGGCTGTACCCTCCCCTCTCAATCACTAATTAAGAAAGTGTTCTGTAGCTGCATTTTATGAAGGCATTTTCTCAATGGAGGTTCCTTCATTTCAACTCCTGTTAAGTTGGCATAAAACTAGCCAGCACACCTACTTCTCCACAAGGCTCTAGATAACTGAGGAAGAAGAAATAGAATTATAAGAGCCAGAATCATTAGACATGTGCAGTAAGATATTATTTGCCAGACATAATAACACCTTCTCATGCATGAACTCACATATGAACTCATAATAACTAGCATTACATATCCAAGACTTGTGTAAATCAAGCCATAAAAAATCACAGCATGGATAGGTGTCACTGTCCTGTCTGGGGAGCTAGTGGCAAAGGATGATCATTGTCAGTGTGACAGTCAATTTTCTCTATAGTTACAGGCCCTGAAAGTCTATCCATGTTAAAATAAAATTTCCCACAACTACCTATTCATATACAAGCTTCACTAAGTAATACCCAGTCGGTGGGGATTAGGGTTTTTGTTTTGTTTTGTTTTGTTTTGTTTTGTTTTGTTTTGTTTTGTTTTTAAGAGATAAAGAAAGCATGTGAAGTTGAGATGGGAAAGTAGTGGAGGAAAAGAAGGGAGGAATTGGAGAGAAAGAAATGAAGGGTAGATGTGATCAAAAATACTACTTGTATTACTAATATTAAATACTTTTAGTATTTATTTAAAATACTTAAAAATAAATCAAAGGTATAGGAATTAGAACCTCTCTGGGAATTCCTGTTTTCTTGGAAAGAACACAGTACTATCTATCCAACAAAATATAAATTAAGTACATTATTTGGAAAACATTAACCATATTTGGACAAAAGTACAGAAAATAGTAAATGAATAGTTTTAGAGTTATATTTATTATAACAAATGATTGAAATGCTGCCAACATGTAACAATAAGTTCATGATCAGATAAGACTTGAGTGCTAGGAAAATGTATACCCTGTATAAAAATACCTGAGAAGAGCAAGGATAATATAGACAACAAGAAACATGATTAAAGTTATTTTAATGAAGATGACATTGCAGAGTTAAAACTAATAAAAAAAAAAAAACAAAGCCTCAGTCATTAATGAAAACACTTCACAGGAATGCCCATTAGCCAATCTAATTGAAATTCTCTCTTAAGGTGATTCTAGTTTGTTCCAAATTGACAAAATTAAAAAATAAAAAAATAACAGAACACCCAGCATAGTGTTCTTGAAACAAATTTTAATAGCCATATTCTTGCTTCACATAACATTAAGTTGTGTCACACATATTGCTGAGAACATTTGTGCATCGTATGCCTCTGTTTATAACAGAAAAGCTTTACTCTCACAGATATACCAAGCCACAAATTGAGGAAGATAGAAATGTTCCCAGGTCTAGGTGACCTTGCTTGTCATGTGTTCCAGGATTGAATTTGTAGTTCTTATCATCTGGACTCATGTCCTTTCTTCTTATCTTCTATTCCCTTGACTCACTCTCTGAATAATAAATGATGGAAGAACACAGCAGATAAGGAAGCGTGGCACCTGAAAATGTACTTCTCAGGTCAAAAAACAGAGAGAGAATGCAATAAGCAAACTGCATTGATGAATAACTTATTTCTCTAAAAACAAACCCCTAAAAGCCAGAAACATATTACTCTGAAAGTAGAAATGCCAACTTAGAAAGCATGCTGCTCCAACAGTACCAAATACCAGTTTTTCTAAGTACCATGGGTTCATTGGGGCTCAATCTCCTTAGACTTCCTAACGTATATTGAAAGGAATATCAGGTCACATGGCTAGGTCACATGAAGCTACTCATCAGGGCTCAGTAGACAGCCAGGAATTACCGATAGGTATGTGAATTTCACCCAAACATTCAAGCTAAAGTTATATAATTTACATTTAAAAATACATATTGAGGGTCTCCTAGGTATCAAAAATCGAACCCTAAGGACTTACAGTAGACCACAAAGACAATGGCTCTTTCATAATAGATGGAATATAAATATGTTTTGTATATCATAATACCCATAAAATAAAAAACTATGCATGCTATAAATGTGTGTAGACATTTTCCTCCTCATTATTCAGCAATCTAGGTATGATATAAAATATGCTGAAGTGTTGAAGGGTTGGAGAATATATTATGTCATTTCTTGTGGCAGACTCAAATATCTGGAGAATTTGGTAACCACAGGAGGTCAATTTTCAAGTCAACACTTCATAAATATGGAAAGTTTCCTGGATGTATTAATTTATATCAGTATTGCAGAAATATAAACTATAGTCTACAGTCACGTGTTCAATATAGCCATGTGATTGCCACATAGAATCCTAGTGAATTTTGTTGCTTTTCAACATGGTAGTTGAGACTCAAAAATAAGAAAATAAAGTGTCCCAAGTGAGCCTGTGAAAGTACTATCATATTTTATGTCCTCATACCCTAGTTTGTAAAGATATTGATATCCAGACAAATTTTAAGACAAGAGCCTTATCAAGCATTATCGAACAAATACTTTCTCCCTCTGACCAAATGTGTCTGAATAAATGTCTCAGGTTGCATTAATATCTCTCCCCTTCTCCCTTCTTTCCATCCCATCCTCCTCCTCCTCCTCCTCCTCCTCCTCCTCCTCCTCCTCCTCCTCCTCCTCTTCCTCCTCCTCTTCTTCTTCTTCTTCTTCTTCTTCTTCTTCTTCTTCTTCTTCTTCTTCTTCTTCTTCTTCTTCTTCTTCTTCTTCTCCTCCTTCTCCTTCTCCTTCTTTCTCCTTCTTTCTCCTTCTCCTCCTTCTCCTTCTTCTCTCTCTCTCTCTCTCTCTCTCTCTCTCTCTCTCTCTCTCTTCCATTCTACCTTATAGTTCACCAATACATTGAGAAAATATAATATAAGGACTATAAATTAGCATTGCTGCTGGAGTGTTCCCAAAATATTGAAATAATGCAAAACAAGAAAAGAGCACAGCATGAGAACTGGCTAGTGGGTGAATATACAAACACTAAGTCAAATACATGTTCATAACTCAAAAAGTCTTGAGAGTAAAGGATCTCTGAAATAAAAGGATTTGTTGACCAATTACAGGATCTATTCAGAAATAAACAAACAGGACAAGTTCCTGGAAGTCCCAGAAGCAAGGCCAGACAGCAGTTTGAAAAATAGCTTTTAGACTGGCCTAGCATTGAATAAATGTAAAACAGGTGCTTGCAGGAGGCTAGATATCTTTTTGTTTGTTTGGAGTTTTTGTTTGTTTGTTTGCTTATTTACTTTACATCCTTATCTCTGTCTTCCTTCCTGCTCCCTCTTTCCATATTCTCTCCTGTCATCCTCTCTCCAATTCTCCTCTGAGAGAGTGGAGGTCCCCCCTCCTGGGTTCCCCTCCACCAAGCACCTCTTCTCCCACTGAGGCCAGACAAGACAGCCAAGTTAGGGAAATGGGTTACAGAGAGAGAAAACAGATTTAGGGATAACCCCATACTCTTATTGTTCAGGACCCAAATGCAGACTAAACTACACATCTGCTACATATGTGCTGGGTGCCTAAGTCCAAGGCTGGATATTTTGATTAACTTTCTACAGTTATTATAAGATACCATGACCAAGGCCAACTGTAAAAGAAAGAATTTATTTGAATCTTATAGCTCTAAAGGGTTAGAGTCCTTGACCATGATGGTGAGGAATATATGAGCAGACAGGCAGGAATGCAGGCACAGTGCTGAAGTAGTAGCTAAGAACTCACAACATGAGATAAGAAGATACAGAGTAACTTAAAATTGTGTGAGTCTTTTGCAGCCTCAAAACCTACCATCACACACTTCTTCCAACAAGATCATACTCCTTTTTTTAAAAATATTTTTTATTACGCATTTTCCTCAATTACATTTCCAATGCTATCCCAAAAGCCCCCCACACCCTCCCCCCCCAACTCCCCTACCCACCCATTCCCACTTTTTGGCCCTGGCATTCCCCTATACTGGGTCATATAAAGTTTGCGTGTCCAATGGGCCTCTCTTTCCAGTGATGGCCGACTAGGCCATCTTTTGATACATATGCAGCTAGAGTCAAGAGCTCCGGGGTACTGGTTAGTTCATATTGTTGTTCCACCTATAGGGATACCTTTAGCTCCTTGGGTACTTTCTCTAGCTCCTCCATTGGGGGCCCTGTGATCCATCCAATAACTGACTGTGAGCATCCACTTCTGTGTTCGCTAGGCCCCAGCATAGTCTCACAAGAAACAGCTATATCTGGGTCCTTTCAGCAAAAATCTTGTTAGTGTATGCAATGGTGTCAGCGTTTGGAAGCTGATTATGGGATGGATCCCTGGATATGGCAGTCTCTAGATGGTCCATCCTTTTGTCTCATCTCTAAACTTTGAAGACCATACTCCTGGTACTCCTCAGTAACCAACTGGAGAAAGAAGACTCAAAAGTATAATCATTCAGGGGGAAGGCATTGCCATTCACAACTTCCCATTGTGTTCCTTGACCTTCATAGGCTTGTGGGTCATATCATAATGGAAAATGCATTTAGTCCAACTTCAAAAGCATATATATATATATATATATATATATATATATATATATATAGTATGTTGAGGACATGCAAATTGCATTTTGATTTGAAATGCAGTTACAATTAAGAGATTGCCATAAGTCTCATGAAAGACCTGAAATTTGGGCTTTCAAATGGTGTTGAGACACTTATAAGGCTATGGGGTTTTATGTGAAGTTCTTTGATCCACTTAGACTTGAGCTTTGTACAAGGACATAAGAATGGATCAATTCGCATTCTTCTACATGATAACTGCCAGTTGTGTCAGCACCATTTGTTGAAAATGCTGTCTTTTTTCCCCCACTGGATTGTTTTAGCTCCCTTGTCAAAGATCAAGTGACCATAGGTGTGTGGATTCATTTCTGGGTCTTCAATTCTATTCCAATGGTCTACTTATCGGTGGCTATACCACTACCATGCAGTTTTTATCACAAGTGCTCTGTAGTACAGCTTGAGGTCAGGCATGCTGATTTCCCCAGAGGTTCTTTTATTTTTGAAAATAATTTTTGCTATCCTAGGTTTTTTTTATTATTCCAGATAAATTTGCAAATTGCCCTTTCTAACTCACAGACTGGGGGACAACCAGAGTGTTTATTCTGTAAAGGGAATGAGAATTTCGGGGGTAGAAAGAAGCCTTTACCAGCCAACCATCTGCAAAAACTGTTGACAAACCAGAAGCATGGGGCTGTCACTTGATGTCACTCTGGTTCTTTCTAAGAAGGCTTATGCAGTGACTCGGTGTGGAGGCTGTTCCACTCCAGGCCCTTGAATGTGAAGTGTTATTGGCTTGTCTGGCAGTAGTCTCATTCACTCCTCAATAAACAGCATTGAAATAAAAACAAAAACAAAAAACAAAAACAAAAACAAAAAAACACTATTTGACCAAGGCAACTTGTAAAAGAATGTTTATGTGGGGTTTACAGTTTCAGAGGAGTCCTATATTATGTGGTGGATTGATTAAGAGTGACCCTCACATGATCACATAGTCGAATACTTGGTTCATAATTGGTGAAACTGGTTAGAAAGTATTAGGAGCCATAGCCTCAACAAAGAATGTGCCACTGGGGTGGGGTTTGAGATTTCAAAAGCCCAAACTATTCTCAGTTGTCTCTGCCTCATCCTTGTGTCTCACGTAAGTTTTTAGCTACTTCTCCAAGAAAAAGCCTGGACACTAACCTTTTGAAACGATAATCCCCAAATAAATGCTTACCTCTATAAGTTGTGTTGATCATGGTGCCTTCTCACAGTAATAGAAAAGTACATACAATAGACTTCATGACCATCATGGTAGGGAGCATAACAGCAGGAAGACAAGCATGGTGCTGAGCTCATATTCTGAGACATAGCAATAAGACATAGAGAATGAACTCAAGATAGTGTCTTTTGAAATCTCAAAACCAGTGACATAACTCCTTCAGCAAGGTCACATCTCTTAGTCCTCCTCAAATCGACACTATCTGGGAACCAAATATTCAAACTATGAGGCTTTAGCATTCAAACCAAGGTGGAATGTATAGAGAGTGGTTAGTTAGGAGATGAGAACTTATTTGAAGTAGATGTGGCCTTGTTGGAGGAAGTGTGTTACTGGGGGTGGGGTTTTGTGTTTCAAGTCAGGTCCATTGTGTTGTTTTTTTTTCCCCCTTTGGTGCTGCTTGCCCATCCAGATGTAGAACTCTCAGCTACTTCTTCAGCACAGTGTCTTCCTGCACGCTACTGTGCATGCTACCATTATGATAATGGACTAAACCTCTGAAACTGTAAGTCAGCCCCAATTAAATGTTTTCCTTTATATTAGTTGACTGTGATCATGATGTTTCACCACACAGTAGTATCTCTAACTAAGATACCACCACATAGGCATAACTTGTTCAGTGAAAGGTTGAGAGGAATGACAGTGAGCAGACATAAGAAGGCAGTTTGGGAGAAGTATTTGTTGTGTTGGGAATATTTTAGGTTACAAAGGGGGTACTGTATTATTTGGGAGTGGCATCTAAATTAATGTTTTACCATATAAGCATAACTATGAACTGGGATTTTGTTTGTTTATTTTCAGTCTGTATTTGTTTAATGATGCAGACCTCCCATCTTTCTTCCATATTCTATCATTAAAACTAAATGTAAGACTTTATAATTTTCTCTTTTAAAAAGTTAAGCTCCAAAATTTATCATTTATCATTTCTTTACTTAATTCACTAGACCTTGGAATGTGT
This sequence comes from Mus musculus, assembly GCF_000001635.26. Lineage (NCBI taxonomy): Eukaryota > Metazoa > Chordata > Mammalia > Rodentia > Muridae > Mus > Mus musculus. The sequence goes on from NC_000072.6 coordinate 60,703,565, forward strand.
TCTGTGATATTATCTCTTCTTCTTCTTCTTCTTCTTCTTCTTCTTCTTCTTCTTCTTCTTCTTCTTCTTCTTCTTCTTCTTCTTCTCCTACCCCTTCCCCTCCCCTCCTCCTTCTCCTTCTTCTTCTCCCTCTCCTTCTCCTTCTCCCCCTCCTCCTTCTTCTCCTTCTTCTTTTCCTCCTCCTCCTCCTTCTTCTTCCTCTTCTTCTGCTTCTCCTTCTCTTCTCCTTCTATTTCTCCTCCTTCTCCTCCTCTTGCTCTTCCTCCTCCTCTTCCTCTTCTTCTTCCTCCTCCTACTTCTTCATCTTCATCTCAGAAAACTCAAGTTGCTTGAGTATGTTAGATAAAGCTTGTAAAATAGGTCCAATGTTTAAGCCATCAGGAAATAAATATTAGTCAATGTCCTATAACTATTTTTATTAATAAGAAGGATAGCACAATAGGGAGTGAAAACAGTATAGTTTTCATCACAAACTATATCTGAGACCAGAGCTTATATTACTGGGAGAATGACACTGTCACAGCACACTGTCCTCTGAGTCTAGGTTAACTTCAATATCATCTACATTGGACTCTGCATCCCAACCAGTCAAAGCTACATTAGCTATATTGCCTTCAGCTGAGGCGTGCTTTTGTTTTTAGGCAGCCAAAGGACAAAAATTATTTCTTTAAAACCACTTCAGGGATACTACTATCCCCTTCTGAGATCTCATAGATTATCTCTGAAAATCCAACATCTGAAAATCCGCCATCTGAAAATCACCATACTGTGTGCTCTAACTGCTGTTGCTCTGCTTGCATTTGGGCTGCAGTAAAGTATGGAACCCCTATTATCCTTTACTGTGCAATTCTCTCTTCATGCCAGCTTCATATTCTTAATTTTTCTAACCACCACTCAAATGTCTACTTTCACAATAAGAGGTACATCCCATGTCAATAACAGTTTGAGCTTCTGTGATTTGATCTGATCTGATCTGACTGTCTTTTTGTGTTCCTTTTAAATTTCTTCCCCATGTTCACCCCTTGGTACTTTTTCTGTGACCTTGTCACTCCAAGTACCTGAGGGGATTCTCAGCCCAGATTCCATTGGCCTGTGGGTGTGAGGGATTATCTTGATGGCTAACTGATATAGAGTCCTATTCCAGAACCTTCCGTAGGCATATGATTGTGGGATTCCTAAGAAAGCTAGGAAAGCAAGATATTTCAAGCATGCAGCATTCTTTTTTATTAGATATTTTCTTCATTTACATTTCCAATGCTATCTGAAAGTCCCTATCTCTTAGTCATTTTTGCAGTACTCACTTGGCTATGAGTGATGTTCTCCAGTCAGAGGTAATACTACATGGAAGAGTATGCTGACCTATCTGCAGGTTCCTGCCTGGAGTCCATTCCCTGACTTATCTCAGTGATGGACTGTAAGCTACAAGTATAAGATGAATAACCCTGTCCTTTTCTAGTTGCTTTTGGTGAGTTTTTATCACGCAAACTCAACTCACATTTGCACTGTGATTAAAGAATGGCAAACATCATCACATTCCTTGCAAAGCTGGCACTTGAATGAATCTTAACTACCATTTTAAATGCCTTTTGCTTTTGTTTTAAGAGAATCTGTATATTGTTCTACACACACCTCTCACTATTTAGAAACAACCAAAAACTGCCATTTTCAGAACATTATTTCTGCCCCCTCATAGCAATTTTATGGTTCTCATGGTTCATACCAAAAAGCTGCTTTCTTTCCATTTCTAAAACCGTTCAAAGCAACTGAGAAGTTGTTTTGCAGATAGCATTAATTCTCTGCTGTAGATGATAGTGTTTTGCTTAAAAACTTGTATGACTGATGACATAGAATCCCTATTAGGAGATGAAATTCCATGTAACCTCTTTTCCCATTATAAGTGATTGGTCACAATTTTAAACTTGAAATTGTAAGAAACATGAAACATCACTGTACTTACAAGGTAGTACGATAGGTTGTGTGTCTCTCCATGATCTATCCTTCCAACTATCCACCCATATATCTCTAATTGTCTTTCTTTTTTTTTTTATTAGGTATTTTCCTCGTTTACATTTTCAATGCTATCCCAAAGGTCCCCAATACCCACCCCCCCAATCCCCTACCCACCCACTCCCCCTTTTTGGCCCTGGCGTTCCCCTGTACTGGGGCATATAAAGTTTGCAAGTCCAATGGGCCTCTCTTTGCAATGATGGCCAACTAGGCCATCTTTTGATACATATGCAGCCAAAGACAAGAGCTCCCGGGTACTGGTTAGTTCATATTGTTGTTCCACCTATAGGGTTGCAGTTTCCTTTACCTCTAATTGTCTTTCAATACACCTATTTTTATTGGTACCAAGCTTGGAAGTGAGGACCTCAGGCACCTTCAGCACTCTGCCACTAAATAATGAAGGAAATGAAAATAAAGTCAGAGATGCTGTAACACAGCAGGACCATTGGAATATTTGTTCTTCTTCCTCTTAGAGATGTGAACTTCTGTTTTGAAATGTAAACAAATCTCCTCCAGGGAGAGAAAGAGAATGTCTCTAGCTTCCCTGTACTATTCTAGAATACAGACAAATGGCCCCACTGGGAGGTTTATTTTTAAGGTTACTATAGTCAACCATCCTTTACACAGAAAACCTAGGTCATAAATAAATGGACAACAAGATTTTCATAGTATGGTGATACAGACATAAGTGCTGCTTTCTTACCTGTTTGGATTTGCTGCAAGATGACATTCTACTCTAGAGCCTGTGTTGCTTAGTGTTGCCCAGTTGACAAGATCAGAATTCCCTAGACAGCCTCTGATACCTCTGTGCACACTTGCAAGGGAGTTATCTAAATTACATTAATTGAAGTGGGAAAATTTACCTTAACTGTGGATGATACTGTTTTTCAGGGGTAGCATCTTAGACTGAATAAATAGGAGAAAGTATGTTCAGTAGAAGCATTCGTTTCTCTACCAATTTACACACAGGAACGTTCGAACAACAGAATAGAACTATGCTAATTGTATGCTCAGGCCCAAGAGCAAAGAAGCCACCACAGGAAGGTTCTTGGGGCGAAGCAGCTGATGACGTTGGAACAGTATTTCTTTGACTAGTTGCTCCTTATCCTATGCATTGATGCTAGCTTAGACCCAGTAGCCAATAGTTCTTGAACTTCTTTTATTTCCATTTTTCCAGCCTATGGCTTCTATGAATAAAATTCCAGCTTCTTCTGGAATTACTTTGTGACTCTTTCATATGTTTATGGATCTTTTGTGTATAAATTTGCCTGTATACAAGGGCACTCAGTGATCTATCTGTGAAGCTCATTTTCCTTTCAACCAGATTTCAGAATATGAAACTGGCATACATTTGAAGTTTTTTATTGGTCGTAGTAGCACTCATCTTTCCACTTAGTTTATTTTGATTTTGTGAATGAAGTGATCATCCTGTGGCTTACCAAAGTATCTAATCACCAGTGAAGACAGGTTTTCTTAGCCTGTTTCCATGGTGCCCTGTGGTTCTTGTTCTGGGATTGTCCTACCAATATTACTGTTCATCACATTAATTGTAATAAGTTTTGTTAAGTGACGGCAATTGGTTCTTCTTATCTGGAGAATATGCCATTTGTGGTTGTATTGTTGAGTGCTGTCTCATAACAGGATAGTCTACTGTTTTGATTTTTTTTCCTCACTTACAGAGAAATATGACACCTTTATTATTTTCAGTGATGTGGTGTTCCTCTTGTAACATCATTTACTATTTTGGCAAAAGAAATATTCTCTATCTCTACTCATCAAATATAGTATTTTAAGATGCTACATGGAAGAACCACAGTACCAAAGAAACCCCCCTCTTCATTATCCAGACTTCTGTTCCATTCACACCCCAATCTCTCAGTCTAGTACCTGAAGAATACATCAAGTCCCACTCATTGTTTGCTGGCTCCTCCTAATGTTTGGAGAGATTACAGAGCTACTTAGGGATATAGTTATTCCCTCTCTTTGATTCCCAGAGCTTAATTGGCCAATTAATGTAACATCTTGTTGTTATGTATTGCTCTAGTGGTCAGAGGAAGATGAAGCTTGGTTCTTAGGTCTCTATTCAAGATAGAGAATACTTCTTTGCTTTCTAGCAGAGGAAAGAGAAAATCTTTGGCCAGAAGGAGTAGGGATATTTAAGTCCCAGGAGTGTCAATAGAACCTGGAGTTTGGGAGTTTGCTGCTACAATCTCCATCCTACAAGTGTTTTTGTGGCATATTGATCGGGAACTCTTTGGCCCAATACTCTTGAGTATTGTAAACGGGGTATACGGTAGATCAATATTTAGCTTTGTAAGGGACCTCCATGCTGATTTCCTAGTGGCTAGTCAACTTCACATATCTGGGTCTCACTGTTCTCCAACTTGAGCCTTGTACAGTAGAATTGAGAGTTTAGCATTCTGTAACATTATGCTGCTAGTCCTAATCACCCCCACAGCCACAGCTGTAAAAATGAGTTACGTGACACTAGCCATCAAGTACCTCTAACTCCTCAGATTTTCATATTTCCTTCTTGATCTGTAATTGTTTACCCTCAGTGTCTTCCTTCCTTGGTCAGTTATACTCAGCAAAAGCCATGTGACTTAATGTTTTCCTATTTAGTACTTCTCTCAACATCTCCCGTGGATGTGTCATAAAGCCTGTGAGTTCTGTCTTCTGGAATCTCCTTCAGTTCCTGTAGAGTAAATTTAACTCCAGCACTCCTACAAGGCTCCTTTGCATCTCTCTTCTTTGCTAGGCAATATTCAAAGTTATTCTCAAGTCCATCATTCAATGCTTAGTGTAGTGCAATTACTCTTTTTAGTAAATATGTAAATTTCAAAACTTTTTGTCAAGTCTAATAATTGGTTGTTGGTAATGTAATTCAAATAGAATGAGGCTAGTTATTTTTCTCCTTTAAATTATTCATTTTTAAAATTTTCATTGTGTAAGGCATTGCACATACTCCTGTGTTTCCTATGAACATTTTCTTTATATTACACAATTTACTGTAAATAAAATTTCTTTTTTTTTACTTTTTTAAATAAATCTTTTTATTAGGTATTTTCTTCATTTACAGTTCCAGTGCTATCCCAAAAGTCCCGCATACCCACCCACTCCCACTTCTTGGCCCTGGCGTTCCCCTGTAAATAAAATTTCTAATGCCTGCCTTGTTTCTCTCTCAGCTCCTCCTTTTAGTTCTTGGCTCTACTAAACAGTTTCAATTCTATTTTCATGTCATAGACATAAAAAAATTTAGGAACTGTGATGAAAGAAAATATTTGTCCTTCTGAGCCTGATTTAAACTCATTTAAAATGAATATCTCTAGTTGCATCTATCTTCCTCTGAAAAGTATAACTTCTTTATGCCTTACAAATCCATTGTGCATATACTTATTGCTTTCTCTCTTGTTGGCATCTAGTAAGGTTACTTAATAGGCCATTGTGAATAAATCTGCAGGAAACATTGAAGAATAAGTGTCCCTGTGGTATATTGATTTGGAAGCCTTTGGACCAATACCCTTGAGTGTTGAAGATGGGGTGTATGCTAGAGCCATATTTAGCTTTGTACGGACCTCCATGCTGATTTCCTAGTGGCTAGTCAACTTCACATTACCACCATCAGTGTACGAAAGGACTCCTGTCAGTATGTTGCCAGAATTTGTTATTGCTTTCATAGTGACTGCCATTCTTACAGGAATAATATTTATCACAGTCTAGTTCTAATCTTCATTCCATTGATAGCTAGTAAGACTGAACATATTTTTATTGTGGTGATCCTTTCTTTTTCTTCCATTGAGAACTTTTGATCATTTCATTAACTCATTTGTTGATTGCGCTTGATGTCTTGTTTCGTTTTTGGATTTTGTTGGTTTTGTTTTATGGGTTTTTTGTTCAGTTCTTCATATGTTCTAGATGATAACCCTCTGACTCTGTGTCATATATATAGCTACCAAAGATGTCCTTTCATTTAGTAGACTGTCACTTGACCTGATTGCCTATTTTCTTTACTATGCAGAAGCTTTTAAATTTCAATTCTAAAACAGCTAAACTGACTTCTATCGTATCGAATGAATCTAATTCACAATAAGCAGTAGATTTCAGCTAATTAAATGATTATCTTATATTTAGTTATGGTCACTTCAGTCCAATATACATAGTTCCTGACTATACTTCATTTGCTCAGGTTCCTTAGAATTGAGCAGTAAAATCCTTGGCATATATATCTCCACATGTAATAAAATAAATTCCAGTTAGAGCTCTAGGTTCATTTTAAGTCAACTAGATAAAGATTACTATGTTATTATTGTTAATATATGAAGTTATCATCTTCACATATTACATATGCACAAAACACATGCAACTGAATTGCTTATGCCTTGCAAAGGATGTCATCTATGCTTCTTTAAGTGCTGGAACATAATGGGATCCATCACACACACACACACACACACACCTTATCTAAGCTCACAGAAAATCCTGCTCTTTCTTTCTTGTGCAATTCCCCTCAAGACAGGATAGCACACTTCTACAGAGGGGATGTCACTGAGGCTTGTTTGTATCCCTCCATAGAGGCTCAGAGGTTTCAAGTACGTTATTCTCCCCCAAAGGAAGAAAGGACAAGAGAGATGCTGTTTGTGAAACAACCCTGCTGTCTGCACACATGCCATTCACCAGTGTGCCTGACAGCAAAGCATCCCTCTCTTCACTGACATTTGTGCTTCCCAGCTACTGTTCAGACTCTGCTGGTCCATGGTCCTTCCTCTGAAAGCACGAGTGAATGTACAAAGAATTCCATTCTATTTTTGTCTTGTCTGCTTTGCTCAATCCCCCTGATATCACTTCAGCTTAGCATTCATCTGCTCAGACAAAGAGCATGCCACTTCCTGCTATCCATCCATCAATCACAAGAACTAACAAAAGGGGTTCATTAAAGGAGTTAAGTGTTTTGTTATTATAAGAGGCAAGAAAGCAAATATTGGTTTATTTCTATTATGGTATGCTTTTATAACAGCACCGAACACTGTTCTCTCCTTAGTTAACTGTAACCCTCAAAAATTACTCAGTTTCTTTATGATATTACTCTGATGAGCAAAAGAATAACTATGAGGTTTTGTTGTTTAAAAATAAAGGGCTTATATGTAATTATTGGGAAGGCTCAGTGGGCTTTGTTCGTTTGTTTGTTTTCTCATATGTGTATCATGTGAAGAATCACTTCAGTCCTTGGTAAATTTTGAATGCTGATATAAATAAGTATAGCACAGGTACTGGCTGATTTTGTGTGTCACCTTGACAGGAGCAGGAGTTATCATAGAAAAAGAAGTCTCTCTTGAGGAAATGTCTCCATGAGATCCATCTGTAAGGCATCTTCTCAATTAGTGATCAAGGGTGGGAGGGCCTATTGTGAGTGGCACCATCCCTGGGCTGATAATCTTGGGTTCTATTAAAAAAAAAAAAAAGCAAGCTGAGCAAGCCAGGGGAAGCAAGCCAGTAAAAAACATCCCTCCATGGCCTCTGCATCAGCTCCTGCTCCCTGACCTGCATGAGTTCCAGTCCTGACTTCTTTCGGTGGTGAACAGCAATGTGGAAAATGTAAGCTGAATAAACCCTTTCCTCCCCATCTTGCTTCTGGGTCATGGTGTTTTGTGCAGGAATAGAAACCCGAACTAAGACGACACACAATTAACAACTTCTCTAGAGAGCACTTTAAAGGAACATTTTCATCAGAAGTTTATAATAGGGTAAAATCCTTCTATCTAAGAGTACTGAAGGCTCCATAGCTCACACACTTCAGAAGGAAACCCTAGCTTGTCCTTTTGCAGAAGGACTGAGCCCAGATGTTATTGATAATTATACTATTACATAGAAAATCACTCTATTTTTCTATAAAATTGCTTTTCAGCAAAGCTTTCAAGTTCTTAGAAAATTCAGGGCAATTGATGCAGCCAAGATTTGACAAATGTCTCAGTAGGGAAAGAATGAACAATACAGCAAACTGAGATGATTTCTAAAATTCAATGTTTACTTTCCAAAATAACAGTGAAAGCATTTTGGCTGCTTGTATCTGCATTAGAAGGGGAAAAACCTGGGCATGTCTGTTATTTGCATGACGAAACACATGGATAATCTGTCCCTTGGTGCTGAAGACATAATACCTTAAATGTGTATTTATCAGTTTTGATAGTCAGTACAGTTTAACTAATAAACTGCCATACTCTGCTTTTTCAGTCGTAGAAGTAGCTCTTAGCCTGTGCATGTATTTCTAAGAGCTCTCCCTTCTAGGACTTACACCTCATACCTAGCGATGGGGTTCTTCCATTCACAGCTCTACCAAGTTGCTTGTATCTAATATGCCTCATTTAACTCTGGCAGCCAGACCAACACAAGAATTTGGTTAGTGAGACTGAAAGACACAGAAGCTTCTGGTCTGGTGGCTGAGTCTTACAGTAGCGGTACAGACCTGGGCACTTCAGAAACCTGTCCTGTCCCTGATGAGCTCTGCCTTCTCTTTTGGAATAGTCACTAGCATCTTCTGAAAGAGCAGACTTATTTAACATAGACCCAGATGGTGTCTGTTACTTTCAAGGGTAAGAATCTTAACTAATGCCTGTAGCCTATCTTTATCATGTGTGTTTACCACTGATGCCATTTCCACATCCCCAGCTTTCTAATAATGATTAATAATGATAGAACAATCCAAATTTAATCTGTAGCACAGCAAAGCAAGTGAGAGAGAGAGAGATTTTTTTTGTTTGTTTTCTTTTTTTTTTAACAGATTTATTTATTTTATGTATATGAGTACACTGTAGCTGTGAGCCATCATATGGTTGCTGGGAATTGAACTGAGGACCTCTACTTGCTCTGACCCTGCTTGCTCCGGCCCAAAGATTTATTTATTATTATATGTAAGTACACTGTAGCTGTTTTCAGACACACCAGAAGAGGGCATCAGATGTCATTATGGATGTTTTGTGACCCACCATTTGGTTGCTGGGATTTGAACTCAGGACCTTTGGAAGAGCAGTCAGTGTTCTTAACTGCTAAGCCACCTCTCCAGGCCCTAGGGTCTTCTTTTATTTTTTCCCTGACCAAGTTATCACTGAGTAGAGTTCAGTTTCCATGGGTATGTGGGTTTTCTGTTGTTTTTGTTGTTATAAAGACCAGTCTTAGTCCATAGTGATATGATAGCATGCATGGGATTACTTCAACCTTCTTGTATTGGTTGAGGCTTGTTTTGTGACTGATTATATGGTCAATTTTGGAAAAGGTACCATGAGGTGCTGAGAAGAAGGTCTATTCTTTTGTTTTAAGGTGACATGTTCTATAGATGTCTGTTAAATCCATTTGGTTCATAACCTATTAGATTCACTGTGTGAGAGAGAGAGATTTATTTGAAAAAATTTTTCAGATAAAAGTGCTTCTATTAACCATAATTAAATAAAAATTTAACAATATTCATACTAAAACTCCATGCATTCTAGCTTATGAAAATAATATTTTCATGAATATACCTTTTGTGATATAATTAGACTATGTCCATCACTTCTACTGCTCAGTATACCCTACTAAGTTTTGTTAATTTTATGTTCTAGCTAGTGACAAGATAGCTTGGGAAGGACACAGTAAACTGAAGGACAGATTAGTATTTGAAATAGTCACATATTGATAAAGGGTTTTTTTTAACAATACAGAATCTCTAAGATGTCATAATGACAGCCTTGTCATCTTAAAATAAGGAGTAATACCAGTTTTCATAGCCACCCCTAGATAATGTCAATATAACTTTTTATATATGAAGAATCAATAAGTAAATACACCATACATGTCCTTTTTGGCCAGAGTTACCTCACTCAGAATATTTTTCTAGTTCTACCCACTTGCCTTCAAACCTCATTATGCCCTCATTCCTAATAGGCAGATAAGGCTGCTGTGAACACTAATAAGTGCATATTAGCCAAAGAGAGTACAGAATACCCAGGATACAATTCACAGAACCCAAGAAGGTTAGCAAGCTGAAGGGCCCAAGTTAGGATGGTTCAGTCCCACCTGGGAGGGAGAAGAGCAATCACAGGAGGCAGAGGGAGGAAGGGACCTGGGAAAGGGGAGAGGGTGGGGAAAAGGGGAACATAATCAGGTATTGGTGATGGAAGAAAACAGGAGAGAAGCCCAGAGAGGCAGCAGAAAGAATGGAAAACAAGCAACCTCAGGAGATGGGAGGTGGGGGAATCTTCTAGAATGTACCAAAAACCTGGGAAGTAAGATACTCTCAGGACTCAAAGAGAGGGATCTTAGATGAAATGCCCAACAGTAGGAGAGAGAACTTGTAGAGACAACCTCCAGGAGAAAGACAGATGTGGTTGCCATCCCATATCAAAATCTCTAACCAGGAATTGTTTCTGTCAAAAGGAACTTCAGGGACAAAAATGGAGAAGAGACTGAGGGAAAGGCAGTCCAGTGACTGCCCCAATTTGGGATTTATCTCAAGAGTCCAAGGCCTGACACTATTACTGATCCTATGGTGTGCTTACAGACAGGAGCCTAACATGACTGCCCTCTGAAAGGCCCAACAAGCAACTGAAAAGGTCAGGTGCAGATATTTACACCCAACCAATGGACAGAATCTGGTGACCCCTGTAGTTAAATTAAGGAAAGCCTGGAAGAAACTGTGGAGGAGGGTAGTCCTAGAGGAAAACCAGAAGTCTCAACTAACCTGGACCCCTGAGATTTCTCAGACACTGAGCCACCATACAGGAAGCATATACCAGCTGATGTGAAGTCCCTGACACATACTTATTGGTAATATTATACCTCCTGTTTTTCCCTCGTAAATCAGCTGACTAGTAAGGGAGAAATTTGAAAGGATATCCAGACCAAGACAGCCTTGCCCTAATAAATGAAGAAAACCTAAAATTCACTCTGTATGGACTGCCTGAGACCCACAAAATATCAAGGCAGTCAATATAACATGGAGATGGACAGAGTTCATAAGCTCCCACTCATAACTTAGAAGCTATGGACAGCTGATCGCTTCTTAGGGAGAGAGAATTTTCTTTAAGGGCTTGGAATTTGGTACATGAACTATGTTCCAGTTCATGCCCCCACATCCATAAGTATATGGGCAGCACAAAAGGACTCAGTTGTTTAAAAATAAGAAAAGAGGAAGAAATATGAATTTGAGAGGAGTTGGGAGGTAAGATGGATATGGGAGGAGTTTGGGAATGGAATGTGGGATCAATAAGCTCAAAATACATTCTATGAAAATCCCAAGGAATTAATACGAAAGTTTACATCCAAACCTGCTAACAGTTCTGGAAAATACTTCAGTACAGAAGTTTAATTTACCTTTCAGTTTTTTAAATATTTACCTAACTCTCTGAGAACCAATGCTGGAGAGAGTACATCCTATAAAAATAAGATAGACTGTGATTCATGAGGCAAGCCTAGCAATTACACAGTATTGTGCCTCTCCTGCTTCCTAACCTTTTCTAGGTCATATCCACTTTAGAAGTGGTTCAAAATATAAATGTGTTCAGCCATAAAAAGTTGCATAGACATATGGCCATTAACTTTTATGTAAAATGCAAAATCTGCATATTATTTAAGTGTGATACTTTAATCTACCAATGGGCACTATGAGAAGCAAACCTAAACTTTGAACTTTTCAGCTCTCTTAAAAATTAAGATTTCTGTTTCTTTTTTTGCATCTAACCATGGATAATTTAAATTTTAAGGTTTTACTCTTACCATTTGTTTAAATAGGTGTTTTTTTTACTCTTGTGGCTCTTTTAAGTGATCTGGGAAGGCAATTTAAGAGTGTTGCAGATACTTACTGCATCTAAAATATGAGGAATTATGATATAAGTACAACAAACTCTTGGGGCTGGAGCGATGGTTAAGAGTTCTCAGTGCTCTTCCAGTGGACCTGAGTTCAGATCCTAGCAGACACACTGAAAGAATCGTAGCAGCTTGCAATCCAGCTCCAGAGGATCCAAAACCCTCTTTTAGACTTTATGGATACTGCACTGGTGTGCACATCCACATGGACACAATGAAAATTAAAATAAATAGTTTTCTTTTTAAATTGTATTTCTATAGTGTAAACTTCTGACACATTGGAGTCTCCCTGCTGTTGTTATTGATCACCAAAGCTACAATATTGAGTACAGCAGGAGACTTACCAAAGACATCTGAGCAGCAAGGGACCCACTTTTAATGTTATTTTCCTCTATATGAGTTATGTTGAGGTAAGATTATACTTATTTGATGCTTTGCAAAATTTTAAAACTATGTCCATGAAGTTATTCTGAATCAAAAGATGTTTTGGAAGTTATCAAATTCTATCTCAGATGAAGTACAAGAAAATATTTCTGCAATCATAATAATGCTTAGAATTTTGTTTCATAAATACTTATGTTTTTGCCTCTTATTCTTTGAGGTCTTACTTGTTTTTACAGTAATCTTCACAGTAGTATTAGAAGGAATTACTATAATGTAAACATGTCTACTTAAACAATATTTTAGTTTGATAGCATCTTACTCTTAAAATTTTGACTTTTTTCTTTTATGACGTTTTCTTAATCCACTGAAGATGAGAAGACCTCACCCTAGAGTTTTCTAACAATACTTTAGCTATAATAGATCTTAATTACTCTATAAAAACATATAATACATGTTCAAAAATCTCAATTTATATCTAATGTTCAGAGTCTATGATTACAGAAGTAGCATGTCAGAACTTTAAGACAATGAGCCAAAAACAAAAGCAAGACCAAATTTGGAGAAATGGAAATGTTGAATAAATGGAAAATGTGTTTGTCTTTTTAATAACTTCAAAACAGCAGGACATGGTAGTGCATGCCTGTAGTCCCTGCTACTTGGAAGATGAGGAAAAAGTTGTTTGAGCCAATGAGTTTGAGGTTAGCCTGGTTAACTGATGGGACCTTATGCTGAGCAGTAGATGGCCAACACAAAATATACTCAGTGATTTTATTTTATTTTATTTTATTTTTTGGAAGAGCTTTTTATCTCACATTGCTTTACTTGGCTTTATTTGAACATTTTTACCTTACTGGTATTTTGCTTCTGTAATATGTTTTTTCTTTCATTGAAAAAAATCTTATTTAAGTATTTGCTCTCTAAATAGAGAATGAGAGAGAGAGAGAGAGAGAGAGAGAGAGAGAGAGAGAGAGAGAGAGAGAGAGAATGCATGCTGTTGGATGGGTGAGGAGGTGAGCAGGATCAGGGAGGAGATAATGGAGGGAAAACCATGATCAAAATGTAGAATGTGAAAAAATTAAATTTAAAATGCCACATTTCTAATGAGTATTGATTATAATTCAAAATACCAGGTCAAGCTTGCTGAAATAAACAAGTTTTTTTTTTTTTTTTTTTTTTTTTTTTTTTTAACAGAGTCTTGAGACTAAAGCTTGGTGGCACAAAGATACACTCAAAGAGATTCTTCTCTGGGTAATCCTATCACTCTACAGACGTTCTGGAGTGAAACCTAGAAAGCACTGCACAGTGACTGGGCACAGAGTGTTGCAACCAAAAGACATGGCAAACAGATGCAAGACCATCTCTTAGTAACCTTTTTCTTTTTCAAAGTAAATGATTTTCTAGGTAAAATGATTAACCATAACACAATAAATATATAATCCAGAAAAAACATTATTCACTGTCATTATCAAGGGTTTGATACATGATTTTGTGCTATATTCTTTTTATAAATGACAGCATAGTCGGTTGGTTTCCAGAAGAGTTACTACGAATATGGACTTTGTGGTGTCTTGTGGTGAGAATGCCATTGTGACAGAGTTTGAAAACAGTTCTGGCTTCCATTGTAATTTTGCAGGAATGCTGATGTCATACCTCTTGTTCCCAAACATCACAACTGTAGGTTTGCACAGTAGCCAGTTGCCAGTGCCCAGGGTTCAATTTCCTTTTACTTTGGTGTCTCTTAATGCTGTGGATCCTATTCAGGACCTGGCTCTAATATCTAGATGTATGGTATGTCATACAGAAAACTACTCTAATCTCATCATTTTAATACATTTTTCACATATACACAACATACACACATGAACACACACACACACACCTCCATCTTTTTTAAAAGTAAGTCTCCTTGCTAATCTCAAGTGAGGAAGGCCGTATGTGGCTGGCCCAGTTTGCAGTCTTGTCTCTTGTGGAGTTGCTGAAGTCACACCTGCTGCTTCTCCATCTGCTACAATTTTAGATCGGGAAGACCTTCCTAAAATATATGAAAATGTCAAACATAATCCAAAAAAAGGACTGTCGTCTTCAAGCTGATGCTGTCCTAAGATGACTGATGCTTTTCTGTCTTAGCACTGTTTCCCTTTTTCATTAACCTGCAGTCTCTGCATTTAAAGGATCAAGACAATTTGGTCATGGTTTGAAGAACAGAGAGATAGCATTTCAAAAGCAAATGCCATTGTGCTCTATGGGAAGCCCTTGAAAGGTTATCTATCCTATACTTAGATATTAATCACATGCTTGAATAATATAACAAGCCTAATGAAACATTTTGACATTCAGTGAGTATACAAACAGCTTCTGTCTCTGCCTTGGTATAAGAAATTTTACATGGAAACATAATGCCTAATGACTTGATTCTTTTTCATGCAGATAATTCCTGTGAGCAAGAAGCTACAGAGGCTGATAGGAAGGCTCTGAAAATATGTCCAGGGATTTGATGAGATTATATTTTTGCAGACGTATGGTTGGCTCTTAGCCTGATTTTATGTTCTGTTCTTATGGCTTAATGTTTAGGCATAGAACTTGATGTTTACTTTCCTATACATTTATATGAAATTTCTATCACACAGTTACTTCATTGCCTATAGCAATAAGAAACATCTGGAAGTAAAGATGAACATACTGGCTCCAGGGAGTAAAGTGCAATGAATTCTAAGCCTTAGAGAAGTATTTTGTTTGTTCCTCCTTAGAGCCATTTCCTGGTACGCTGGCATTCTATAGCATGGAATTCATTAATAGTTTCTGAAATAGTAAAATATTGAATATAAAAACTTAATGCAAATTCAAAACAGTGAGTTGTTCAGTGCTGGGTATGAAGATGCTGAGTAATGAAAAAATGATATGGCTCTCTAATTTTGAGTCAGTGCACAACTTTGTGGCAATGCTTATGTAGGGCTGAATTAAGGTTAAGAGGACTAGCTTCCAGGCAGAGGGTGGGTGTGCACTGCCAGACTACCTATTTGCTAGAATGTGATAGTAGTGACCATAGAGGTTGGATTTTTTTTCTACCAGTTGTGTTAGAGTCTGACGCTCAAAACTTTCAATGTCTGTATACTTTATCACTTGAGACTTCATTGAATTGATCCTTTATCAATGTAGAATCCTCCAAGCTGTTCTGAACTGGCTACAATGAAGGCTTTTTTTACTAGAACAACCCCACCCATGACGACCCGTGACTCTTTATTGAACCAAGAAGATAAATGCATCCACCACAATGAAAACTAAGGAGGTAGCAAATCTCTACCTTGAAACCCTAACTTTCCCAGGGTGTGCTTTGAGAACATTCGCCATGCCCAGTGCCAAGCAGTTTTCTTCCTGAGATCTGTATGCTGCAAAATTTTAATTCGTCCCTGAAACAAAGAAAGATGAAGTATGCACTGGGTTTTTGAAAGTGTGAGTCCTGCGTATGTTGCAAATGAAGTTTCAAGTTCTTCTTTGCCTTGGACTTTGCCAGGCAGGTATATTTATTTATGAACAAAGTTATTCATACCAACACAATAAACTTTATTCTAAAGAGAAATTTGTCCATCTCTCAAGATATCAAGATCATCATAAGGGTTTTCTTTTTACCTGGCTGAATGCCTGTGCTGTATTGAGTAATTTAATAGATATGAAGTCAAACATATTCATACATATACATTTATTTTAGAGTTTCATGTTTTGATCACATTCACTAGCTCCTACTACTCTTCCCAGAGCCCCCATCCCTACCTATGTTGTGCCTTTTATTTTTTCATTAACACATCAAGACCAATTTGTGCTATATAGCTGTTACTGGATGTGTAGCCTTTCACTGGAGTGTTGTTAACTTACTAAGGAATTCTCTCTTAGAGAAAATTGTCTCTTCCTCTCCCAGCAGATATATTTTACCTATGGCCACATAGCTAGAGGTGAAATTTTGTGCCCAACTCCCATCTCCATGTTGAGGCTTGGTCTGGCTTGGGTTTACAACGGTTTTGTGTGTACTGTTGCAACCACACAAGAGTTCATCAGTTCAGATGCTCTAATGTCTACAGGAGATAGTTTCCTTTCAGTCTTTCTCTGACTGTTTCTTATACCTTCTCCACTTCTCACTTCTCACTGATTGTTAAGCCTTTACAAGAGAGGGTGTTGTATATATGCTCCATTTAGAAATAATATTTTTGAAGTCCATTATTCCATGCATCTTGACCAGTTGAGATTCTTCCAGTTAATCACTGTGTATTGCATATAGAATTCTCTGAAATGAAGGCTTAAAGATGCATTGATCTATGGATATAATAATAAAACATTAGTCAATTTAGTACCATTTTTATATAGCAAAATAATAGTAGTGGGTTTTCCACTAGGGCCTATGACCTCTGAAGCTATAAGTTCTGGACCGGACAAATGTGCAGTGTATGGATTTTATCTTGTGGAGCGGAGCTTAAATCCAAGCAGAAAGTAGTTGGCTATTACACGCTCTCTCCCTCCATGCCTGTGACACTATTGCTCCAATAAGCCTGTCTTACAAGGCCACTCATTACAATAGCTCACGGAGTGTCCTAGTTAGGATTTTGCTTCTTTGAACAGATACATGACCAAGGCAACTCTTATAAGGACAACATGTAATTGGGGCTAGCTTATAGGTTCAGAGGTTCAGTCCATTATCATCAAGGTTGGAGCATGGCAGCATCCAAGTAGCCATGGTTCAGCAGGAACTGAGAGTTCTACATCTTCATCTGAAGGCTGCTATGAGAAGTCTAGGCTTCACACAGCTAGAAGGGTCTTAAAGCCCAGTCCCACAGTGCCATACTTCCTCCAACAATGCCACACCTCCTAATAGTGCCACTCCCTAGGCCAAGCATATTCAAACTACCACACTGGACTCACAGCTTAATACTGTTTCTTCTTACTTTTCTCCATTAGTAGCTGCACAGCACCTTCCAACACTACCCAGGAGGGGATGAAACTTCCAGGCCAGTAGGTCATGATTTGTCCAAGTTGTATGACTCAAGTATATGGTTTCTTCAACAAATACCATTTCATACTGTAACCAATTAATGGAAAGCTCTGGAGTTCCACTTTTGAGCCACTCACTTGGTGTAATGATATTTTCTGCCCTCAGAGTTCCTTGTTGTCTGGTGAATGCCACCTATGCTTCTGTACAGAGTGCTGCTTCACCTTTCAAATTTTGTGTCAATTTGTTCAACCTTAATGCACAATTCATTAAAATATTTTCTATTTTTATATATCAGTAATCTTCCCTGACATTTCCTTTTCTCTAAAACAAGCCAATTTGACAATATCTTTTCTTCCAACATGATTCGAAGCATCAGGAACCTCTCTACCCAAGTGTTGTTACCATATCTTGATAAGGTAGAACAGTAACTTCAACAGGCCCTTTTCTTAAGGAAATGTGTTTTAGTTGTTTTAGTTCTGTCACTATGGCACTTGGAACTAGGATAACTGATTTTGGAAGCATAGCAGAACTGACAAACTGAAACATGTGCCTGTGTGTTTGAACTCATTGACTTAAGAGGAAGGTAGTAAAATTGGTTTAAATCCTTTGCTATTAATAAGTCTGAGAGCTATCAGTATTTCTTCTTCAGGTAAAAAATTGTAATTAAGATGCACTTTAATATTATAAAGTATAATTTGTAAGGATGCTATTTGGTTGTGCCAAGTTCTTTTTTTCAAATTATTATCTTTGTTTTTTTACAGTTTAGTCATTATCCCCCCCCACACACACACACACTTCCTGGTCTGCTCTCCTACAGTTCCTCATCCCATTCCTTCTCTCACCTGTCTCCAAGAGGATGTCCCCACACCTTCCACTGCAATGGACCTCCCCAGTCCTCAGGAGCTCAAGTCTCTCAAGGTTTAGGTGCCTCTTCTCTCACTAAGGCCAGACCAGACAGTTCTTTGTTGAATATGTGTCTAAGGCCTCAGACCAGCTAGTGTATGCTGCTTACTTGGTGGCTCAGTGTCTGATAGATCATGGGGATCCAGGTTAGTTGAGACTGCTGATCTTCTTATGAGGTCTCACACCTCCTCAACTTCTTCCAGACTTTCCCTTATTCAACCACAGGGATACCTGACTAAAGTCCATTGGTTGGTGTAAGTATATACATCTGCCTCTCTGTCTCAGTCAGCTGCTTGTTTGACCTCTCAGAGGGCAACCATACTAGGCTCCTGTCTGTAAACACACCATAGCATTAATAATAGTGTCAGGCCTTGGAGCTTCCCCTTGAGATAAATCCCAAGCCAGACATGTCACTGGACCTCCTTTCCCCCAGTTTCTTCTCCATTTTTGTCCCTGTAGTTCTTTCAGAAAGGAACAATTCTGGGTCACTGCATTTGACTGTGGGATGGCAACCTCATCTCTTTACATGATATCTTGTCTTTCTACTGATGGTAGACTCTACAACTTCCCTCTCCCCACTGTTGGGCATTTCATCTAAGGTCCCTTCCTTGGAGTCTTGAGAGTCTCTCCTCTCCCAGGTCTCTGGTACATTCTAGAAGATCCCCTCCTCCTACCAATTCCTGAGGTTGTCTGTTTCCATTCAATTTGTTAGCCCTCAGGGCTTCACTTATCTGGAGTTTCCTAAGAAAATTAGAAATAGATCTACCTGAAGATCCATCTATATCACACACTTGGGCATATACCCAAAAGATGCCCTACCAGGCCACAGGTGCACATGTTCCACTATGTTCATAGCAGCCTTATTTGTGATATCCAGAAGCTGGAAACAACCCAGATGTTTCACAGTGGAAGAATGGATACAGAAAATGTGGTTCATTTACACAATGGAATGTTTGTTATTCAGCTATTAAGAATGAGGACTGTGAGCGCCCGACTCACCAGCAAAGCAGACAACACAACAGGATCCTTCTGCACACGTTTATTAGGAGAGCTTGATTGCAGAGGTGAAAAGACCCCAAGCCCAGAACTGGTGCTGCTTATATAGGCCTAGGAGAGGCGTGTCTCACACCCAGATTGGTTATTCTACCTCATTTGCATATCTCACATCTGATTGGTTATACTCTCAGTACCTCACAGAACCTCATTATCATGCCCGGGTCAGGCAGTGTCTTGGCAAAAAACTTTGCTGCATATGTACACATTGGTTGTTTACCCAAACTTATACGTGGTGGCCAGCGGTAGCCAGCGCCACCTTGTAATGGCATATGTGGCTTCCCACAGAGGACATCAGGAGTGTTGCAGGCAAATGGATGGTACTAGAAAATATCATCCTGAGTGAGGTAACTCAGACCCAAAAGGGTGTGAGTGATGTGTACTCACTAAGTGGATACTAGTAAAAAAAAAAAAAAAAAAAAAAAAAAAAAAGTACAGAATACCCAAAATAGCATCCACAGAATTCAAGAAGGTGAACAAGCTGAAGGGCCCAAGGGAGGATGCTTCAATCCCACCTGTGAGGGAGAAGAAAGCTATCATGGAAGGCAGAAGAAGGAGGGAACTGGGTGGGGATGAGAGATGGAGGAAAAAAGGGGAACATTATCAGGTGCCATGCTTTAAAATAGACATTTGCTAATTAGAATCATTTGGATAATTATTTTCTACCTCATTTTCTGTAGTTACATTATTCTGCTATTTAAGAATTTTTTTACATTAAAATAGCCAATCAGCCTTATTTTAAGTTCACTGTAATATTTTGTGTCTGGTTTTTGGTGACTTACTTGTTTGTTAATTGTTAGATTGTTAGCAAAGTACTTTTTGGAGACAAGTTGAATACATGTATAAAGTTAGTATTTAATGGTTGAAAATGTTACATAGGTGTTACATGTTAAATACCAGATATGAACATATCTGATCTTAATATATTACAGAATCAAATACAGAGGATGACAGATGGGTCTGTATAAGCTGTGATGGGTGGGAGGAGTGGGATGGAGAAGTATGTCAGCTGAGGAACTGCTCCAGGAATTCAAGTCAATTAAAACCTGTCAATAGAAGTTATCATCCATAAAAAAGGAAAGTTCAAGTCATTATTATTCCAAGAAGAGTTACTCTGGGAAAAAAATTGTTTCTATCTCATCCAGAAACTTTCATGAAAATGATGATCTAAGGATGTTTCTAATGGCTTGGAACTAAGACTGGTAGGAGGAAGCAAATAAAACATGGCGTTTGAATGTCTGGTCACAGACAATGACAAGACAGCCGTCATAATAGTGATACCCCAGAGTTCTCCTGAGACACAGCTTTGAGATACGCTAGACTCCTTAGAACCACATTAAATATGTACTAGTATATTTCCCCAGCACAAGCTGTGATTATTAAATCTTAAAGTTTGTTATCAACAGCACTAGCCTTTGTTTCTGAATCTTCACTTAGCTTAGAGAAGATCTATAAGGTTGTGAGAAAAGTATTATCTCTGTAGTTACCCTTTTGTTCATCATGCTCAGGAAATTGCCTGAGGGAAACTATTGCATATGCTGCTAAGGTCTCTCAAGACTGGTGGCTAGGGACATTTGCCAACACTTGACAGTTTCTCATCATTCAACATGACACTACATCTTTAACAGCAGGAATCCAGTCTTGGCAAATTACAAATACTTGGCAGACTCTGAAGACTGGTCCTACCATTTACGCATGAAGTGAGGCCACATACAACAAACAGGGTGTATATAGAGAGATATTCTACACGAGTTAGTGTTTGTTAGAAGTGATAAAGTTGGATAACAATATTCTGCTATTAGATGCTGATGCTGTGAAATATTGTGAGGACCCAGGGTGTGAAATGTCAAGTTCATATTGTCCTACTCACTAACTTCCAACTCTAGCCCTCAGGGTGGTCTATAGGCAGCTGTCACTGAAACTACCTCATCTGTCACTCTCTTTTAATAGTGTGCAATCACAGAAATAAAGGAAAACAAGCAATACTATCCCTGGAAGTACACCTTCTGGCATGTTAGCTGTTTCAGAAGTAGTGTAGAAGTTGTCATCTAAACATTACCTTCTTTGGGGTCAAACATTTAACCCAGTGGGAAGAACATAAAGAAAGATGGGAAATGAATTAAATTTTGGAATCTGAGGTACATTCATGGACAGATTTTTAAAGTTTTTATTTTCTTCTAGTTTATATATCAATGAGTTTTAGGTCAGTACTTTATATTTTACCATGATATTTTTTACTATGAGTTTTGTCTCTTTACCATCATGACCAGAACACTAATCTATAAGTACACTAAATACTATGTACTTATATGTATTTATTCTCTTTCTATCAGTCTATCGTGTATCATGTCACCTGGTTGAAAAGCTAAGTGAGTGATGAATATAGTTGGATCTAAAGATAGATGTGCTTCATCAACACATTGTTTATGGATGATACACATATTTGGCTCTCAGTAATTTATCATTGTTCTCATAATTTAACAATACTCCATTAAGTCTATGTATGGTAGTACTGTTTTTTAATAAACTATTAAAATGTCCCAATATCAATTAGCTTCTGTCTCTAGTCCCCAAAGTAGTTTCAACATTATCTTAACCTTGTTTGGTATTTTCTATTAAAAGTAGATATAAATTCTATAACTGAGCATATCTGACATCATGTTTCTTACAGAACTCTAAGAATATAACTCATTCTAAGCAGTAATAGCATCACAGACTCACAGACCATTTTCTATCAGCCAGTAATAATCCAAAACATGCTACATAATATTTATCTTTTGTGGAGCAATGCTTTGACATACTATGATTGCCATATGCATTTTTGACCGATAAATAGAGGTACCCATCTGGGTATCAAATTATTTGTTTGTACTACCACTAGCAATAGGCTAGACAATCTTTAAGGGTCTTGTTTTGATATCTGGGTCTTCAACACTCCCCTGGTCAGCCTCCCAAGCATGCATCATTGTCTATTCTAAGTCAAGAATATTATATCCTTCCTAAGATAAACACATAGATTTGCCACTATATTTGCTTAGATTTGACGTTACTAGATCCCAGCTTAACTTCCATATTTATGAACATGAGTTCGTGTCTATCTCCTTTTACGGTATAAACCTGGTGTTTATTTACCTACAAAAGGCAGTTAAAAAGGCTTGAAGGAACATAATTAATATGAAACAGATTTCTAAGGCAGCATGACTTTGCTATGTTGCTATAGAAACAATGGGGATTTCTGGTCACTGACCTTTCAGATAATGCAAGAATATGCTTTCATAAAACTCATAAGAGTAATCAGCCTAGGATATTCATCTCTAGTTTCTGGTGGAGCATTTTGAAATCCCCTTTGCAGTCCTGGATGATTTTAGAGTTAAATTGTATTGTTCAGCGTTACTATAGAGTCAAAGTATAACTCTTTGAAGAAATATTTTTAACTGATTCTAATATGAGATCTAAGATTAACACAGTGACCATGTGAGCAGCAAAGAAGAAGAAATGTTGAGATTAAAGGAAACAAAGTCATCTTTCAAAAAGTTCTGATGATATATCTGTTCTGCTACATTTTGAGCTCTTCTATCATATGTTTCACTAACTATAAAAATAAGGCCTCACTCTATCAAAGTGTAACTAGAAATTAGAATTTTATCGCAAAACATTAAAGGATCAATATCATTGGCCAATGGAAATTTTTAGCTTATTCCCTTAATATGGTAATGCATTCATATACTAGGTTTTCACTGATAAATAAACACAATTAAAATTCCTAGTTAAGAAAGAATTTATCGCCAGGTGTGGTGGCGTGCGCCTTTAATCCCAGCACTTGGGAGGCAGAGGCAGGCGGATTTCTGAGTTCGAGGCCAGCCTGGTCTACAGAGTGAGTTCCAGGACAGCCAGGGCTATACAGAGAAAACCTGTCTCGAAAAAAAAAAAAAAAGAAAGAAAGAAAGAAAGAAAGAAAGAAAGAAAGAAAGAAAGAAAGAAAAGAAAAGAAAGAATTTATCTATTTCTTTGGCCATTTGGCAGAAGCCAATGATTCAATGGAGACATGGCAAAGCTTGCCTTGTGACAGATTATTGTTATGATTACATCAATATTTCAGTTTTTACTGGAAATAAATGAGGAAGATCATCAGCAAATGCATCATTTAACTACAATAAAATACCTGTCAATGGGTGACAAGATTATCTAATATCAGAATGGAAATCTGTCTAGCAGTTCCTCAGAAAATTAGACATAGTACTACCTTAGGACCCAGCTATATCACTCCGGGCCATATATCCAGAAGATGTAATAAGGACACATGCTCCACTATGTTCATAGCAGCCATATTTATAATAGCCAGAAGCTAGAAACAACCCAGATGTCCCCCAACAGAGGAATGGACACAGAAAATGTGGTACATTTACATGATGGAGTACTACTCAGCTATTAAAAACAATGACTTCATGAAACTTGCAGACAAATGGATAAAACTTGGAAATATCATCTTGAATGAGGTAACTCAGTCACAAAAGAACACACATGATATGTACTAAAGGTTTGGAATATCCAAGATTCAATTCACAGACCCTATGAAGCCCAAGAATGAAGAACAAAATGTGGATGCTTCAGTCCTTCTTGGAAGGTTGAACAAAAACTCACAGGAGGAAATATGGAGACAAAGTGTGGAGCAGAGACTGAAGTAAAGGCCATCTAGAGACTGCCCCACCTGGGGATCCATTCCATATATAGCCACCAAACCTGGATGCTATTGTGGATGCCAGGAAGTGCTTGCTGATGGAAGACTGATTTGGATGCCTCCTGAGAGGCTCTGCCAGAGTCTGACAAAAACAGAGGCAGATGCTCACAGTCAACCATTGGACTGAATATGGCGTCCCTGATGGAGGAGTTGGAGAAGGGACTGAAGGAGGTGAGGGGCTTTGCAGCTCCATTTAGGGAGCAACAGTGTCAACCAGCCATACCCTCTGGAGCTCCTAGGGATGGGACCACCAATCAAAGAATACACATGGAGGGACCCATGGCTCTGGCTGCATATGTGGCAGTGGATGGCCTTGTTGGACATCACTGGGAAAAGAGGCTCTTGAGTCTGAGGTTGTTTGATGCCCCAATGTAGGGGAATGCCAGAGAGGAAAGACAGAAGTGGGTGGGTGAGTGGGGGAACAACCTCATAGAGGCAGGGGGAAGGAGAATGGGATATGGAATTTCTGAAGGGGAGACCTGGAAAGGGGAAAACATTTGAAATGTAAATAAAGAAAATATCCAATTAAAAGAAAAGAAAAGAAAAGAAAAGAAAAGAAGAGAGAAGAAAAGAAATATCTCTTCAGATATAAAACTCTCATAGCACAAAGGCACATAAAGAAAAATAGAAGCATCCCAGTATTTGTACCTTGAGCAGTACAATCCACACTAGTGATCAGACATTTAGAAATTTCTCTAATGTAGTGGCACATTCTTCTTCTAGAGACTTTGTGAAGGCTGGGACTCTAAATCCTTCCACTTACTGGAGAGGTAGTCTTGATCAAACTCTTTAGCCATTAGGTGCTTAATCTTGTTCATGTAATAAGTGAGATAGAAAATTCAATTTCTTGGTATTGTTTTGAGAATTAAATGACCTAAAATTATGTATTAAAATCACACCTAAATATATATATTAGTCAAATAACGTTTTCTTAAAGTATATCCAAATTCAGGGACAGGGCTAGCATGATCATGCCAGTCCTGATGTGTTGCGATGCCCAAGGAAGAAAGAATGCAGACACACTCATCCTACATAGAAATACAACTTCCCCATGGCAATGCCAGGGGCAGTATGCTAAGTTTTTAGAAGAATGTATTTTCTTCCTTGGGATGGGTTTAAATACCACAGACTCCTATAAAAAGAAAAAAATTACTGCACTCAGGCTAAAGTGTCCCACAAAACTCCAGTAAAAGATGCCAGTAGTGAGTACTGGGTCTTCAAGTTACTCCCAACTTCTGACCTTGGTTCCTTAATTAGAGGTTCCCAAGATTCTCTGCTTAGTTTTAATGATTTTTAGGAGTAATAATATACAACTTACTCAGTATATTACCAGTTTATTGCAAAAGATAGACTCCAGGAGCAACCACATAAAAAAGACACAAAGAGCATCGTAGGTGTGTGTTAGGAACCTCAGGACATCTCTGTTTGCTCAATTGCCCAGAAGCTGCCTAAGCCTTTTATAGGGACTTTTATAAAGAAATAGTGAAGATGGATCTTAAGATCTAAATCTTTCCCCTTCCTGGGGGACTGAAATAGGGTCTAAAAGCTTTAAGTTGCTAATCATGGTTTCACAGTTCTGCTGCCCAAGGCCAGGACTCAGAATACATGTCTTGAAATATGTTAACACTTTGGCTTGTTGTGTATTTGAAACTGAGGGAAACAGAAGAAAGCTTTGGAATCAGAAAGCTCCTCTCTCTCTCTCTCTCTCTCTCTCTCTCTCTCTCTCTCTCTCTCTCTCTCTCTCTCTCTCTCTTTCTCTCTCTCTCTCTCCCCCCTACCTTCCTCCTTCTCTCTGACCTTTCCATCTCTGAAGACCCTCAAGTAATACTCACCCATCTCCGAAGGAAAGAATACTAACAGAAGCAAGAAAAATACAAACTGGATTTGTCAGCCCTCTCAGTATATTTCCATTAGGTGATATGACATTTGAAGTTAACCATAGTTCTATAAAACTGTTTATTCTTCTACAAAATTCAAACATAAAAATATAGTTTTCTACTATTTTTAGCCCTTAATGCCTAACTCCTCATCTATCATGCCAAACTTTGGTTAGCTAAGTTAGCTCTTCATTTTGCTCTTCTTTCTTACAGAGATATCTACTGCCATCCTTGTGCTGATTGAGGTAAATATAGTCCTTTCTCTCTTATACATCAGCCAGCTTCAGAAGCCAAATTGTGTGCATTTCATCAGAACAAGAGTTAAGAAATTCTTAGCACTGGGAGCTATGTGCAAACCACGGATGAGAGATAGATCGATAGATGATAGATGATATAGATAGATAGATAGATAGATAGATAGATAGATAGATGATTGATAGATAGATAGATAGATAGATAGATAGATAGATGATAGATAGATAGATAGATATCGATAGATCAGTTATTAGAATAAGAGACACACTTAGCAATCATATGGCACATAAAATCACAATGCTTTTAAATTACTCCTCCAGGAATTAGAGGCAGAAACATTCTGAATATGTTTCCTGAGACAGTGTCTCAAACCATAAGCCTCCTGGCTCTGAATAGATTATAAGTGTACTAGTTGTATGACACCCTATGTATAAATTCCATTATGCCACAAATAGCTATACAAATTATGAAGTATACTTGCATCTTACAATCTGGAGAAGAGACTTTTGAAAAGAAGGCAAAAGTTGAAATTCCAAAGTGTACATTTGATTGTGTAGTGCTGCCAATTGTGGGGCCCAAGCCTGCTGTGGACGGCTTTCTTTAAAGTCCTTCGTGGACTCATTACAAATCAAACAGCTCTGACTTGGGATTTAAATCTGGAAAGCTAAAGCTCTAGTCAAGAGGCATCCTCAGACTGCACTTCTCAAGGGCTGGACTCCTACCAGGGCTTGTGTGAACTAAGGAGCTTCCTTTAGGTGGTGAGTGAAACACTCTTAAGATAAAAGAAAGCTAAACAGCAAAAACTCATTAACTGTTCGCACATTGACAGCGTGGCACTGCTTAAGAGAAGAAGAGCTTTACAATACCATACCCATCAATAGCAGTTCTCAAGGTCAAGCACAGTCTGCCTCCAGTCCTACACTGCTCATTGTCATTGTCATCAATTTGATTGTGTTCTGTTTGTATCTTTCCTTTTTAAGAAGAGGGTACTTTCGGTAAATATATAATGTACCCTAAACACCATCTGGGCTACCTTAATAATGAATCCTTCATCAGCTTCAAGGAAACATAAATTAGATAAGGAGTTATCACCTATTTCCAGGGTCAAAGCACACATGCAACTGAACACTCCATAGTATTTTCTCAACTGGGCAGAAGGAAGTTCCAGTGGTGCTATCTTCATGGTCTCCCACTCCTCTTCTGTTCCTGTCACTGTCCAACACACATCAATTACTCATGACCGTACAGGAGCAACAATATTCGTTACAGAAAGTGTACTCTCTGCAAGTGGTTTTCACTGTGGCTTTGCTGGTTTTCTTCTGAATAATTAGGAAGATGAACTGAGTAATTTCTCAGTCAGTCAAGTTTTTGTCTTCATTCATGGGTAATTAAGCCTATCTAAAGAAACCTTTTCCTAAAAGATATTCCCAAATCCCTGTTATTCACAAATTGACATTGCCTTTTGTTCCATTTTGCTTTTACCTTTGCGTACCTGCTAAGGTATCATATACATAGCCCACTGCCTGGGGTCCCTGAGGAGTTTTAAGGTATTTCCTGGGTTCTTTTATACACACACACACACACACACACACACACACACACACACACAAATACACACACACACACACACACACACACACACATATACATGCCATAAATTCCAAATTAAGGTTCTTCAATGGCCTGCCTCTGATATGCTAATGTGTCTTATGAATATGTAAAAGTTCACTATCCCTCACACGTTTTAGTTCCAATGAAGTGTTTCCTCAAGTGCAGCCACAGCTCTGAGCAGAACTGTAGATAAAGCTGGCTGTGTTCAATCTCACTGGAGAATCCTTCCTGCTGTTCCATCTCTAAATCCCCTCGGTTCCTTAAGACATGTTGCAACTTTTCATTCCAGTTCACTGTGTCAGTTGTCATTAAATGTTCATGTTCCTGATATGCATGATTTTGTTACTAAAGTAAAAGGAACCAGGAAAGATTTTGCAATGGATAATATTTTATTTTATTTTCCACCATTTATATACAAACACAAGTTAATAAAACACATCACAAAACTGTAAAATTCATAAATTAATATTTATAGGTGCATAGTCTCATGCTCACATAATTTTAAAATATATATTAACAAATTTCACAACACATCATTCTTAGACAGAAAGAGTCATTCAGGACACCTAAAACTCTTGGAGCAAATCACAACTTCTTAAGAACAGCAACAAAAAGAAAACGATGAAGATTTAGAAATAAGTGGTAGTCACTTAGGTGTTTTAAGTTTCTTCTAACAATTTAAGTGTGAAGCCACAACAATATCCACAGCACACAAGACCCTGCTACCAGGTTTTCACTGTAGTGAGAGGGGAGCACCGGGATGCTGAGGGGCAGGTACAGGACGCCGATCACTGCTGATGGAAGACTTTGAAACACACTGTACAGCTTTGAGAAAAGGTCATGACTGGGCACATTGGAACTGAGCACTTGTACGCCATGGAAGAGCAGCCGGCAGATCTTAGGAGATTGGGTGCAATGACATTCTTAGGCTTCAGGCTCATAGTCTTGGTAGCCTTCCTAATATCAGGAAAAGAAAATAATAACAGCATGCCTTGTCAGTGAAGTGACAGATATCAACTGTCTGCTTCACAGTGGGGGAGGGCTCATCATTTCAATCAGATAAAATTGATCCTCAGAGCAGTGTTTGGAACTTATCTGTCATTGACATTTATTGGCTTTTTCATACGTATCAACTGTAAGTTATAGAGGACATCACCGTTAGATTATTAGGCCCAATTCTAGGTATATCATTTGATCTGTGCTCTCCTCCTGCAGTGTGAATTGGCAGGGTCTCTGGATTCTCTCCTTTGCTCTGCAGTGTGAGCTGTGCACACCTAGGTAAGCTGCATGAAGCCTCCTCCAGAGCTCATCTTTCGCCTTTCTCTCCCCCATTAGAACACTCCACCTTCATGAATTGCTTCCATGAAGGATCTTTCACATGAAAGCCCAAGCCTCCTGGACAAAATCCAGATAACATTCATGACAGTAATGACCCAATGTAACTGAATTTGATAGCCTTCCTCAAAATTAACTCTAATTAGGATTGTGCTGTTAAACTAAACCTATCATCAAACTCTTCTTTTTCCAAATGTAAAAATAAACTTAAATGATGGTAACTTGGGGCTCTACAGTTTGTCTAAAACCTTAGTTATGTCTTCAGCCTTAATCTGTCATTTTTCTGTTTTCTAACCATGATTCATAACTGCCCGTTGTTACTCAGACATTTCCATATGCCTTTGTTACTACCAGTCTCTTGTTCTAGAATGTTTTAATTTTGACCTACTATATCCCTTACCCTCTCCCACAAAGATTAAAATCATTTGCTCTAAAATATTTTCTTGATTGAACTATGCCAACCATAATGTGAGAGAGATCTGATAGTGGCAGGGTTTTGATGGTATGTGTTCCAAATTAAACACCTAAAGTGTTTTGCTTAGTTTTCTTTATACAGGCATTTACCTCTGAAGGCATTTCATAAGCCTCACTGCCAGGATCCACAGGCATGTCTTCCAGGATTCCTTCCTGTGGGTACCCCTCCTCACCCTACAGAGAGGGAAGAGAAAGCACAATAAGAGAGTGTTTTAACTTCTGAAAACCAGCTTGAAAAAGACACCTTATCTTCAAGGTGCTGCACGAAGTGTTATCAGAAGTGCATTCTTCTGTATTATTGATGGATTCTAAGTGTACCAAACCACTGGAAAAAACATTGTGCATGCATGGGTTACCAATCTAAAGAGTACAAATATTTTGCACAGGTAATTAACTACACTGGAAGTTGCCAAAGCTAAAGTCCATAAGTTCTCTCCATAAGCGCAATGCTATAGTAACAATGGTTTGTAGTCAATGGGTAATGATGAATCAAATAACAGTAATGTATTCAAAACTTTTCTGAAATCATTTGCCAATTCTCTAATAAGGATAGCTTATTTTTGGTGTAATGTTTAACAGGATGTCATTTGTAGACAGAACCCACATAGCATTTCAATGAAAAAGTAAAAATGTTCCAAAAAAGTAAAACAAATATTGACAAATTATCATTATTATTTATTTTTCCTAAATTTTAAAAGGTAAAGTACATGTGTTTTATAATTCATTGTTTTCTTTTCTTTTATTTGTGAGTATGTGTGTGGACTATGTGCATGTGTGGTGAATAATGAGGGCATCACATTCCCTGGAACCGGAGCTATAGATCCTTGTGATTCTCCATATAGGTGCTAGATTATAAACTAGAGTCCTCTGGAAGAAAAATACATATGTTCTTAAACAGTGAGCTATATTTTGAGCCCCAATAATTCATTCTTAAATGCTGCCAAAGAAATAGTTCTCTTTGGAAAGCTGAAGTTTGAAATTATATGTACTTGAAGTAAAACCAAAACCAAAACCAAAACAAAGATATGATTGGACAAAATTTCAGATTATCTCTCCACAATGCAGACACCCTAGCATTCAGCTTGACATGATGGAGCTTTTTTGTATCCTTCATCAAAGATCTTTTGTTCTTTTCCATTTGTTCCACCAAAGTAATTATTGAATGACAGAGTTCAGCAAATACTCAAAGAGCAACTAGAGGCTAAATGGTCTATTTCAATGAGATCAAAGGATGCTCAGCTTCTGTGGGCAATATACTCACTGTAAATGCTATCTCCCTCTGCTTTTATCATAGGCATAATGGACAGGTGGGCAGAGGGAAGAAATAAGAGTTGACACTAAGGCAAGGTCAGACTCTGAAGGTCATGCTTTCGGTAGCTTGGCAGGGCACCTTACAGATCATCCTATCATGCTGTATAGATATCAACAATCTCTGGTTACAAACCCAGAGAGGCCAATTTGTTTATAAGTTAAATAAGTCTTAAACTGTCCCCAAATCACCTCACTTCAAAATGTAGAGTAACAGTATTTTACATGGTAGTATAAGAATCCAGGTTTTGGTTGTGTGGTAGTTCAGCCCCAGAACTTGATCATAGGATGCACATTACAATTCCAGCCTAAGTTATCTTTTGTGACTCTGGGCATGTTACCACCACTCCTGAGCATCAACTAACTGTGTTGAGAAAAGACAGCAAAGAGATCTTTTCATTTGTATATAACTGGGAGGAGCAAGTGACACAATGGACCCCTCTCACTGATGTTTACGTGATTTTTATACAGCTCATAGGAAGGAAATATAGTAAACCACCTCTTCAGTGCATTTTCCAATGTAACTTGTGAGATTTATGTTATAAACTGGATAAGACAATATGAAAGGCCAACCCTGGGGGCTCCTAACTCTGATATTCCTACATTAGTAGAAGAGGATGTCACAGGCTGTGGGTGTCCATGTGTATAAGGGGATAACTGTGTTTGCCCTTCAGAGTTCATCCAGATAATGCTGAATGTTGCTTAGAAATTCCTTCCTGGGTTTACCATGAAATACAATCAATTAAAATCCCTTCATGTCAATTTTAATCATAAAATCATCCAAGTTGTAAATCAATAATTGTTGGTTTCTTTTTAAAAACATAGTATACGTGTTTGTGTTTCTTAGTACTACATTTTCCTGTGCTAAAGATTGTACTCTCCTGGCATTCATTTAGGAAACACCGTGTTCCACAAATCTTGAGGAGTTATCTTTATCAAAGTTTTTTTTGTATGTGTGCTTAATATTTTTATTAGATAT
Organism: Mus musculus; assembly: GCF_000001635.26. Taxonomy (NCBI): domain Eukaryota; kingdom Metazoa; phylum Chordata; class Mammalia; order Rodentia; family Muridae; genus Mus; species Mus musculus. Next base: position 60,735,301 of record NC_000072.6, read on the forward strand.
TTTCTTTATTTACATTTCAAGTATCTACCCTTTCTTGGTTTCCCTGCTGAAAACCCCATATCCTCTCTCCCTCCCCCCTGCTCATCAACCCATCCACTCCCAATTCCTGGTCCTGGCATTCCCCTACAATGGGGCATTGAGCCCTCACAGGACCAACGGCCTCTCCTCCTATTGATGACCAGAAGGGAAGGCCATCCAGAGACTGCTCCACCTGGAGATCCATCCCACATACAGTCACCAAAGCCAGACACTATTGTGGATGCCAACAAGTGCTTGCTGACAGGAGCCTGATATAGCTGTCTCCTGAGAAGCTCTGCCAGTGCCTGACAAATACAGAGGTGGATGCTCTCAGTCAACCATTGGACTGAGCACAGGGTCCCCAATGGAGGAGCTAGAGAAAGGACCCAAGGAGCAGACAGGATTTGCAGCCCTATAGGAGGAACAACGATATGAAGCAACCAGTACCCCCAGAGCTCCCAGGGACTAAACCACCATCCAAAGAGTACACATGGAGGGACTCACAGCTCCAGCTACAAATTTATCAAAGATTTTTTTAAAAATTCACAGCTTAATTTGTAGGCAAGGGTTCCATAAAATCATAAAGGATCCATAATTTCTATAATAAAAGTGAAACCACGGATGTGTCCATAAGTTTATCTGTGAACAGAGAACTGTATCATTTAAAATATAAATACATACTCAAAAGAAGAGAGATGCTGTCTAAATAAAAAAGCAAGTGTCTTGACCTATAAAACGAAACAAAAAAAAACCAACCAAACAAACAAACAAACAAAAAAACACTAACTGGTAACCTGCATGTGGGCAAAACCTGTCAAAGGGCAAAGATAGAGGATCTAGTACAGGTCAAGGTGTTGGTACAGATTTAGTGGCCATACAAAAGACAGGCTCGCATCCACCATTTTTCCTGCAGAGAAGATCGTCAAAATTCTGTATCAAGGATATCAAATATGTATCTCCTCTTTTTCAGAGAGATCTGTGCTGCAATACCACCTAGCTTCTTTTGTGTAGCTTGTATACTCGTATACTACCTGGACTTTAATGCATGCTACTTGGTCCTTACTGTATATCCTGCATCCTACCTAGCCCCTAATGCATAGCCAGCAGGTCACATTGCATTTAATGCACAGCTTGTATCCCACTACCCCCCCCTCCATACCCCCTCCTTATCACTTGAATTCTGTCTGGTTCTTAATGCATAGCTTGAATCCTTCTAACATGTTTCCATTCTGCCTGGACTCCAAATGCATAGTTTATATCCTACCTGCCACCTCCACATATATCTTGCATGTTTCTAGTTCCTAAAATATAGCTTTCATGCTACCTGGTCTTTTCATGTACAGTTTCCATCCTACCCAACCCTCATAAATGTCTTGAAACTTCCTGGCCCCTAATGCATAGACTGTACCCTAACTTGCATGCTACTTGGCTCCCATGTATAGTATACATCTTACCTCCCCATGCATAGCTTGCATCATAATCTTCACTGATGTTTACAACAAAGTATTTTGTAAAGGATAATTCTTGGTGGCAATGTTGCAATACAGAAAACAAAGATTATTCACGTAAACAGAATTTAAGATCAGAACTGACCAAAATTTACAATTGACCCTGGTAATTACTATCCACTGTCAGCAATCATTTGTCACCTCCACAGTGACATTTAATATAAGAAAATAACAATGTTCTATCTACCAATATAAATACAGGAAAATAAAAGGTGATCTCTGCTTCAAAATTTACAAGGAGCTAAAGGAAAACTGGGTTTCTGAAAGACAGCTGGAAGAGTATATGGTATTTTTTCAAATGTAAGGGCTAAACAAGTACCTGATATCTACACTTACAACACTGAAAGCAGCAGGTCAAGATCTGATCCCACTGCTCTTATGCTAAACATATGTTTTGGATGAGACCAGTATTTTGTTATAATGTCAGGTAATATTAATCAACCCATTAATAAATACAGTAACACATTTGCTCAATAGATCATAAAGATGGAGAAAACAACAGCCATAAAGAAAAAGGCAGACATTTAAAAGAACTTTGACATGATAGGGCAAGGTTTATTTAAGCATACATCTTACTGTGTTAAGTATCTCTAATATAAAATACATCCCAGAATTCCATTTTAAATAAAAAATAACATAGATCTATTTAAAAAAAAAAGTACAGGCTGAACAAAATTTGTCCTGGAAGTCATTTTATTATACCAAAACCCAAATTCCAGGACTGTTCATCACAAAGACACAAGTAAACCCCTCAACCAGTACAGGTTCTTGCCATTCCTCTTTGTTGTCTGTCACAGTAGCATGGAACAAAAGCTACTTTCAGCCTTAATAAGATAAACCTCTCCTTTCAGTGAACAATGGTAAATGTAGAGACACGTGGTTCCAGGTTACAAAAGGCAGAGTATTAGTGCTCAGGTATAAACACTACACTTATCCTGTCTCTTCTAAGGACCAGTAGGTAGTGAAGAAGGGGCAGCAGAAAGATTGTAAGGGCCAAAAGGAAGAAATAGTGTTCCATGGCAAATCATAGGAATTTCAATCATGAACTTATAGAAGCTACAGGTGCTTGCTCTGTATATGCATAAATATATGCCTAATATATGCAAATATATGCATAAATATTTTGTATATACACAAATATGAGCCTGTCAAATGTCAGAAATAGATAGAAGGACTCAGATGACCCTGTCACTGCTATACTACTTACTACTGATGATTTGGGGCAAGGGTAAATCATTGCCTTCAGTTTTATACCCACTGAAGATCACATCATGTACTGATGTGCAGTCTCAATCGAAAGTTCACAGAAAAAGGTCTGACTAAACCAAATGAGTCACAAAACCAAAATCCATGAATCTGGGGAAGGGACTAGTAGCAATGGTGGGAGTAAGGTCTTAATAGGGATGAAAGAAAAATAATGGTGTTAGGGAGAGAGTAATTAGAAGATGTGTGTGTGTGTGTGTGTGTGTGTGTGTGTGTGTGTGTGTGTTTGTGTGTGTAAAACGGTTAGGTAAATTTAATAGAAAAAGTGTACACACCATATACTTCATTTCCCACGTAGGGAAGTGCATATATATATATTACAAAGCACATTTTACTAAGAGAAATAGCCATGTATTATATGGACACATTAAAAAAGTGAACTTGGCAGAAATAAAAAAAAAACACTTGTTAGAACATAAGTGTAAGATATTTACCATATGCCGGGCATGGTGGTGCATGCCTTTAATCCCAGCACTCGGGAGGCAGAGGCAGGCGGATTTCTGAGTTCGAGTCCAGCCTGGTCTACAAAGTGAGTTCCAGAACAGCCAGGGCTATACAGAGAAACCCTGTCTCAAAAATCAAACAAACAAACAAGATATTTACCATGTATTCAGCCTTTTCTGTTGCCAATTTTTGCCCTGGCCTAGATATTCACCATCATAAACAATTTACAACTTGGAGGGGCTTTGTTCTATATGAAAACATTAGGCGGGGAGAGAGCCCTTGAAAAATGAAAAATGCCCCTTTCTATGCATGAGCAACCAAGTAGAGTAGCGTGTGCTTGTATTCTCTGGATAGGATATGTGTATATATGTGGCAGCGGAGAGTGGGCGGCAGGTTAATGATGGGCATTAAGGACAAGTAGATCCTTGGAGCTTGCTGATTAGACAAGCTAATCTACTCTCAGTTCCATGTCTCCAAATGACTCTGCCTGTGTGGAACCTGGGAAAAACTACTTCCAGATTATCTTTAACCTATATATATCTACTAACAGGCAAACCCTATACCAGGCACCCTATATTCATATACATATACATGGTGATACAGAGTATATATATATTAATATATATATTAAAACTAAAGGGTTCAGTAGTTGAGTTTTTAAAACCATAAAACAAAACCATAACTACAGCCTGATTTTAACAACCACAACCACAACAAAATGACTAGCCACAAGCTGACTGAAGATAGGAGTTTCCTAGCTCATCTGAAAGGCTACTTGCTGATCAGAGTGACTTATCTGCCCTCATTTATTATGGCACATCCAGCTTCATTACATCTAGCAAGATTTCCTCAGTGAACAGGAAATTGCTATGCCATCAATTGCATGTGTCACACTGGAATAGCAAAGTTAGGGAACACTGATAAGCAATGCCGAAAACACACTCTTCTCGGGTCACTTTTCAGATTGTGAATACAATAAATTTTTATGTGTATAAATTTTTATACAGTTCAGTGGCATTCATGGAGAATCTAGTCCTACATGGAAATGACGTGTACTCCTCTTCTCATTGAACATGTGCCTGTGTTCTGCTTTGAAAGTCTGATTGCTCAGGTTCTCCTCCCCTCTGGCACAGTGATTTAGTCTCTTAGAGGGACAGAACAGTACAGAGAATAGATAAACACTCCTTTACCTCATTCTTTTAAAAGTTTTGGGAGACAAGGAAAAAGCAAGATAATATATTAAATATACTTGAAGAATCTTTTAAGAGGGTTTTAATCAATTATCAAAAACCCAGTTGTATAAAACACTTGGCACACTAAGTAGGTATCTAGGCAAAAGCATTTTTAACTCTAGTTTTCAGGAGGTAACATGCTATCTTAATCCTCATTCTCTTTGGTAAGTGGCAGAGTGCCTGCCCTTTTGAATGCACAACCCTGTCATTAGCTGACTCATCTAATGAGCCTACACAGCGAGGCAACCACTGCCAGCTTTTATTCCTGTTATTTGAATATGTTCTGGTGGAAATACTCACACACAATGGAAACCTGAGAATAACCTGCATTTCCAGTGCTTTAGGACTGTTGAGGGAATGTATGATTTTTGTATGATTGCATGTATACATGAGGTTCTTTTTACTATTACTTTAAACATGTATAGATTGGACTTTTAAAGGCTGCATCCTGTTCATTAATGCAATGGTCTTTGAAAGGAAGTCCTAAAATCAGTAACTGAATAAAAAAGGTAGACTTTGGCCATCTATAAAACAGGATTGATGCTTTCATTTTAGAAGACCTTACGGAATGGTGAAGAATTTGAAGGAAAAAAAGAGGGAACATTCACACTTTAGCAAACCATGGCACGGGTGCTTGCTTTAAACAAAGAAAGAAATGGTGGATAGTCTATCTTACTATAAGACTGATGAAAAATGCTTCAGGCAAAACAAGATGCTTGTATCCAAAAAAATGACAAGAGTTGTGAGGTTCTGACATAGACTGAAGGCTTAGAAATCAATAGATATGAAACCAAGAACTCTTTTTTTTTATTAGATATGTTCTTTATAGTACACAAGGAGGCTATGTCTTTCTTATCTGAGTGATTAAAAGGCTTTAAGAAAGCTGAAGCAAGAATGTGAGCTGAGGCCAAGTGAAGTCTACCAGGTCTACCATCTAGAAGGAAAAGTTCCTCACTGGGCCCCAGCCTATTAAAGTGACTGTGCTATCAGTGTCTCCATGGGATCATCAGCACTGAGGAAGTAGGGCCACGCAGATCACAGCAATACACTTCAGAAGGATTTGAAAATACTGTCACAGTTAAATATTGTCACATCGTGCCAGTGGTCACTTTTCTAAACTTAGAGTATTTCTGGGAACTTCAAATCTGTTTGGACAAATTAGTGATAAAGGGGAACTCTAAACTAGATTATAAAGAAACCTGATATGCAAGGCAAAACCTGTCATGGTGCTTCATGCCTGTAATACTGCCCTTGGAGACTCAAGCAGGAATGCCAAGGACTTGAGGCCACCCATTTTTACCTAGTAAGTTTCAAGTCAGGATGAAATATAGAGTGAGGCTTGATTTTAAAACTAAGTAAATTAATACACTAAGTTAAATTTTAAAAAAAATTAAGGTAATTAAAAGCAAATGCTACCAAATGATTTCTTGCCCATCTTACTTATAAATAAACCACAGTTTAAAAACAACAATAATAACAACAAACCAGACTCTCCTTGGTGCTTTATTGGGGTCTGGACACATTCCAAAGACGGTATAAACTTTACCTGAACTCAAACTAGTCCTTAGAGAAGGCTGCCATTATGATTCCCATTTTACCCACTGCAGAACAGACTACACCTGGTTCCAAAGTCTGCCCTCCTAATTATTATGTTGTATTTTGTGACACTTCTTGTAAATAAACCTTTCATAATAAAACATTAAGCCAGATTCCATGAATGAGGTATAATTAATGTCTGAGTACCTCAACTACCTCTGGTATTAATTAAAGCTTGTTACTATTTGCATCAAGAGGAGTAATCTCAGACAGCTAAGGGAGTTGAGTGTGTGTGTGTGTGTGTGTGTGTGTGTGTGTGTGTGTGTGTGTGTGCCTGATGTTTTGCCAAGTACAAAAATGGACCTTTTTATTTAGGGGGCAATGAACACATTGCTTCTAATGAAGAGAGCTGCTCAGACAATGTTATCTTCTGAATTTGTAGTAAGCCATTTTATTGGAGGTTCTGCCACTAGGAACTTCAAACTAGAATAGTTTGAATTATCATCACTTGAGTGCTTTCTTCTCCCCTGCTGACAAGGAGCAAAGCTTTGCTGAGCACTGAAGGTGGTAATCCCTCTTAAGCCCCTGCATTTATGTCCACTTTGATTATTATAATAAGGCATCATGATCCATTAAGTCCATGAGGCAGATGCTGTATCTAGTCATCAAGTGTAGTTTGCTTACTTATTCACATAGCGTTTAAAGAGAAAGATTACTTCGTCATCACAGCTGATGAGCTCAATGTTGTCTTTCTCCTCTTTATATTAAGGCACTAAGTGTTTATTTATAGTCTTTTAATTACTTCTAAAGCATCCATTATTTCTGGATTACACACATTATAAAACTCTCAATAAGTCAATCCACAGCTCTGCTCAACATTCTCAATGGATCTTCCTTCAGCATGGTTCCTTTAGATCTACTTATGAATGTTCAACAGGAATTCTCAGTTTCCCACAGACAGAGTATCTGTAATAAGACAATGTGAGCATCTTTATGAATGTGAGCAGTAGCTGCAGGCACTCTTCTGTGGTGAGAGTGCATGCGTATGTGACAGAGAAGTACATCTGTAAAAAATGGCCAGCTTTATCACTTTATGGAACAAATAAAAGCTTCCTTACAAAACCACTCCAAGCACCTTGTGTCAGAGTCCCTTCCTCAAAACTGCACATATGACGGGTTGATTGGAAACTCTGGATAAAGTATACCCCTCCCTGCTCTAAACAAAATATTTGGTAACTGACTTGCCATGTGGCAAATGGTACCTGTGACATTAGAGATATTAAACACGGTGACATAGAGTAGCCAGTAATCACCAGTACATAGTTATATAACAGAATATTTACTGAGACCCTATGTACTCGGATAGCATCTAATTTGTTTACGTATTTTAATAAACACATATTATTTAATTAATGAGTACTTATTATTTTTATATTATCAAGTTGTAGCTAAGTTTTTCTTCAGAATAGGCTTCATTTTTTATCTTTTTATAATAGAAACTTTTTGTCTGCTTTCACCAATTAGTTTCATTTGAGACTCTACAAAACCTCAATGTTTGTCTTTGTCAAAGTGGGACACATATTCCATATCCCCACCTCTCAGCTGCCCAGGAATTTAGGTGTAGACTGTAGGAACAGGTGCTGAAGCCCTAGCCATGGGTAGGAAGCACCTGGTGTGAGACAAAGGCACAGAGCAGAAACTAAAGTGCAGCTGCCAGGATCCTTCACTTGCAGGCTTACCCACAGCAGCCAGAGCTGAGGTGACAACAAAGCACTTGGTGGGACAACTTTCCAGCCTTGGTTCTGGAGAATGAGTAGTCTTTTATTGATTCTTATGATGCTGCCAAGAAAACAGCTCTTAATATTTCAGTCACTGGTTCTCTTTAAGTAAAGCAGGTTAAGAACTCTCTGAAAAGCATGACTTTTTCTTTGAGTCTCTGTCTTCAAACTCCCAGAAGACCTAATGTACTCTCTACGAAACTGTATGTTGCTTATATTGGACAGACACAACTGTGACATAAGCACAGCACAGAAAGTAAGGTTACTGTCTTAAAGCTGACAATTAATTATCACACAGTATTAATGCTTATGACAGCAACTCGCCGCATAGTAGCCAGATTTGAAAACCATGATATATTTTGTGGGTTAAGAGGTTATAAGACTTCTGAAAATGTAGACTTTAAGTTATTTTATATGAAGAATTGATCAAGTCATAAGAACATTGTATTTTTATGTAGCAGAAAAACTAAAAAACTTTCATGAAATTGAATAGAAAATGTTGTTTCTCTACATTCTAACTCCTTGATGAGATCTATGCTTAATGCCAACAAATCTACAGTGTTCCTACTAATATCAGCATATTGGTTCTTCAAAAGAAGGAGGAATTAGCAGTATAAACATTTGTATATACTGTGAATGAGGTCAATAATTGCAAAGTATATAGTGAAACATAAGTTTCACCTCAAACTATCAATTCTAGAAAATTAAATAAAATGTGAGATCTGAAAAAACAGAAGACTATATAACCTTGGTCTAGGGCACTGAGACGTAAAAATAACACATTCAAAATGAGGAGCGATTACTCCCAGAAACATCAGTATTGAATCTCAATATTTTGAGGCTAGCTGGGAAAACTAAACACGGGATATATCATGGACAAAATATGGCAGAAGAAAAGTGATACTGTCCCTGGGCTAATGGGAATTGGAGGTAGATGAGTACCGGGAACACTTGCCAACAGGGCTTGCACATTTAATAACCACCATGCTTTGACTGACAGCTATAAGGTGAAAATTGGTTTCAGGTAAATCAGTCTGGCAGTGACCTGCAGAATGGCTGCAGGACATGAGGATCAGGTGCACATGACAGCGAAACCTTATGTTGGACAGGTTGCATATTAAAAATGAAGATGGAGTAGCTATAATTTACTTCATTTGAATTGGCAATGATTACTTAAAAGTTGTCCACAGTTTGGTTTTGTACTACTTGTAAATTATCACATTTGTCAAGATCAATACTATAGAAGTTGAAACAAAATACAAAATTTTGAGACAAGTTACATGACTGTTTATGAAAATAGCAGGAGCCAGAGCACAGATCTCACATGGAAATCCCAAAGCCACAGGGAACGTCCCAATTCTCACAGGAAAGTTTAAAGACACCAAAACTCCCAGTCACTGGGTTCATGATAGAAGAGAACTTTGGAACTTAAGGAAATAGCATCTTTTAAGATTTATTTTCATGTGCATTGATGTTTTGCCTGCTCAAATGTCTATGTGAGGGAGCCAAACCCTCTGGGATGGAGTTACAGACAGTTGTCAGCTGCCATGTGAATGCTGCGAACTGAACAGGGTCCTCTGGAAGAACAGCCAGTGTTCTTAACCACTGAGCCATCTCACCAATCCAGATTTTTTTTAAATTATAAGGAATGACTATAAACCGAGCATCTGACTAAGGCTACACACTCACATCTGTCTTTGACTCAGGAGGAGAAACTACTTCTACCTTTCAAGGCTGATCATTGTGCTAATATCCTCATGAAGGCAGACCCAAGCGAAAGCAATTGGTGCCTTGTTTAAAATATGCAGAAATGTGAGATCTGTGGATTCCAAGACTGTGTGAATCTGGATAAGTGTTAGAAAGAAAGGGGATGAACTGATTGGTTTTTTAGCATTTTTTAATATTTTTTGAGATTATAATTTAATTATATTTCTCCCTTTCTTCCTCTAAATCCTTCCATATACCACCCTCTGTTCTACTTCAAATTTGAGGTCATATTTTCATCATTATGTCACACATACACATGTATTTGTATATAGATATACATTTCTAACATAGCCTGTTGACTCCATATAATGTTACTTATATGTATGTTTTCATTGACCAGTTATTGGAATTTGTGTTTGATTGATCATCAAGACAGGGACTGTTACTAGCTATAGAAAAAAAGACATTTCAGGGCACATAAATCCTGTCTGGTATACATTGTCGGAGATGCTTCTTCAAACCTACCATAAATGATGCATTAAAGATATCAGATATATAAGTGTGTGGGTTTTTTTGTCCCCAGCCCCTATAAGTGTGTTTTAAAGACAAATAAGAGAAGGAGGCCACTGTAACTGAGGCACTGGGCAGATTTAGAAATTGCTAAATACCATTAAAACATCAGTAATATTTATGATAAGCCTTTATCCTGAACACTATTTTGACGCATGCTTTTCTTTTAAATAAACTATGGAATGGGTTGGTGTGGAGTGTACCTCGCTAACTGACAGCTGCTAGAATTTCTCTGGTACCCTGTCTGAGTGACCGACTGTCAGTCAATTAGCCATCAGTAGAGTAGCTGATATGGCAACAAAAGAAAGGAGAACAGCTGCACAGCAGTGAAGAGAGAGGCTGAAAAGCTCCAGAGAACAGCTGAGAAGAGATGACGGGGAGCAGAGGTCATGAAGACCATGAAGGCTGTAAGGAGCTAGATACAATAAGCTGCACACCTACCTCCACTGCAAGTTCCAGGAAGCCCCCAGGCATGAAGATGACTTAGACCTTGTATCCTGGATGCTGTCAACAGCTGACAACCCAAACAATCCTGGAACTATGACACAGTGCTTTAGAGATGAGGAGAATAGTAACGAAGAACTGTTTCAGAAGGCTACAACACTAGCCATGGTAGCTATGGGTCCTAGTCTTGGTGTCCTACAGAGGGCTGTTATCACTGGCAGGAGCTGCCTGCATGCAAAGAGCATTCATTGGAGCTGGAAATTGATGGTTACAATAGGAAGTAAGTTCCAGGGTCACAGGTGGTTAAAGTTCAGAGAAATAAGTCTGCAGCTGAGCCAACAAACATAAATCTCTGGCTAATGTATAAGCAATAGTCCTCTACCCTGATGGGAGAGTCCAAAGATGACACACCCTTTCTTTTCTCATTGAAACTGATAAGATCCAGAATAAGAAAGCAAAAGAGAAAGGGGGATTCATTTATTCACCAAGTAACCCTGTGAAGCAGGAATTCAACCTATCTTATTTAGAGTAGTAAAACTTGAGAGTACATCTCTATCTCTGGAGTGACAGTGATGGCCTTCAAGCTCAGTCTGCAGCCGTGCAAATGTTAAACCAAAGCATGGGTCTTAAGTGCTGAGATGTAGCTGTAATTGGAAAAGTTCTATAATGGAGTCTGAAAAATAAATTAGAAGGAAATTAGCCAACTGCTGAGAGAGGCAATGTGTAACTAATGGGACCTGGGCATTGTTGAGGAAGAAGTGGAGCATAACAAATAGAACCTGGGCCTTGCCATTTAGGGGTTAGTCAGTCAGCCTGATGTCTTCATTTTTCTCTAAAAATTAAAGACAGTAAAAATTATTAATCTTTTAAGAACAAAATAACATACAGACTGTTTGTATTTATAATGAAAAAATACTGTCCAAAGTAACAGCAACAATTCTCCAAGGAGCATGTTCAGCTAGGTGGGACATAAAGGAGTCAGGTGCCCTACAATGTCACAGCTACTAAATGACAAGTTAAACACATGTGTAACACATATGCAAAATATAATCCTATCAAATTCATGAATTAAATTCCTGTATTAAAATATTGGATGTAAAAGAAAACCAACAAAGATCTAAAAGAAAAAATATCATTTGAACATAAAATTGACTTACACAAAAGTGATTTTACACAATGAACTTTAAAAATTGAGAGTTGCTTTTTGAAATGAAACACAAATGGATCTGTTTTTATTTATTTGTTCTGAGCAAATATTGGTTTTTTTTTGTATTATCTCTCTAGAGAAACTTACTATTCGACTTACCGAATTTGATACATTCTTGCTACTTTAATTTTTTAATTAAATTTCATTTTTACTCCTTGAGATTTTCACAAATAGATAGAATGCATATTGGTTCTATCACTTGCTTTTGATAACTCTCAATTCTGAGCTATTTCCTAGTGACATTTGTTGAATGCTGGCATTTTCCCCTGAAACTGTGGCTCTTCTTGCTTATTATTCATTCCTTAAATCATAATTTTGTGTCTAGTACTTGAACATTCAATCTGTGCAGATTGATCATGATGTAGGTAGCACAAATGTGATGGGTGTGAAAGCCCAGCAGTGTGGAGGGGCAGTGCATACCACCTCTTGTGCTAGCTGCTGCCCCCATCAAAGACTCCTTGGGAGGATATATAGAGTTGGGGGAGAAATATCTTGTTTGTTGGTTGGTTGATTATTTAAGACAGGGTTTCTCTGCTTAACCCTGGCTATCCTAGAATTCACTCTGTAAACAAGGCTGGCCTTGAACTCAGATATCCACCTGCCTCTGCTGGATTATATGACTTAGACACATAAAATGTATCTATACGATTCACTGGAACAAGTGTGAAAACCACAGCAGTAAACTAAGTCATATTTCTACCAAAAGACATACATAATACAATCCACTGCTACTGATTAATGAATGAGGCCACGTCCATTGCACTGATAAATTACAATTTGACTGAGTACCCAATATGCTGCATATCAACAGCACACCTAGAAAATTTAGAATTTCCCTTTATTTTCTTCATATACCATCAAAATATGTACCGGATGAGTCAGCAATCTGCTGCAACTAGTTGAGGAGCGTTATTGTTCATTACATGCAACCATTTGTGACTGTATTTGAAATGGAGCTGCTACGGATTGCTCCCAAACCACTCTTTAACTTATCATTTCATCTGCTTTGCATGTTACAGGCCATTGTTGCCACAGACCCTTTCTTTTAAAGGCCTTCTCTTTCTGGAAGAAACAATGACTCTCTTGCTTAATGAACACACAGTACTGTGCAGCAAAGGCACCTGTGAGAAAAGGCTACCAAAGCAGGAGAGCAACCCAGGAGACATGAGGAGAGTACTGAGAACAGTCAATATAAGCCTTCCATCTTGTAGCCTACTACATAGCTGTGCCAAAAAGAACATGCATGGTCTGTGGCTAAAATGAACACTGTGGCCACTCAGTGCAAAGCAAATATTCTTTCTTTATTGAAGGACAGGACATCTATGAGATAGCTTGGTCTCTAAGGTGATTTTAGCTTCTCATCTTGACTCCCATGGAAAAGATAACATTTATTGTTTTGAGAAAGCACTGCTGTGATTTAAGTTAGACTGGGTCACTGAGAGCAGGTTTTTTTATAGGCTTAGAAAGCCACTGGGGCGAAATGGTTTTAATGAAACCAAATCCATTTATGTGGTTTCAGATTGACTGAATGTACGAGTCCAGTGAGTCACCTGAAGGCCACTGAGATTCCACTTTTTTAAAGCCGCAAAGGGGGAAATTGAAATTTATTTTGATTACCAATTATGAGTTTAAATCAAAAGGAAATTTAGCTAATGAGTAGTTTGAACATTCATAAATACAGCACCTTGGAAAGATTTTCCAACACTGCCCATTATTGGAGTGCTGAAGAATACTCTTTATGAATACAACATATTGTTGTCTGGTATCAATCTTTGACAACAGTTCTCAATTTGCTGTCTAATATATCTTATAGTCTATATAAAATATATCTTTTATCTGGCCCACATTACTCAGTACTGCACGAGCACTTCTCAATTTTACCTTTAGCTAATCCCCTAATTTCCACCATTTTATGAGGCACTTTATTTTCTGTTGAGAACTCGCACAGAGACTTTAGTAGTGTTTGAATTTCTGATATGTGCTGTCTTTGTCAAGTACAAACACAGAGACTTTAGTAATGTGTGAGTTTCTGATATGCTCTGACTTTGTCAATTACAAACCCCAACATGAATGAATAGAAGGCCTAAGTCAACAAGGAAGTTCAAGTTTTCAGGATGTCCTGTGTCTCAAAAACCTCCCTACTGTAATTATCTGAAGCTTTGGTTGGATAATTACTGAGAGACTCTGCAGTTGTCCCTTTTCTCTACACAGGTCACCACATTAATTAAGAGAGCTTCACTGGGGACAGGTTGCTGCTCTGAATCTTAAAGTAATTTATTTTTAGTCTTTTATTTCTTAACAGAGTTGGGGAGATATTAAGATAAAAAGCCTGCTTCTCAGCTACATTTTCTCACTCAGAGATTTAAGGAAAAAGGGAGAAGCAAAGGAAAGAATCTTCTAGAATGAGCCTTCACAATTGTACTTTTACACATTTTAAAGAAATAGGTCATTTTGAAATTCACACATCTTTGATGAATTCTAATATACTTTCTGGCTGATTCATTTGAACTAGCATAGACATGTGAACCAGGTGCTGGCTGTCATCAAGTGGCTAAAATTGTCTTCACACTGTATCACCACTGTCAGGTGAGAAAGCACAGCAAGATGAGGAGTGAGCTGAGAACTGAAGTGATCAACTGGAGACTGGCCCACATCTAGCCCAAGGGCTTCTCTTGGGATAACAATGTGATGGTAAGATGAGCATTAAAGCATATTTCCCAGAGACATTCAGAGGCTGCCTATGTTATAGTAATGTGTTACTTGACTGATAAACTTGGACTCCCTTCCCTCACCTACTCTCCTAAGTCCTTTGTGCTAAGGCTGGGAGATATGCCCCAAGAAGAAAAGGGATATGAGAAGAGTAACCCAATGGTGTTCCCTATTCTTAGATTCTACAGATGAGAGTCAACCTTGGTTCTAATGGAATTATTTCTTCCCTATGTGCTAATGCAAGTACCCTTCCACATAGAGTGCCATGATGGACAGTTCTGGAGTACATAAAAGCCTTTATTCCAATATGGTGATGAAGATCTTAAAAATAAGGAAATCACATACCATTATCTGCAACTTTTATAAGTTTTTCTCAATTTTAAACTGAAAATTGAAAATGGAAAGCATAAATATGTGAGACAATTTAACTGTTTTTAAACTGGAAACTCTCAGTGATTTGTGGCTGAATTTTAAAAGGAACTACTGTCCTAAGCATATATGATTTTCTTATATCATAGGAAAAACATGCGCATTGTTGATATTGAGTTGTTCTTTTCTGTTTTGAGATTTTAATATAATTACATCATTTATCACTTCCCTTTCTTCCCTCTAACCCCTCCCATATACCCCCTCTTGCTCCTTTTCAAACTAATGGCACCTTTTTCATTCATTGTTGTTACATACACATATGTACATGTATATATATACTATACATATTTCTAAATATAATATTCTTCAGTCTTTATAATGTTACTTATGTGTGCATTTTCAGAGCTGTCTGGTATTGGATAGCCAGTTGTTGTGCTCTTCCCTGGGGAAGACTATTTCTCTCATTATCAGATTTCTTTAGCTGCCTATAGTTCTTTGTGTAGAGTTGAGATCCCATGGGCTCTTTTCCTTCCAGTTTAGCATTTCATTGTCATTGTTCAGTTCATGTTTAGGCAGTCATATTGATGAGACTTTATGGGTGTAGCTTCTGACATTACCAGAAGGCACAGTTTCTCAGAAATTGCCAGAAGATGAGTTATGTGGGCAAGGTTTAAATCTACAGAATCTTGACAATAAAGGGGGCTGTAGGGCAGAGGACTTACATTGACACATTTCTGAAGATTTAGTCCTTGTCAGAAACACACTGAGAACTTTGAAGGCTGCTGTCTATATGCAGGTGAGGACAGTTACAAGATAAGGTGAGAGCCTGTGACTGGGCAGTAGACAAGGAAAGTGGGCTGAGGATTTTAGAGATGAGGACAGAGAGACCAAGAGAAAAAAAAGGGGGGGGGAGAGGAAGAGATAAGATGGAACCAGTAGGAGAGGAAGAGGAGCCAGAAGCAAACAGTCCTGGGAGCGGTAAGTATTGGGGATTTCTTACATAGGTGATTAAATAATAAGTAGGGTTCATGTGCCTCATCTAGGGGTGTAGCTTGTGTTTATATTAATTGAGTTTTGAGTTCATTGTGCAGGCATTTTGTGGGTTGAGAATTTACTAATATAAATCTGATTAATAAATCACAAGCCTCTAGAGTTTTTATTTTATCGGGTTACAATCTGCAAAAAGAGAACCACGAGATGTAAGGTTGCTACATGGGGCTAGCCATGGAGGTAGCGAGACTGCCGGGGTCAGAGAGTAGCCGGCACTAGCGTGGAATGGCCCCTTTTTTTTTAAGTTCCCTTTACAGAACTTTAGCTCAGTCTCAGTAGGTGTCATCAAGGATTACACTTACTCTGAAGATGATTAACCCAGAGCTCTCCATTACAGAGGATGATTAGGAAGCAAGGCTTCATTCTGAGCTACCAGACCCCAGGGCCTCTCAGAGCACATTCATGTGTGGCTTCATGCTTAGGGGACAGCAAGCCAGTATGGCAGAAACCACTTACCAGTCTTCACCTTATGGTCTGAAATTTCAAGAAGATGGGGAAATACTTTTACTTTCAAAATAATAGAAAGTACCATTGAATTCATTCAGTGTGCATTACACACTTTCTAATACTACAGTAAAGCTATTACAGACATGTGGGAACTTTATAATTGATTGTATACAGACACACACACACACAAATATTGCTTTACATATGAAATTTTTTTTTAATTTGACATCTTATTCTGAAATCGAAAGTGTCCTCTAGATTTGGCTTTAAATTTGGTCACATTGCTCAGAAACTAATACATCTTCTTACAAACTTCTATTAAATATTTAGAAGAACAAAAACAGATAACACAATGGATCATTATACTGTCACTCTCAGATTGCATCTCTAAAGACTGGCACTTCTTCCACAGTGGTTATCAACGGGCAACTTTGTATGTTAGATATAGGTAAGATGCAGGTACTTAAGAAGCCTATTTAGGTCACACTTGAGTTAGGCATGCTTTTTGAGAGGTTGTTCTGAGACCCTGTGTGATTCTTGGCTTTTGTCAAGTTTTGTCAGCATTCAGTTTCATGAGAAAATGGACATTAGAACTAGGGAACCAAAGCATGCCCTCAATTTTACTATTTTTTTCTCTTTTATTTATATGTGTGCACATGTATGTCTGGGGGTGGTGGGGGTGCAGGCCACAGGGCAACCTTGAGTGTCATTTTTTCAGGATATGTACAATTTGTTTTTTGAAACAAGGTGTCTGTTTAGCCTGGGACTCTGACTAGCATAGGCTGGCTGTACAGGAGCCAGGTATTTGTCTTGTGAATGGCAAGAACTTCACTGACTCAGGCATTGCCCTGATAACTATTTGACTGATTAGAGCCCTACCACCTCACAGTTTTATAAGTAACTTGTAGTATTCTGCAGTAGAAAGCACAGGTTCAACCCTAGATAATGCTTATCAGTCTTCCCACTGGCTAACCCACTTCAGGTCTTATGAAGCAGTGTTTCAATCTTCCCACCTGTCCATTAAATAATCAGATAACGTCTATGATATGTGTTGTTTTTGCTTCTGTGCAATCGCCACAGCCTTTTAGCTTTTGAAAAATGCTTCATCTAGTCTAAGGAGAGCAACCCGTAAACTAAGGTCAAGTGTAATGGAATCATTTTCCTTTTTTAGTTCTAATAATCTGTACAATTTAAACTGTTTTAACCTCAAAAAATATCTTAGTCTATTTATAGACTCTGTAAGTACTATAATGTCACCTAAGTAGGTAAGAAAAGCTCTACAACCACAAATGCTAGGGAAAGCTGTTTTCCAGGTTTCCAGCTGTGCTCTCTGTAATGGCTCTTGCCTAGAAGAGCAATGAGCCTGGGTGGATGGTTTGGAGTACACTCCCATGGGATATCGCTGTAAGTCGATTTCAGAAATTGCATTGTCTCATTTATTTTTGTGTTTGAACACACTATGCCCTTTGAAGATTGCAGATTAAATGTGTCACTTATTCGAAGAATGTTTTTCTGAGGAGTACAGGTACAAGGGAAGAAACAAGAATAAACAGCTGACTATCTTGTCAAATGGCCTTGGGAGCACATAGGCCACAGCTTCTCCAGCTGTAATTGAGTCTAGCCACAGAGAAGCCCTGGGGAGGTAAAGCCTTTGTAGGCAGCATCTCTTTGTTCTGTTCCAAGGACAAGGGAACTCCCCAGATAATACCTTTCCTAGGTCCCAACTCCTCTCTACACATAGACCCAAAGAGATCAATTAACACTTGTTCCAGGAAGAAACGCGGACAATAGCATCCGTATTGCAATATTCCTTTGTGAATAAGTTTGAAACTTGTAGAGAGGAAGAGAAATGTTTTGAGGGAGGCAGAAATAAAGCAAAAACCTTGACCTTGTTACTTAGAGACAAGTGTTACTTATGTTCAAAATAAAGGAAAAGAATAAGATATTGAATGTGGACTGTAACTGCAGCCTTGGTCTTCTGAGAAGATTACATCAAATGGATAAAGTGTCTAAAGTCTAGCAAGGAGATCAGTAGAAGATTGAGCAAGCAGACAGTAAAGCTGCCAGCAGAAAGACAGAATAGTATCCATTTGTAAATAAAGTCATGTAATACTGGTGTAAACGGAGCTTCTTTTTTCTTAATTCCTTCCTTCCTTCCTTCTTTTCTTCTTTCTTTCTTTCTTTCTTTCTTTCTTTCTTTCTTTCTTTCTTTCAGCATCTTTTTATACAGCAAAATCTACAGCCTTGTCCTCAACACTTTAAAAAGATGTCTTGCTACTTGAAGCAACCCATGAAAGCAAATGCTTTGAGAATGTGGGAATTCTGAGTCTATTTCAATTGGTAAATTCCAAGTTCACTTTTAAATTAAATATTTAAGTGAGCATGTGAAGTGATTGATTTCCTTACAGTATTTCCCTAGGTTTACATCACTGTACTTGATCATATTCTCCCCATTGTCCTCTTTTAACCCTTCTCTCCTTCATACGGACACCTCTCTTCTTCCCCAATGCTTCACTTGTATTTTCCTGTCATACTTAGAGCAATATATATTTAAATCTAGATTCTGTATATGAGAGAAAACGTGAGCTATTTGATTTCTTTCTCCATTGTTCTCTCAGTATCTCTCTTCCTCCCTTCATCTCCCTTCTCAAGCATAGGCAATGGAACAAGCCCAGATACTCATCATCTAGAGAATGGATGGAGGTAAGGGAATCCATACTATACATCTGCTTTCAGTGATGGTTTTGAAGCCATAAACCAACCATTTATACCCTCTCTAGTCACAAAATTACTTGAAAGCCCTTATGTACACTTTGAAGTAATTTCTTCTTCCAGTATTCTAAGAAGGTTAAAAAAAGAAGTGCATGCATTAGCTCAAGAGTGATATGTTTCTTATTAGTAAGTGGAAATCATTTTAGCAACCATCACCAATAAAATTTAGCATTCACAAACATATGCATGTATAAATTCGTAAGGAAAGTAGTAAAAGAGCTTTACATCTGTATAAAGCATATACATGCATTTTGGGACCCTGCTGGCCACTACCATCCCAGTATTGGTGTCCAAGTTTGTTTCTGGATTAGAACTGGTTATAAGTAAAATATGTCTTAAGCTAGACAATAATAATTCTTTTCATAAAATATTAACAAGTGTATATACAAAATTAAAATTTTATTCTTGCTATAACTGACCTAATCCATCTACCCTCAGACTGCAGTTTCATGAAGTTAAGACACAAGATTCTCAAATCTTTTCGAACTTCATACAGGAATTTTTCTGCTTTGAATATGTCAATCCTACAATCTAATGGGACCATCCCTGACAGTCTGCTATTGTGATATGGTTTGATTCTTTGTCTGTATGTTCCACATTGAAATGCAGGCTTTCTGTATAACCTATATATAAAATGGGCTGTATTACATTCATATCTCATATGCTGTTATTTTATAATAATTTGAAAAATATGTATGTGCCTGCATTCACAAAATCACAATAGATGTAAGTAACTATGGGAGAGATTAAGGAAGCAGTGCTTATTTCCAGCCTGGCATGAAGGATTGCACTGCTATCCACAGAGGACTCTCCAGCTGGAATACTCCAGACACAAGAAACTAGGTCATTAGCAAGGGGAACAGACTTGCATGATTCCTCTCTGAGTAACTCATAGGTAGCTGGTTTCAAAAAGGACAGCCAAGCAGGTCAAAGCAAACTTATTCATTCTCAAGTGTATGAGATAAGCTGATAGATGCTAATAAATCGCTAGTGGTCTGGGAAGCAGGCTTGTTGCCCAAAGATAGCATTTACAATGAAAAAAACAAAAAAAAAAAAAACATGTTTAGTCTCAAGCTACTAGGTTTGAAGATGTTCGGGGTAAGGAAATGAGCTGTGGGATGGAAAGAGTCAATGATTAGCAGTTACAGATCCATCTCTATACCAACATAGTGTCTAAGATTATGAAAAGCCACAAACCTACTTCAGTGCCTTGTCAGGTACACACTCATTGCTCAGCCCTCCCCTACTCACTACTAAACAGCTATAGGTCAGCTGTTGAACAGACAAGGGAAGACACACATAAGCTGAATAACTAGTGAAACTCTATCAGTCGGGATTTCATCTGTTCCTAACCAGCTTTCTTTTAGTACAGACATGCCATTGTCATTGTCTTTAACTCCATGATGGAGTACATGTAAGCATCCATTTAACTTTCAACAATGGAAACCTGCAACTGATGTGACAGTAGGAATTGGCACTCATCTCTGTATTGCATGATCCTTTCAATGCACAGGATTCTAGGGTCATAGTTTTTCTTGCAATGTCAGTTAACTTGAACCATTTTATATCTTCATTGACCTACTCTAAGTAAAATAGGAAATCTTTGAGAGGCAGTGGCTATGGCCGAGTATATATTCGGTCACTAGATGTTTCCTTTAATGTCAAATTAATTATGCTTTTAGAAAATGAACACAGACTGATTTCCAGAGTGGTTGTACAAGCTTGCAATCCCACCAACAATGGAGGAGTGTTCCTCTTTCTCCACATCCTCGCCAGCATCTGCTGCCACCTGAGTTTTTGATCTTAGCCATTCTGACTGGAGTGAAGTGGAATCTCAGTGTTGTTTTGATTTGCATTTCCCTGATGATTAAGGATGTTGAACATTTTTTCAAGTGCTTCTCTGCCATTCGGTATTCCTCAGGTGAGAATTCTTTGTTCAGCTCTGAGCCCCATTTTTTAATGGGGTTATGGGATCCCGCAATACCTCTCCTGGGCATATATCCAGAAGATGTCCCAACCGGTAAGAAGAACACATGCTCTACTATGTTCATAGCAGCCTTATTTATAATAGCCAGAAGCTGGAAAGAACCCAGATGCCCCTCAACAGAGGAATGGATACAGAAAATGTGGTACATTTACACAATGGAATACTACTCAGCTATTAAAAAGAATGAATTTATGAAATTCTTAGGCAAATAGATGGACCTGGAGGGTATCATCCTGAGTGAAGTAACCCAATCACAAAGGAACTCACACAATATGTACTCACTGATAAGTGGATATTAGCCCAGAAACTTAGGATACCCATGATATAAGATACAACTTGCCAAACGCATGAAATTCAAGAAGAATGAAGACCAAAGTGTGGACATTTTACCCTTTCTTAGAAATGGGAACAAAACACCCATAGAAGGAGTTACAGAGACAAAATTTGGAGCTGTGATGAAAGGATGGACCATCTAGTGATTGCCATATGCAGGGATCCATCCCATAATCAGCTTCCAAATGCTGACACCATTGCATACACTAGCAAGATTTTGCTGATAGGACCCAGATATAGCTCTCTCTTGTGAGACTATGCCGGGGCCTAGCAAACACAGAAGTGGATGATCACAGTCAGCTATTGGATGGGTCACACGGCCCCTAATGAAGGAGCTAGAGAAAATACCCAAGGAGCTAAAGGGAACTGCAACCCTATAGGTGGAACAACAATATGAACTAACCAGTACCCGGGAGCTCTTGTCTTTAGCTGCATATGTATCAAAAGATGGCCTAGTCGGTCATCACTGCAAAGAGAGGCCCATTGGACTTGCAAACTTTATATGCCCCAGTACAGGGGAACGCCAGGGCCAAAAAGGGGCAGTGGGTGGGTAGGGGGTTGAGGGGGTGGGTATGGGGGACCTTTGGGATAGCATTGAAAATGTAAACGAGGAAAATACCTAATTTAAAAAAAAACTAAAAATCTAGAATAACTTGAAAAAATGTATTACTACATGATCTTATTATGATTTATTTTGCATTAATATTTATATAAATTAATAAACTAGTAAAAGACAAAGCACTAAGCTCAGAGTGCACATCAAAAAAAAAAGAAAATGAACACAGCATAACTATTCATTTTAAAAACATATTTGCTATAACATCATCAGTCAGTGATAAGTTTATATAAAGCTGAATAGCTGTTAGGAATAAAGTTTATATTTAATCGAGTTATTGAATTGCTTTTTTTGATCTCAAGAATTGTCATTTTTTAATCTAAAATTAAATTTAAGCAATCAGTTTGATTTTAAAGTGTGTTTAATATGTTTCACAATAAACACCAAATCTTTGTATGTTTCAAAACCATGTTTGATATCCTCTACAGGAACAAATGCCCACATGCAGTCAGTCATTTGTTAAAGATAATTATAGACACGATTAAGACAAAAATAAAGATAGTTGCCAATCATGGGTGGCATTTTTTAATTTCTGGGAACTTTTATTCACTGACTGAATCTAAATACAAAGATCTTGAAGACTTCAACTGTTAACAGTTTTTGTTCATCAACTCATAAGGAAGGTAATGGGATTCAAAGAAAGAGGCATGATATGTGAACAGCTCCATTTCTAGACTCCAATTAAGCCATTCAACAGACTATTTATGGCTTGGAGACTGAGTCCAACAGGCTTGTGTATGCACCTATGTGACCATATTGTACAGCAGTAGAGGGTTTGGAAAGATAAGGCTCAGACATCCAGTCAGGCTCCCAGGGCAGTGAAGACGGCTTCAGTTTGCAGTTATGGTGAATTTCAAAAATAGTAACGCTGTTTACAAGTCTATGTGGGTCCCAAAAGCAAAAATATACAATAGCACAAGAAACTAATTAGAACTTGACTGCTTGTTTCAGACATGATTATTATGATATAAATACAAAATATCAGGACACACTTTTTTAAGGTTGAAAATAGATTCTTTCCTCACACAATCTATCCTGATTACATTTTCCCCATCCTCTACTCCTCCTATCTAGAGCCACCTTTTGTCTTTCATTAGAAAAGAACAGGCTTCTAAGAGATAATAATAAAATATAGCAAATAAAATATAATAACATAAAACAAAAATGATCATATCAATGTTGCACAATATAAACCAATAGAATGAAAAGAACCCAGGAGAAGGCACAAGACCCACTCATTCTCACACTTGAAGAACCATAAAAGCACTAAACTGGAAGCTGTGATATGTATGCCGGGGACCTAGTGTTGGCCCATGTTGGCCCTGTGCTTGGTTATTCAATCTCACATGAGCCTGGTTTTTTTATTCAGAATGCATGTTCTCCTGGTGTCCTCCAGCTCCTCTGGTTCTTTCTGCTTTTTATTCCACAGGGTTCCCTAAGATCTGAGGGGAGGACATTGATGGAGACATCCCCCCCTCATTTTAAGCTGAGTATTATATACACATGTTAATAATATATTTTCATTTCATCTATCTGGTTAAATTATAAACAATTAGTTATCATATAGAACTGTGGTTTTCAATTCAATGAGATCCAAGTAAGTATATATATTTAAATATATTAATGAGATCCAAGTAAGTATATATATTTAAATATATTAAACTGGGACAGAATGGTGATTAGAAGCCATGCTAAAACATATCCTTACTTAGGAAAAACAAGTAAATAGAAGTATTTAATGATGCTCAGCTTCTCTAGCCTCTGTATTGACTTGATCAACATACTAACAAAAGTCAATTGTTGGATGCACACACCTTCTTTGCCATTACCCTGGATTTCCAGCTGAATCTAAATTCAACACAGCTTCCAACTCAGTTGCCTTTTCTATCACACTCCAGAAAAGTGGACTGCAGGTTCCTATCAAAGAATCTACAAAAGCTGTGCTTGTACAGATATTAAAAAGGAAGTTTGCTGTGACTGCTGCTCAGGCCATCATCAGCAACCCCGTGAGGAAAGGCAAGCTCAAAACAGTCATTTGGGCACCACAAAGCCAGACTCCTCTGTTGATCATAAAAAATGGCCTAGTCGGACATCACTGCAAAGAGAGGCCCATTGGACTTGCAAACTTTATATGCCCCAGTACAGGGGAACGCCAGGGCCAAAAAGGGGGAGTGGGTGGGTAGGGGATTGGGGGGGGTGGGTATGGGGGACCTTTGGGATAGCATTGAAAATGTAAACGAGGAAAATACCTAATTAAAAAAAAAGACAAAAAATCACAGCAACTCAGTTTGGAAGAGTTTGCATCCACACTATCCACAGTTCACAAAAGATAGTCAAGAAACTCCAAATGCAAGGAGAAATGTGAGTACAAAAGACGGCTGGACCAGTTAAACTCAACAGAGATAAAGCAAAGACCAGGACCAAGGAAGCCTAAGCCCCAGATCCACTAGGATGATAAAAAAAAAAAAAAAAAAAAAAAAAAACAGCACTCAAGCCAGTTGCCTCATTTCCTTATATTGTCCATATCTCTCCACCAGTAACATATCTGGCAGAGATTTCCTATTTCTGCTTAGCTCTTCTCTCTGCACAGCTATTTCCTGTCTTTACAGTCTAGTAGATGAAGTAGCCTTCAACCCAGGCCCCTTCACTCTCCACCTGTTACTGATTGGCATTCTTTCTCTCCCTCTCTTCCTTTTCTTCTCCTCCTGCTTGTCTTCCTTATCTCCCTCATCGTCTTTCCTTTTCCGACTTTCTTTTCCGTGTTTTCCTTCTTTCTGTACCTTTCCCACTTATTGCCACATCTCCCAAAGATCAGCGGCTGACCTGGTTTATGATATCTGAGTACGTATTTTTACCTACTCCTTTTAGTCTCCTAGCTCTAACCTCCACACATACATGGCATTTCTCCCCTTTGCATCAATTATTCCCACACACATATCCTCCTCCTCTAATTCCTATCTAATAATCTAATACGTGTCACTCGTTTCCCATCATTTCTGAACTCTCTTTTCCCTTTCCAATCATAACCCTACTAATTAAACAGTACTTCTGAAGTCACTTGACTCCTCAAACTAATAAGCACCTAACAAGTATGTGGATTTAGCCACCACTTTCTTTAATATCAGAGTGGTTTGCTGTTGGATAAAGACTTGCCATAGAGAGTACACAAGGGCAGATTGGATATAGAACCTGGTGCTTGAGATACCAGTCTAACAGACAAAAATATTACCAAACTGTTCTACAACCTAGTACCCTCCAAAAACAGCAAACACACCCACAGAAGGAAAAGATGCAACTGTAATTAATCAAAGCAAAGAATCTTATTCATTTGTGAAGCCATAGATTGATATCAATGCTAGACCAAAAGTCCATAAAAATACATTATAACAACTACTTACATGACATTTACCTTGTATTAGGTACTATAATGTAAGTTTGTAGGAAGATACAAGTTGAAAGTATTTATTATACAGTTTAATGAATTCAAGCAATTTCAATCTGGCCTCTCAAGGGGGGTGTTGGAGCCATTTCTTATAGGTACAAATGGATGATAACATTTGACTCATGGGCATTGGAAGGGGGTTCTAAAACTATGTCCTATAGATATAGAGTGATGACGATGCTACCTCAATCATTGGCATCTGAAGAGGGTCTGGAGCCTTCACTTACAAATATGGAGGAACAACGGTATATGAATTATTGATGTGTAAATTTTAAAAGAGAGAAAATGTTACAAAGCATACTTTATATAACCACTAGGCAGGAGTGTTATATAGAAGGACAATGACATATACATTATTGGTGGATAAATAACAGAAATGAGAAATTTATAAAATTTGCTTTATATGACCACTGAGAGGGGTATTTGATGATTATTATAAGAACACTGTGAACAGATATATTAAATATATATAAGAAAATATGTAAATTTAATAAATAAAATATTGTTTAAGCTTAATTTTATCAAACAAACACATTATATGATTATTTTATTTTATTTTATTAACTCTAATATTTTATTTTAAATATCTATATT
This sequence comes from Mus musculus, assembly GCF_000001635.26. Classification (NCBI taxonomy): domain Eukaryota; kingdom Metazoa; phylum Chordata; class Mammalia; order Rodentia; family Muridae; genus Mus; species Mus musculus. The sequence goes on from NC_000072.6 coordinate 60,761,327, forward strand.
TTTCACAAGCATACAATATTAATTATTCCTAAAAATAACCACTCTAAATGATTTTATGATAAAAAAATTTTTGGTAGGCTTTGAGAGAAATCAGAAATTAATCCATCAGAACCTGTGACAGAAAACATGGGTAAATGAAACAAGAGTGTCAAGTGTGAGCATGTTGAAAGATGGCCTTTGAGATTGATATACTCCTTATTTCTATAGAGTAAATGACTGCTTAATTAGGAGCAGGAAGGTTGCTGAAATTAAATGCTTTGCTATAAATGTATGCATAAATGTTAGATGTTTAAATATAATCATTTGAAAGAAAAATGTTAAGGACATTATAAAACTGTAAATTCCACTCTATTTGTAGGAGACAGTGTGTGGGGAGCTCTTGTGATATTATCAGTCAGAAATCAACGTCTCTCTGTCATTTTATTAGCTAATGTCAAAGGAGATATATGTGTGTATAGTGGGGAGTCAGGAACAAATTATGTTGTATGCCATTACCTGATGCAAAAGCAAACATTTATGAAGTCATCCATGAGGCAATGGCTTGATAATAGCTAAGCCTTCACAAAAGTCTTCAGGGACTCATGTTCTTTGGAGTGTGACAGAAAAATCATCTGAAACTCAGCAAGCCAGTGTGAAAAGATCACATGCAGCAAATGGCCTTGGCCTTGTTTCTTCTGCTCAGTGACAGGTTTATTTTCAATCTGATTAGCATTGGAGGATGAAAAATGATACTATACTAAACCTGTCCTGCAATTATTCTACGTGAGCCCTGTTATCAAGAGTCTTGGGCTGTAGTTAAGAATGACCCTTAAAACATGCAAAAGAGATAATGAGACCACTGTCTGGGAAACCAGAGCCTTCACCTCTGTTCATGCTGTCCTTTGGCCATGATCGGGGAACTGTATACAAGAACAAATGTTTATCTCACAGCCTAAATCTAGACTAGTTTGGCATCATTGATCAAGATGGTTAACAAAGAGCCTTGGCGTAAAAACAGGATATCCTGATATTCAGAATCCACAGTTCTTACTCAGTGCCTTCCTTTCACTCAATCCATGTGACATACAGTCGTTTTATGACAGAGACAATGAAAATGTTCCTGTTAAAGGCTACCAGGGGATATAGGCATTTGCTGAGTTCTGACAGTGTAATCACAAAAAAAAAGAAAAGAAAAGAAAAAGTAGGCAATACTTGTGTGCCTTGCTTGCTTTCTTGTTCCTATAGCTTGGCTTGTCATTCCTTTATGGAAGTAAGAAGATCGAGTTCATATTATCACAGAAGGAACCACAGGGATTATACATTCATATGTTGCCAGGCTTGTGACGACAATGATTCTTCATAGGAACACTTTCACTTAAATTACTTTCATTTGCGACACTGCCTTCTTTTCTTAGAGGATACTTTAGCATGTGTATATTATCAACATCTACATTATTCACTGTTCTGTACACTTCCTATAAGTATAGCATTAGCTACCAAGCTTTAGTCTGATTATATTTGCTATAATTAGAGGAACATGTAGAAACCTTCTACCATAATTAAGCAGAAAAGACTTATAAGAGGCATCATTCTTTCTGACCATAAAAGACGATGATTTGCCATGATTCACAAGCTTTTAATATTAACAGTGATCTGTGCTGGCTATAGCCCTGCAGTTGCTATTAGAAGTAAAGAGGGGACGAGCAGGCCTGCTGGCTAGTTGGCAGGCTATTCTTTCCCATGTCCCTTCCTGGAAGCTACAGTGGTGCTGGTTAGGTGAAGCTAACTCCTCTCCTGTGGAGCAGCCAAGTGAGTCATATGAATAGGGACCTGGATGGGCAGACTAGACAGTATTGCCATGGCAATGTACAATAAGCAGAATACAGGTTTGCAGAGGTCTTGGAGGAAAATATCAGAGGTTAGTGGCGCTTCTAAGACAGCGTCTATTATCTAGGAAAAGGGTCAACAAAACCTATGATTACAGGTCTTTTCTACTAGACATCACTCATTCATAAGATCTCATCCCAAAGAGGTGATAGTGTACAAAACACCTCCCAGATTTTAATTGTCACCTAACATCAGCTTAAATTTCTATTACATTTCTACAAGAACACGGTGAGAACGCCGTTCATATTTCTTGTGTATTTGTTACAGCACCCTTTTTTATTCTTATTTTTTCACTTAGATAAACAGGCTCTATGAATGGGGAACTGTGGGAGATTCCAGAGTTTCAGATCACTAACAAGAATGGAGGGTATTAGGCACCAAGAGAGCTTCTGAGCAGCTCTGCTCACCCCTGGTCAGTGAGGTACAAAGAAGTGAGAATTTCTCATCCCAATGCTGAAGTTGTTACTCTCTAGAAAGGACAGCTGGGTGCCTTGCCAAACAATAACCACTCTCAAGCATTACTGTTGAATTCTTTAACTCTGTCTTTTCTCAGATAATTTCTTATATTCTGTATATACAAAATGAGCCCACATAACAACATACCTGGCTAGAATAAGTACTATGTCTCCACAAATGCTCAACATTTGTTCAATGAGTGAGTAAGCCATTGCTTATGAGAAATTATACTGTTGAATTTAAAATGAATTTTAGAGGTGATACACAGTGATTGAGTTACTAGGTTAGCACATTGCTGTAATTTTACTGCCAAATTCCCTACAATTTATTAAAGGAAGTTGGTATTAGTTACATACTTTATGTATAATTATCTATTATCGCTTTATAGTGTAGACTTTCTTGTTAACTTTACAAACATAAAGTCTATGATGTTGATAGCCATTAAACTTTCTATCTATACTTTCTATAAGCTGAGGCACACTTATATAAAGTCTTCACAAAATTTGTTGTAATGTAAATTTTATGTATTGTTCCTCTTAAGAAATCCATGTGAGTACAGTTATGCTTATAAATACCATTAGCCCTGGATAGATGAATATATCTTTCAATAAAGCTTGCAGGGACCAAAGACATTGAAATTTGAAAACCTCACTATGTAAAATCAGATTGAAATTGATAAATAAAATTTAAAAAATTTAAAAAGGACTAATGTTATGGTGGCAGGATTGAATGGCTTGCAGACCAATTACTGTAAGGTCTGTGGTGAATCCATGCTAGCTATTTTAATCCTAGTTAATGAGTGCTTCTACAAGCATTCCTATTCAGACTTGTCTTCAACATGAGCCTCCTAGAGAGTAAGAAGGAAAACAGAAAGATAAAATGTTTCATTTATCTCTGCTCTTGAAAGAATTAGTTCATTGATACTTAATACCTTTAAAATCACATAAAATATGAACATTCTTGCTCTTTAGTTACATTGCCAATACAATCCACACCACATTTTAGGCTCTCTGAACCCCAGCAATAACATAGTTAGTTGGCATCTTAAGGTCTTTTCTGAAGTTGTGATGATCTTGCATGCAATAAGCTTCATCAAGACCATTCATGACCTCTCCCTCCACAGCACTGGAACTCACCTTCAGTAGGCCTTGTCTCTGGTCAGCTGTCACAACTTTCAAACATTACTTTTAAATGGCAAATTGTATATTCATGCTGGAAATTTAAACCATGGTTTTGATAAATAAAAGATAATTTGAAAAGAAGCTTACTTTGTTTTAGGATCAGAATTAGGTGCAAACCAGATGGAAAGGGGCTATAATTCTTAATCCAAATCTTCTCACTTGGAGTTTGACAGAAACAGGCACCAAAATATGAACAGCCTTTTGAAAATAAGTAGCTGGAAATGGCACTGCACATCTATAATCTCAGTATTCAGGAGGCAGAGGCCAGGAAGATCTCTGTGTGTTTGAAGTCAGCCTGGTTTACACAAGTAGTTATAAGACAGGTAGAACTACGTAGAGAGATTCTGCCTCAACAACAACAAGAATCCCATACAAGCAAACAAACAATAAACACCGAAAACAGGAAATTTTAAAAAATGGAAATACTATAGAATTTATATTTGTAAATGGGGGGGAATAATGATGTCACTGAGCTTCTGGAACATGATAGAGGGAAAAAGCAATTTAGATGGCTTTTAACTGTGGCTTTCTATGATGAATGGTAAGGGCTACACTTATCTGTGGGTCTAAGAATAACTCTCTAGCCTGCAGTTGGGAGTTATATTGAGAATTTAATTCTTCGAGAATTTCATACACTGTATCTGGTCATATGCACATATTCACTCACACTCCCCTCTCCATACCCCTTTTGCATTTTATTAGGAAGACCCCATATGCTAACAAACCACTGAGTCCTCTGGTCTCATTGTCTTTCTACCCCCTCTTCCACAGTGTCTCCAGCACCTTTGGTATATGGGCTGTTTGTAAATGAATTGATGGGGACAAGCAAGCAAGAGTCAATTGTTCTCTGCCTTCTTGCTGGCTATAGATTTCTATACTGGTCTCCTAGTTGGCTCATGGCCTGCTAAATATGGGGAGATTCATGCTTGGTTACTGTAAGATCAGCCCACTACCTGTGTCTGGTGACTTAATGGACCCTAGAAGAGAAGTTCTATTGCCACGTTTCTAAGCAATGTAATTCCTCGCTGCATTCTAAATAGTTATCCCAACACCCACAGGGAAGTGTCACTCTCACTGCTCATAAGGGGGAGGAGGGAAGCTTTATTTTGCAGCAGCAGAAGCAGCAGACAGAGAGCATCACAGAAAGCCACACTGAAAGCTGTTTGAAATATTCTTCTCTCTTTTAGTTTCCAAAAGATCAGTGGAATCATTCTACTATTTATTTGCAAATATTAATTCTATGGTCATTCCGAATCTATCATACATTCTGTCATTCTGTTTCCAGTTATTTCCAGGTAATCCTCTGGTTCATATTTTATATCTACATGCACACACACACACACACACACACACACACACACACACACACACACATCAGAACTCTAAAATTCAATTAAAGTCATGTGTTTTCTCTTCATGATACCATCATTGAACTGAATTGTTATAGGGTAGGTATTATGTTAAAACACTTTATTTAAATCTGATGAAGTAGGAGTAATTTTTATCCTCATGTCACATGTAAAAAAGCTAAGAAACACAAAAATTTAAATGTTGTCCAAGATCGCACAGTGGGCAAACAGTCTATCTGGTAGAAAGACAGTTGTCAACCAGTACAACCAGGCATTTGGTGTAATGGCCATGAACCAACTTATTGCACAAAATACACATACAGACTCCTCTGGCTTCATGTTTACCTCTCATGTGTTGGTGATAGTAAAATTTTACTTGCAGTGGAAGCTAGTTGCTGGAAAAGTAGCAGCAGAAGAAAATGAAGTTAGACCAATGACAAACTGGGTTTGTTAATAATATGCTTTACAATGTTTTGAAGGTTTTGAGAAAGCATTTAAAAGTTGTAGTTGGAAATATAATATGGAAAGATCTAACTAGAGACCAGGGAAAAGGAGATGCTGATCTTAATGTAAGCAAGCTTAGGGGAGATGTATGTGGAACTGCTAGTTCAGATGGTTGACAGTAGCTGTGGAGGGTAAGATGGCAGCCATCTTAACTATCACTGTAGAGCTGGAAGAGAGACTTGCATCTGGCCCTGCTCTTGTGGCCACTGTTGGCCTGGACAGAGTCTTTCAGGAGCAACTTCCTTCAACAACAAACCTGCAAACTCATAGGTATCAACTAGAAAAGGAAAGGATGGAAAAGGAAACAATGAGAAGCCTGAGTCTACTAGACTGTGACTAAGGGGTCCCTATGTGCGTATATATCTTATTCATTGATGGGCTTACTTTAAATAATATTATAATCTTTATTTAGTTAATATACTAAAATCTTTAGTATGATGTATTTAAATAATACAGAAAATTGTCAAAAAAGGATTTAATTAGTTTGTTATATTTCTGAATAAAAATTCTCACCATGAAGCAGAATTTGAACAGGTAAATGTTTACCAAACACTGATGATAAAGATTATGAGGATGCCTTTATATACAGAAGAGTGTCATACCTTACTTGTAGGGACATATAGTTAAGTGCTATGGAATTAAATGTATTCTAGGGGGTATGTTTACAATGTGGTTCTTAACTGGCAACAATAAAGTAGTTGTCATAAATTTGTACCTTTATCACATCAACATAACGTCTCATTTTAAACTGAATTTTCCTTAGAACATCTTATAAAATCCCAGAAGCCTTGCTTCATGGAAGAAAGCTTATCCAGAAAAGACTCTGGGGTCCCATAAGCTCTGCTCCACTAGGTAAAGCAAAGGAACAACTCAGAATCCAAATGAAATAAATATGTTCCAAACAAACATGGGTTCAACCAAGTATCTTTAGTATACAAACTGGGGAAGAATGTGCTCATGCAAGACATAAGGGGTCTAAGAATACAGATGGGAACCTTTTTGGAAACACACATCTAAAACAGGTTCTGAAGTCAAGCAAAGCCTATGTTTATTAAAAGAGGGCAGTTTTATTACAGCGCAACAGGAAATAACCAAAGGCAAGCAAGCAATCTGTAAATCCTAACAGCTGCCCAGAACAGGAAAATATGGGAAAAAAGGAGAAACATTACATGTACTGGAGGAAGCATACTTAGAAAAGACAGACGACCCGGGCAATGGTGGTGGCCCATGCCTTTAATCCCAGCACTTGGAAGGCAGAGGCAGGCAGATTTCTGAGTTTGAGGCCAGTCTGGTCTACAGAGTGAGTTCCAGGACAGCCAGTGATACACAGAGAAACCCTGTCTAGAAAAACAAAAACAAAGCAAAAAAAATGAAAGACAGAAAAAAAAGTTATGCTCCTCTGACTAATTTAGAAAATGAGGTCAACTTATGATGTAGCATGACTACACTTGTAAGATGTAAGTCTATCTCATCAAAGGGATAATTGTTCTGCCATTTTTTTAAATCAAGCCTTATGCTGACTCTGCCTTCCTATATAGTGGCCCTTTTACGTTACACCTTTATATACAGATGACTGTATGGCTCAATTCTATTAATTTATTTGTGTTTCAGGTAGCTTTCAGTGTTAGTTCTTGCTGGAAAACATAATGATTCTGAAGAAAAGACACCAAAATCACTTTCACTTTTCTACTTCACATGTTTACAATGTGGGCAAGAAGGGGAACAGAAGACAGTTTTGAAAAAAATCATGGAGTGTGGAGAAAGGCAGAGAACCCAAACAAGCGAAACACAATCAATTGCTCGAGGTGAAGATGCAAAGAACCAATGAAGGTAAAGGGGACCCAAGTGATCACCATTCAGCCCTTATGTGCTATCAAACTTAGGAATTTATAAGACTATCCTTCCTTTCTTTTTAAAATTTATGGTATCATAATACATATTTTAAATCAGTGGATACAGTCTTCTCCCTGCCGGTCTATTGAGTCTCTTCTAAATGCTATTAAATTGGTTGTTTTATATTACTGATTTTATAGTCAGGAACAAGAGTATGTTTCATTCAATGCCTGAGATAGAGAGACAATGAACCCAGCAAGAGGGATACATGATTGGCAGCTCTGAATCATTCTTTATCTTATCTCATTACACCTTCTTCACAATACTAATTCTGTTCCTTGGCCATATTCTTATTTAATTCTCGACAAAAGAAAAGTCTTATATGCTGATCACGAGTGTCATGAGAGATGCAGGAAATGTACTATGATATCCTTCATCTGCAGGACCACAAAGCTCGTAGTAAAGGAATCATGAAGCTGTTTTAGCAGCTGTGACTGCAGAAACAGGTCTCCAATGACGGAAGTGATGCCAGCTTGTAATTCCAATACTACTCATTTCATATTTGACTAAAAAGCACCAGCCAGAGGGACTCTGTGATTTTTATAAATATAGTAATTCCCTGCATTGACACTGAAACTGTACATTTCCTATGCAAAAATGGTACAACTCCTACTCCTAAATGTGTTGCTTCCTGGATTCTGTATGAACTACAAAGACAAGAAAGGATGGCCATGCTAATTTATACCTATCCCATGTCATGGAAGTAGATGGCCTGGCTAAGGCTGCACTAACAAGTCTAGTGTGTTCTCTTCTGCTGACAGCAGAGTCAAAATGGGCACTTCCTACTTTAATTACTTCCACCACAGAGATGAGAAGCCAGATGCTTGCTGGCTCTACATACCTACGGATCTTGTTAGATACCCTTCTAATAAGATGTGAGAAAATAATGGTGAGACACTTTTTTTTTTGAGAGGAATTACCATAATTCTCTCTTTTTTTTTTTAAACTTTCTTGAATTTTATTGGCAACTATAAAGTAAACAACTCCACATAGAGCATGTAATTTTACTGAGAAATGGAAAGGTACAAAGGGAGTAATTAGAAGAAAGCTGTTTAAAAGGTAGAAGCTTAGAAAACGCATGTTTAACTATTCCAGATAACTGTACAGATAGATGGGATTATTTCCCAATTAGTTTTATGTTATGACAACGCTCTTATTAAATTTGTGAATGGTATTAAGTTGAGATTTTGAAACTAAACAACAATGCTTTTAAGTGTAAGTATTTTCATATATAAAGGGCAAACAATGAAAAACATGGCATGGTGCTTATACAAATTAGAACTATGCAGCTAAGACGCTCCCTTCTCCCTATACAATCTAGGTCGTACATCTTTCCCCGCAAGTTTAAAAATTCTCTGTAAATTATACAGAAGGAACTGATCTCTGACTGTACTAGACCTGAGAGAAGTTGCTGCTTGTGTCACTAGAACTTTCACCAGAAGTAGAACTTGAATCAGCATGCTCTAATAGCATGGTAAGGGTTCTCTCTTCTTCTTCAATCAGTGCCTCTTCATACTGAGAAAGGAACACAGTAGGGTCTGACCCATGAACCTTGGCCACAAACTCTAACACTCTCATCTTACTAGTTTCAGCTTTAGCCCGTAGCCCCCACACATATTCATACTGTATGGGATCACTATTGGCTATTGGCTGGTATTCCAGGTATTGCTCCCTCACAAACTCATCAGTTATCAGCTCTCTAGGGTCACCAAACATGAAATGAGTCATCCCAGCATAGATTCCCATTGGATTCAATACTTCCCAAATCTCCTCTTCAGTGGCACGGTTGCCCTTCATAAAGACTACACCCAGGATGAGTATCAGGAGACCAGTTTTAGGAAAGCTGTACTCATCATTGCGCATCCCATCATAGGTGAGACCTAATTTGATAAAGAGAGCATAGCAATGGTTGATAGGATCTACTTCCTTCACATCCAGCCCAAAGACCATCTCCATGCGCTCAGAAGCTCTCATGAGGATTTCATGAAAACGATCTTCATCCTCTCTGACAATGAGTGTCATTATATCATTCATACTCATCACCTCTTTCACCTGATACTTGTACAGCATGTAATTCACCAAGAAATCAACTTTCCCATCTACAGTCATCACAGGTAAATCTGTGCTATCTGACTGATCTGGTGGAATGACTGGGCTACCCTGCACTTCTTGGTCATCAAGATCCTCAGTAGACTCGCTTGAAGAGTCATAGGGATGCTGAAGATCACTGGAAGTACTGGCTGTCTCATCTTCAGAATCATCCTGGTCGCTAGCCATAAGAAGTTGAGAAGAGGAACATGGTTCCTCCACATCCTTGGAGACTTGGGTCTCCTCACTGGTCTGGTCCTTCAGACTAGTAGCCATAAGATGAGGTGAGGAACATGGCTCCTCAACATCGATGGAGGCTGCTGCAACCTGTAGTTTCTGGGTCTCTTCACAGGTCTGGCCTTGGTCAGCTGCACATTCTTCTGAAGACTGAGACATGGTGACTTAAATCCTGAGAGCACCTCCTTTGAATCTTCCCTCTAATTGTCTGGCTTCAGTGCTTCCAGTTGAAGGCCACACCTCACTGAGACAATTCTCTCTTTCAACTTTTCGGTAAACCCACCATAATTCTCTTAACCCAGTGTTGACATCTGAGTTTCAGTTAACAACTGCTGTGTTGTTTATCTTTAAGTGAACACATTATGTTGTTAGACTGTTAATGTTTGTGATTAATGTAAAAACAAGTTGAAAATGCAAAAGAAAGTGAGTTTTTCTGCAACTGCTGAGAATGCAACCTGTTGTTTGTTTGTTTGTTTGTTTGTTTGTTTGTTTGTTTGATCATGGTGTTTCCACAGAGTAAGACTCATGTCACAGGCATATGGTGGCTGCTGATAGCTTTAATTAGGAAATACTGGGTAGTGAGAGTAAGAAAGTAAGAAGGTAAACAAATGGCTACTAGCTATTGTCTCTCACTCCATGGAGAATACACATAATCATAAGTGAGGGAGCAATTGGTTTCTGGTTATTTATCTAATTAAAGTAAACATACACAGGGGTAATCATGGAGATATGCCTCCATAAAACTGATAAAGATCAAATTGCAAGGCAGATTCAACCCTATGTAGCTCTATTCTTCAAACATGTGAAAAATATGTTCTCACAAACTCATCATTATCTGGGTGGAGTTGCCATCGACTTGGTACAAGTTATTACCACTAAACCAAAAAGCAGAATTCTTCTGAAGATGAAAACAGCAATGGCGGATAGAATAAACAAAGTTTGTATTAGGTTCCTCTTCCTCCCATGCATTTTACATAGCAAGGCTTGGATCAAAGCCCTCATTCTGAGAAGAAGATGGGATGTGTACTATTTTGAAGCTGTCTCTATTTCCAATTTCTGAATAAAATTCTGGAAACAGGGCAGAGTATTTCTGACCTTTGGAATGGAATCATCTTGCAGGGCCAGCCTGATACATGATGCTAAGCACAAACAATTTGGCACTTGGCTTTAGAAACATCCTCAGTGTTGGCAGTTTCTTTCCTCAGCAACAGGCACATAGCCAAATCATTTCTCCCCAAATCCAAGAATCCAGTTATGCCTGTGCTCATGAAACTATTTCAGTTGCTTTAAAGACATGGAAAAGAGTGAAATATTGGCACTTCTAAGATAAATAAATCATTCATCAGTATACGTCACCTTAAATTAGAGTTGCCAGAGGTTTTTTGTGGCCATTATCACTGTTTTGTTTTGAAGCAGCACTTGGTGGAAATGAGGCATGAGCCTTAATTCAGAAATGTCCAACTTTTAGACTGGTGGCTTATTTAACACCCAAATTTCAAGTTTTCCTTAGGGCTGAACCTTTTGGGCTTTACACAAAGTGTGAAGAACTTTAATTTTATTTCTAAAAGTATGAGAAGATGAGTCAGACACTAATGCTATTTTCTCACAACATTCTGTGTGGTATTATTTTTTAACATTTTTGTAAAGTGTGTGTGTGTGTGTGTGTGTGTGTGTTATATCATGTGCTATACCATATTATATATACAATAATATAATGTATATTGTATATTCTTTAATATTTTCATGGATAACCACATTTATCTAGTTAAAATTTTCATTCTAAGGAAACAAGTGTTTTTGAAATGGTTGTTACAATAAATGACTGTATTAAAATTATTAAAATGTTGAACATTTTTTCAGGTGCTTCTCTGCCATTCGGTATTCCTCAGGTGAGAATTCTTTGTTCAGCTCTGAGCCCCATTTTTAATGGGATTATTTGATTTTCTGGAGTCCACCTTCTTGAGTTCTTTATATATATTGGATATTAGTCCCCTATCCAATTTGGGATAGGTAAAGATCCCTTCCCAATCTGTTGGTGGTCTTTTTGTCCTATTGACGGTGTCTTTTGCTTTGCAGAAACTTTGCAATTTTATGATGTCCCATTTATCAATTCTTGATCTTACAGCACAAGCCATTGCTGTTCTATTCAGGAATTTTTCCCCTGTACCCATATCTTCGAGGTTTTTACCTACTTTCTCCTCTATGAGTTTCAGTGTCTCTGGTTTTATGTGGAGTTCATTAATCCACTTAGATTTGACCTTAGTACAAGGAGACAGAAATGGATCAATTCACATTCTTCTACATGATAACCGCCAGTTGTGCCATCACCATTTGTTGAAAATGCTGTCTTTTTTCCACTGCATGGTTTTAGCTCCCTTGTCAAAGATCAAGTGACCATAGGTGTGTGGATTCATCTCTGGGTCTTCAATTCTGTTCCATTGGTCTACTTGTCTGTCACTATACCAGTACCATGCAGTTTTGATCACAATTGCTCTGTAGTACAGTTTTAAAGATCCCTTCCCAATCTGTTGGTGGTCTTTTTGTCCTATTGACGGTGTCTTTTGCTTTGCAGAAGCTTTGCAATTTTATGAGGTCCCATTTATCAATTCTTGATCTTACAGCACAAGCCATTGCTGTTCTATTCAGGAATTTTTCCCCTATACCCATATCTTCGAGGTTTTTCCCTACTTTCTCCTCTATGAGTTTCAGTGTCTCTGGTTTTATGTGGAGTTCCTTAATCCACTTAGATTTGACCTTAGTACAAGGAGATAGAAATGGATCAATTCGCATTCTTCTACATGATAACCGCCAGTTGTGCCAGCACCAATTGTTGAAAATGCTGTCTTTTTTCCACTGCATGGTTTTAGCTCCCTTGTCAAAGATCAAGTGACCATAGGTGTGTGGATTCATCTCTGGGTCTTCAATTCTGTTCCATTGGTCTACTTGTCTGTCACTATACCAGTACCATGCAGTTTTGATCACAATTGCTCTGTAGTACAGTTTTAGGTCTGGCATGGTGATTCCACCAGAGGTTCTTTTATCATTGAGAAGACTTTTTGCTATCCTCTGTTTTTTGTTATTCCAGATGAATCTGCCAATTGCCCTTTCTAATTCGTTGAAGAATTGAGTTGGAATTTTGATGGGGATTGCATTGAATCTATAGATTGCTTTCGGCAAGATAGCCGTTTTTACAATGTTGATCCTGCCAATCCATGAGCATGGGTGATCTTTCCATCTTCTGAGATCTTCTTTAATTTCTTTCTTTAGAGACTTGAAGTTCTTATCATACAGATCTTTCACTTCCTTAGTTAGAGTCACACCACCCTTAATCATCAGGAAAATGCAAATCAAAGCAACACTGAGATTCCACTTCACTCCAGTCAGAATGGCTAAGATCAAAAACTCAAGTGACAGCAGATGCTGGCCAGGATGTGGAGAAAGGGGAACACTCCTCCATTGTTGGTGGGATTGCAAGCTTGTACAACCACTCTGGAAATCAGTCTGGCGGTTCCTCAGAAAATTGGACATAGTACTACCGGAGGATCCCACAATACCTCTCCTGGGCATATATCCAGAAGATATCCCAACAGGTAATAAGAACACATGCTCTACTATGTTCATAGCAGCCTTGTTTATAATAGCCAGAAGCTGGAAAGAGCCCAGATGCTCCTCAACAGAGGAATGGATACAGAAAATGTGGTACATTTACACAATGGAATACTACTCAGCTATTAAAAAGAATGAATTTATGAAATTCCTAGGCAAATGGATGGACCTGGAGGGTATCATCCTGAGTGAAGTAACCCAATCACAACGGAACTCGCACAATATGTACTCACTGATAAGTGGATATTAGCCCAGAAACTTAGGATACCCAAGACTTAAGATACAACTTGCCAAACGCATGAAATTCAAGAAGAAGGAAGACCAAAGTGTGGACACTTTACCCCTTCCTAGAAATGGGAACAAAACACCCATGGAAGGAGTTACAGAGACAAAATTTGGAGCTGTGACGAAAGGATGGACCATCTAGTGATTGCCATATGCAGGGATCCATCCCATAATCAGCTTCCAAATGCTGACACCATTGCATACACTAGCAAGATTTTGCTGAAAGGACCCAGATATAGCTCTCTCTTGTGAGACTATGCCGGGGCCTAGCAAACACAGAAGCGGATGATCACAGTCAGCTATTGGATGGGTCACACGGCCCCCAATGGAGGAGCTAGAGAATTTACCCAAGGAGCTAAAGGGAACTGCAACCCTATAGGTGGAACAACAATATGAACTAACCAGTACCCGGGAGCTCTTGTCTTTAGCTGCATATGTATCAAAAGATGGCCTAGTCGGCCATCACTGCAAAGAGAGGCCCATTGGACTTGCAAACTTTATATGCCCCACTACAGGGGAACACCAGGGCCAAAAAGGGGGAGTGGGTGGGTAGGGGATTGGGGGGGTGGGTATGGGGGACCTTTGGGATAGCATTGAAAATGTAAACGAGGAAAATAACTAATAATAATTTTAAAAAGATAAAAATAAAAACGGCAAATGAAAAAAATTATTAAAATGTTGGTAAAGTCTTTATTTCAAAGATATAGAGAGTAGAAAGCTGTCATGAGACACTATGAAGGGTAAACAGGGATAGAGGAGGTGGGAGGAAGCTGAATAAACACATCAGAATACTAGTAGAAAGGAAGAGTCTCTGGCATTTCTACTGCAGCATAATGTGACCACAGTTTATAACATTTATTAGCAAGGGGAATGGCATTGGCAGTTTCTTAACAAAAAAGAATGAGCAATGCCCAAGACAGTGAAAACTGTAGCCTGTGTCTTTAAAATGAATGTTGTGTATATGTGTATTTTCAAGTGTGGGGGAGGGTAATGTTTATCTATAGGTATACATGTACATGTGTATATGTGGATGTGGGGGGATGATAGGTGTGTGTAGACATGTAGACTGTTTCTGGTGTTGTTCCTCAGATTCTGTTGAGAACTTTCTTTCCAACAATATCTCTAGCAGGTTTGGAATCTGCCAAGTAGGTTGTGCTGGTTAGCCAAGAAACCCAGACATCTTACTATCCTTGTCTTTTAGAGCGGGGATCACTCATGTGTGTTATCATGACCAGCTTTTTAAAATTGAGTTCTGTGGATCCAAATCCTTGTGTTTGCAAGGTACCTACTGAGCTGTCTTTCCAGCCTAGGATCCCTGATCAAATATCACACACCACATGTGTGGGTCAATTATGGCTCAGCATCCTGTAGGGACACACAGTGAATGTCCCATGAAATGAATTCAACCCTCTTTTTCAATCTATAATTAGAAAATTGCAGAATGTCATGGGGATTGGTAGAACTCCCCCCCCCCTTTTTTTTTTTTTTTTTTTTTTTTTGCTCGTCTAGGAGTTCAGTGGGATTTGGTGGCAATAAGGTTAGATTCCTTTGGCAAAAGTGAGATATTAAAGAGATTATGGAGTAAGAGTTTACATTTTTTTAGTTCATTGAACAGGCAACCTGTTAAGTCACAAGCATTTTCCCTCATTCGAAAGTAAATATTGGGCCTTCTTAGCCCAAATATGTTTGTACACCCCTTAAAACAGACCCACGTTTAGCCATCCTTTACACTGGAGCCCTAGCTCCTAGCATATACTTTGGGAACTTTCTTCCCTTCTTACCTTACAGTCTGCTTAAAACCTTCAGTGATCTCTCATTTGTACCTTAACTCTTAACTAAAAAATCCTCTGTCTGAATTTATTGATTTTTAACAGGTTGGGTCATGTTCTTAAAACCCTGAAGTGAGTATCTTGCCAAAAACAACAACAACAACAACAACAACAGCAACAGCAGCAACAACAACAAAACACTGTCAATGTATTCACATTGTCTATTGCTATAGGGTTCCAACCAGCACAGAGCACTCATTCACCATGGAATACAGCCCATGGTCCAACTTCATCTGCTGGTATAGTGCAGAGGATACAAGGAGATGGCAGCCATTGTTAATGAGCTCACAGTGGTACTTGGGAGTCAGACCTGCAAACCATTATCCAACAGTTTAGCTGCTGCAGAAACAGAAATGACCATATGACATGGAACCAAATGGAAGAACATCTAAGCATCCAGAACCAGAGAGAAAGAGACTTAGTGAAGGATAAAACATGGAAGCATATAAGGGAGCTGGTTAAGGTAAGGACCAGGGCAGCAGAGTGGGCAGCAACACCAGGAGCTGAGAAAGTCTGGAGAAAGCAGTCTGGGGACTTCCAGCACTTATATCTGCACATGCTCCTGCAGTGCTCCTTTGTCTCTTCTACATTCTCATGCTATTTTAAATTGGATTCTCCACCCGTGTGTACATCACTCACCTCTGGAGCATGGCCACGAGTGACCATTCAGATGCTCTGTGGATATGGGGGGGAGGGCGCAGTGCAGGAGATAAAGTAGTTAAGGAGACATGACTTTCATAGAATCCAGGAGACCCAAATATCAGTGTTAAAAAGCACTTGCTAGTAAGTCCCCTTCATAACTATGCTGATGCATCAAAATTATATTTTAACCAGAGGGTAGAGGAAAAAAAAAAAAACAACAACAAATAAACAGTAACATAGTTCCCAACAATTTAAGGCTTGGGATCATAACTATTATGAGAACAGCTCTGTGCAATGACAAACTACCTCTGAGCAGTTCACGGCAACGCTAGAATCACTGGGCTCACTGGTTTCCCTCCTTTTACATCTCAGACCTGTCAGAAATAAGGTTCAAAGTACACTAAGTACCTGTTTAGGTAGCACAGGGAAGTGTCTGCCTCTGCATCTCTGTTAACTGTAACTTCATTCTATTCATTTCAGAGTCATAGCCAAGGCACAGGGGGTACCAGCTTAATATCTAATAATAATAAGGCACTCCTTATTATCTAAATGCTTATTACTAGAAAACTAAATTTCCATTCAAGTTTCACTTAATGTTGACTTGCTTATGAATCAGTCATTTTTAAAACCATCTTCTTTTGCCATTATCAGACAATACACACATAAAACCCTGTATGGTACTCAAGTCTCTGATCTTAGTCAGGTTTTAAGCCTGCATTCCAGAGATACTGTTACTCTGACCCATATATTTCGAGTTGTCTGACTAGAATCCCGTTTTTTTTTTTTAACTTTTCTACTTAAAAATACTCTTTATTGAATAAAGGGAAAAGTATTGCCATTTTTGGAGCTGAAAGAAAGTTGTTCCATACCATTTTTCACTGATACATAACTTTTTTCACAGAATTTCACCAGGACTTACATTTTCTCATTAATGTAAATAAAAATATCATTTGGTACTATATTTAGAATATGTATAATATTAAACAATATTCAAACGTATGTGAAATAAACATTGGCATTATAACATCAGAAACATAAATACTGATAGAATTACATGCATTAATATCTTTGTGTATTGATTATAAATAAACTTTAATGTAATCAGTAATTCTTAGTACTGCTAAGTTGTTCTGGAATTTGGTTATGTTTAGAATTTATTCAAAAATATAAATACATGATTACACCCATCATTCTAACATATATATGTATACAATGTATATGCACATTGTACATTATATACATTATATATTCATTTGTACACACACAAACACACATATGTATATTTCAACTTTTTAGAATGAGCTGGTTGAATTGAAACCAAGTTTGTCATTAATTTTAAATCAATTTATATAGAAGAGATAGTCTAGTATATTCTATACTACAAGGAACATTTGTTCATGGCCTTTCCATTTTACTAGCCTATTTAATTTGTTTTTGACATCGTGAAAGCAACACAATAAAGAATGCATACTGTGCTTTTTCCTATCCACCTTTTCTCATTTAGTTGTATTTTTTAGATCAAATCTTTCTTCTAAATTTGATCTCGTACTTAATTGCATTCTTTTGAAACTTCATTCATACAGAAATTCAAAACAAGTCCTTTCTTTCACCAAATGTGGTGGCGTATACTTATAATCCCAGTGTTCCGGAGGATGAGACGGGTAATCGTGAGTTTGAGGCCATCCTGGTTCTTCTCCATAAAAAGTACTGGTGCCTGTTCAGCTTTGAGTCTGATATATTTTGTGGTAGCTGACATTCACACCCTGATGGCCATCCAGGTTGCATTTTCTAATACAATGGCTCTCCTCCCTGTACACAAGTGTGTGTGTGTGTGTGTGTGTGTGTGTGTGTGTGTGTGTGTGTGTTGCTTGAATTTATTTAAATCCTGAGGAAGCTTCCACAGAACTGCATTCATATGTTTTGCCACTTATTGTCCAGTCCTCAGTGGAATCCAGTAAAACTAATGAATTTTCTAACACGGGCTGCTTGGTCTATTCATTTTGGATGTTCATTCATTCATCTACACTGTTAAAGAAGAACAGTCATAAAACAATTCTAAGAGAAGACAATGAAAAGATTTCAGAGTTTTCAAGAAATATCTTTATACTACCATATGGTTTGGAGTCAGTGTATCAAAACCAATAGCAAAAACTTTGCATTTTATTTTAATTGGGAACTTTAAGAATTACTACATCTGCTTATAAAAAGGTCAATGATTAGTTGGCTAAATAAGCTAAATCTCAAAAATCTTATTTATTACAAAAATAAGAAAATGCTACTTTAAAAATATAGTGTGTAGGCTATTGTTTTTACAATTTATTTATGTTTTATACAAATGTGCGTTATGTAGAGTATGTATGCCATCTTGTCTGATTATATGCAAGCCACTGTTAACAGAATAGTTCTTGATACCTTTTACAAAATATTTGCACAGTATTCAGTGTACAAAAAACACTGTTATATAAAGAGATTGTTGTATGAATTGATTGTAGACTTAAAATTTTAATTCCCTCTTCTAAATTCTACCCTAAAGTTTTTATGAATTGCCATTAGAGTTCTTTTCAGTTGCAAGTCCCTATTCCTTTTCATACTAAGAATTTTGAAGGGCCAGATGAAAGTTCACTCTGTTGTATATGTCTAGCTCTCAATCTACCCTTCCCCATTCTCCTCCAGTATATAATTTTTAACACTCAGTATGTGTTTTGCTATTAATCCATAATATAACTTCTTTCTTTGACTGTGTACTTGAGTATTCTAATAAGTTATTAAATTTGTTGAATAAGTCTTGGTGTTTCTCTTAAACTTTGCATTTATTTAGTATGGGCATGCATATGTGCTAAAGTGAGAATGGGGAGGTCAAAGTACAACTGGTGGAATAGTGTTCCTTCCTTCAACTATGTCGATCCTAGGGTATCAAACCTGGGTCAGCAGACTTGGCAGAATGTTTCTTTACCCACTGAGTCATTTCACTGACCCTAATGTCTCTTTATTCATTACATCAACTGAGTAGTTCTATGAGTGACTGCTGATTGAATTGTCCTTCTTAGCAAACAGAGCTTCATATAAAATAAAAGAGTCAATTGCAAATAAGATAACTGGTCAATCAGATGGCTGCACCTCCCAAAGGCTTCGATAAACCATCTCACAGGGGAGTTCACACATATTTGAAAATAAAGTTGGAAGTCCTGTGGCTCCCTGATTTGAGATTAATTCACAAAGTCATAATCTTTATAGCTCCCCAAGGATACAATCATTCTTTCACAGTGAGAGGGGCTCTAGGCCCAAGTGGTAGTAGTGTAGTACAACCAGGGTCTCAGAAGGATGTGCATAAAGGAATTATGAAACCAAGAGTATGCAAAATTGTGATTTCTATTCAGATTCAGTCTGCAACAGGCTGACCACTTTTCACAGTTAGATCAGTAACTACAGTAAAACAACCATGTAGAAGTTACCCAAGAGCACTTGCATCTGTGCTGCTTCAAATTGGGACTGTACACTGACCTTAAACCACTGGTTCTCAACCTTCCTCATGCTGCAACTCTTTAATACAGTTCCTCATGCTGTGATGACCCCCAACCATAAGATTCTTTTGTTGCTACTTCATTACTGTAATGTTGCTACTGTTATGAATCATAATGTAGATATCTGATATGTGACCACAAAGGGGTTGCAATCCACAGGTACAGGTTGAGAACTACTAACGTAGACAATTTTAAGTCCCTTCTACTTTGGATAAAAGGAAATAATCTAGAAACAAGTGCTTCATAACCACAGTCCTCAAAGTAAATCCATCCAAACACACAAATTTAACTACTTTTCCTTTCCATGTGTCTTTTATGAACATAACCTGAAACCAGTCACAAGTCTAAAAACTTGTCAAGTGGCATGCCTGGTATCTCCTTCCTTCCACTGCCATGGAGTGTGACATTGTATTGCTAGTAATAGATAGAAGCTAATAAAGTATATAGTTCATACATCTTCATTTTTTATCTTTTGTGGTTTGATGGTGCTGGAGGATAGAACTCAGGACCTATCCTGAGCACGTGCTACCACACTGGACATATATGCTACCTTAAAGATACCATTCCTAGACCTCACATCTTTAAATGTGCTTTAATGGTTTTAGTAGTAGATAGTGATGGTGGATGGTAATGATAGTGGATGGGTAAGATCTAGAAAAGGAACAGATGGCTAATCATCGTGACAGCAAAGGATATATCACAGATGAGTGGCTGTCAGGCGGAACCTCTTTCAAATTTTTTAATTCATCCATCATTTGAAATTCCCTGCATTAGTGGAGCCAACATAAGCAGGGCGCTTTTGCTTACTGGGCTTTGGAGAGTCTCTTGCTGCTTGTGCTAGATAGAACAGCAGTGTGGGATCAGCAGTGCCTCTTTCTGACCTCTACGATCCATATGGAATTGCTTGTTTCCCCATGACAGACAGAAAATAAGATGCCATACTAATGCTGACCTTAGATACTTTCTTTTTCTGTAATTATTTTATTATGTAGATTTCTGTGCCTAATTCTTCACTAATTAGCTTGTCTTAAAATCAAAAGCTAACTGGAAATTTACACTGTTAATTTTTGAAGTTGTAAGAGTCAAGTAAGAACAAAAATTGTATGTTTGGTCCAGTCATCAGCATAGTGCTAGGACAGCATTACTAGGAATGAGAATGGTTTGGAACAGGGGCTGCCCCTGACTCTGTTGCCTGCCTGTGGATCCTGCTCCCCTAGCTGAGCTGCCTTATCTGGCCTCAGTGGGATGGGATTTACATGGACCTGCTGTGATTTGATGTGCCAGGGGTTGGGGGTAAGGTTATAGGGAGAAGTGGGGCTCCCTATTCTCAGAGGAGAAGGGGAGGAAGGAATGGAGGAATATCTGTGAGATGAGGTACTGGGAAAAGAGTCTGGGCTGATACTGGGATGAGAGCAGTGGTTTTTGTTCCCTGTATTCTACCTATTCACCAGGAAATGGGAAAAACATATAAGATATACAGAGGCTTTTCAAGGTGAAGTTTTGAGTTTTCACATTCACTTTTCATTATAGAGGCCTGAAACAAAACACATTTCTTCCTGGTCTTCCTACCTGTGTCATGATGTTCAGAGACTGATAGAGTTGTGACCTATACCTGAGCCCCTGCAATGCACACCTAGTTTCCCATCTGTGATCAGTTCTAGCATTCATCTGCAAACATATACTGTGAGTGACAGAACGGATTTCTATCTCTTTGAGTCAAGATGGATATAGTTAAGGCAGTGTTATGTTATGGGCAAAATATTTTCATCATATTTTGTTCACAAACAGTGATAAATAGTATTGAAGGTTTTCTTTAACTTTAGCTTCATTACCTGCCTTTATTAAAATCTACAAATATTTGTCTTAGTGAACCACGATATTATATTGGTTATTAATTTCAGAAGCCTATTAGTTAAATGCATAATTAGGCAGCCATATTCTTAACTGAGGGTTTTGGAGAAACACATTTATAATTCTGAGCCTTTGCCATGGTGGACACATTAAGAAAAAAATATCTTGGCTTAGAGCATAGGAATTATGAAGAATGGGTAAAGTGTTTGCTGAAGAGAAGGAGGAAATGAACTTGTATACCTACCATACAACCAAAAGCTGGCATAGATGTGTTTATAAACCCAGTGCAGGGGGCTTTGAAGAAGTTCAAGGGCCAGCCAGTCTAGCTGAAACAGTAATTCCAAATTCAGTGAGAGACAATGTTTCAAAAAATTCTATGAGAATCATTGCCAAAGACATAGATGCCTCCACACACAAATGCACCTGAATGCACACACAGTATATATATATACATACACATATATATATACATATATATATATGTGTGTATGTATATATATATGTGTGTGTGTGTGTATATACATACATAAAGGTATATATACACACACATATATATTATATATATATATATCACTTGTATATACATAACAATACATAAAAAATACACACATACATACATACATACATACATACATACATACATACTCACATATACCAGGCATGATAAATGGGGAAGGGAGTAATATAAAACACATTGTTCACATGAGGCCCATTTCCGTTCTAATATTCCTATTAAAATATTATATAACACTGTTATAGAGCACAAATAGGTCTACTGACCATAATATTGGAACTCATAATTTGGGACCTTTTATAATGACCTTGGAAATAGTTTTTGGATTAATCAAAGTAGGAGAAAATTATTTATGCTGCACATTTTAAAATTTTAAAGAGTAAGAAGTCTAAAGTACAATCTAGGTTATGGTCAAGATTAGGCCAAACAAAAGTAAATATATACTTTTGCAGGATTAAACCATGAAACAAAGAGGATGTACAAATGGTCATGGTAGAAAGGGAGAAACTGCATGTGAAGTTGACTCAATACTGGTCCAAAAACAGCAGCTGAAGCAATGAATGACTAGGGATGAGCTTATGAACAGATAGGGACTTGGACCTTCGAAAATTTTGGGTCTTTTGCATACTTAGTCTAAGTCTCTTAGGAAGAACATGTGATATGCTTCCTTCACCCGTGTCCAAACATGGAGCTGGAATAATACATGGTCATGGAGCTCAGAATGTTATAACAAGGGAAAGCGGGGAACATGAGAGTTCCTCTGCTCAGATACAAAATTCCCTCTAATGAATCAGGAAACTGCCTTGGTGTGAAAGAAAACATTTATATTGAATGTACTAACAAGTATTGTCTTGTAGACATAAAGAGCAAATGACTATGATTTTTAAATAATTGCTGCTATTACATGTTGGGATGGGCAATGGGAAATGTGTTTTTGTTGGTTAAACTTACGCAACAGGCAAAGAAATATCACAGAAGTTAAATATTTGATGATACCACAACACAGGAAGCTATGTAGTAAGTTGGCTCCATCAGCCAAAGCTAGAGCTGTGCAGATGCTCATTTTCCCTGTCTAGTTGACTGACTGTAATTCAGTTCATCTGGATCTAGAGATAAAACTGAACATAAAGAACAGTGTGCATCCTACCTGAATGTAGACAGTTGTTTCTGAACTCTTGTTCTGGAAATTTCATTGGCATCTTTTGAAGCTTGCACAAAATATTAGGAATTTGATATGTAATAAGAAATTATTTTCTAATCAAAAAACTGCCATGAGTGTAAAGTAAAACGTTTCTTTGATGGTTCCTTCCCAATAAATGAGAATTAAGAAAAACTTTAATAACTCATTCAGAGTCAATGCTATTTACTCAATTATAAAACTTAAAAATAATCATGCTTCTTTTACAAATTATTTTGTTTGGAATATATGTGTAGTTACTCATTTTAATCTGAAAACAGAGATTCAATCTAAAAAGAATTTCAAATATATAAAATAAGATTATCAGATTATCTAGTTTAGGTTTTACTTGTATAAGACAGTATAGGGAAACAGTATAAAATTCTACAATACAAATGGTATTGGACACATATTTCTTGTACAAGTGGGGATGAGGTAAATATTTTTTCAATGTGAAAAAAAGTTTATTTTCCTTTTATGTATGTATATGTTTTGCCCTGATTGTGTGTCTCTGTGTGATGCACATGCCTAATGACCATAGAGATCAGAAGAGGATGTAGTATCCCTAGAACTGTAGTTACAAACAGTTGTGAATCACCATGTGGGTGCTGGGAACTGAGGCCAGGTTCATTGCAGGAAGAGCAAGTCATCGTAAATGATGAGCCATTTCTCCATCAACAGGTGATAATTTTTTCATTGTTTTGTATGAAACAAGCTGCTCTTCTGAAGGGACATCATGCTATTATCTAGCTTTCTCTTTCTGGGTCCATCATGCCCAGTCATCATATCACTGTGTCAGTTACCTACCTGCACCAGAAGGTGGGATAAGATGTCAAGTTAACCTTTCTACAAGCCTCCAAAGATCAGATGGATTTCTTGTACTGCTTTCCTTTTATCATACACCATATGAGACCCATCTTGGAATTGAGCCATGAACTGATCTGTGTCTAGGGACTGCTTCAAGTAAGTCTATATGTTCAACTAAAACACACTGGCAAATGGATTTTTTAAATGTAGCTTAGTTAAAACCAATACTATTTGCTTGAGTCTAGGGGGAAGCCTGTATAGTGAATCTCAAGCTATCCTGGACTACAGATTTAGATACTGTATTTTGAAACACATCATACTCCAAAAAATAGAAAAAACAAGGCTACACAGATGGCTAAGCAGTTATGAAATCACTTGATGCTCCTGGCAAGAATCTGAGTTCTGTTCCCAAAACCTACACTGTGGTCCACAACCTTCTGCAACTCTAGTTCCCTGGGATCTGACACCCTCTTCTGGCCTCTGCAGGGATCATACACACATGTAATGAACATACTGGTACTCGCATACACACAATATAATAAATAAATCATAGCTATTGACAAGTGTTATGATGTATTAAAGAGGACTGAATATATATATATATAACTGAAATTGAAAGTGTTATATATTTTATTAATAAAAAATTAATAACGGTCAAACTATAAAAACTATTACTGCTTATAAAGTGGTTAGATTTACATGTTTCCAACCAGTAAACACACTGCCTTACAAGATATTGGCAGCAACAAGATATTGACAGCAACTATTCTGCTATAACTAGACTCTAACAGGAGGTGTAACACAATCAGACCCTAGAATTCTAAAACTGTGTGCTACTGATAATCTCTAAATTCCTTTGATAGAATCAACTAGCCCACTAACATCAAAAGATTGTTTATGGATAAATGATTTCATGAGATTTTACTGGCATTTTCATGACCTGACAGGCACTTATTTAGAAAAAAATATCGTGAAAATGAAAAAGTGAACAAATATTAAATGTGAAATGTTTACTAAACATGAATTTATCCATTGGGAATTTACAATACTTTGAGTGGCAATTTTGTACTTCTATTATTTACTATAAATTTTCCCAAGGACCAGTTAAGATATTAGGAAAGATGTCCAACAAAACTGTATTTATAATATATAAAACATTAATTAATCTAGTAAATTTTTAAAAATTGAGTGGATAAAGTTTAATTCAAAATAAACAGAGGGCAAAGGGGCTATCTGATTTCCTCACTGCATTGCAGGAGAGCAAAAGCAGACTTGGATTTAATCACTTGTTAGCTGCCTGAGCATAAATTCTCCCTGCTAGGATACTGCCATATTCTACCCAAAGTGCTTGTGGTTGGTGCAGTTGCATCTGTGAACTTCATCTTGTATATACTTGTGGATCTTGTAAAATCACAAGCAGTGATGGGTAACAGACTATAGTAGAGCTACTACTATTATGTTGCTACCATGCCAAAAGTTAGATGATATGATAATGTTAAATCTCTTTCCTTGTATTTTTTGTTGTTTTTGGGATTTTTTTTTTTGCTATTGTTTTTGCTTTTTGTTCTCTGGAGACAGGACCTCCAGGACCTCACCATGTAGTCTTTGTTGGCCTTAAACTTACTGTATATTCCAGTTTACCTAAAACCCAAGTCCTCCTGCCTTTACTTCTACATAATGTCACAGTTGTGTTTGATAGTCTATTAAAAACTAGTCTATGAACACTTGGCTCACGACGTAGCGACAAAAGGCCTGGGTGAAAAGGAATCTAAAAAGTTTATTGAAAAGTAAGGGATAAGTCACCATAGACACTTAACTGAGTCTTCTTCATATAATTTACTTACCCACATAATAATTTTGATTTCCTTCATAAGTCCAAAAACTATTTCAAATAAAAGATAACGTATATTGGAAGAAAGTTCTGAGCTTACATTCACAAAGGCTGCCAGTGTCCTGCTGGCAGTAGATGCTTCTAGAGGCAAACCACATACAAGAAGCCAAGTTCAAGCTGGCCCACAAGCTGACTTGAATCTATGCCCAGTAGGGCAATGCCTGAAGATATTTCCATTAGAATAGCATATAGATTTGTTTAAAGGGTTATGTTCTAGCCAAGAGGAAGTCTGGCCTCAGAATATGCCACTAGTAAAACTATGTGAGGAGGAATTGGATGTGAGTGGGTGGAAATCTGCAGCACAAATGGGCATCCTTGTATTCTGGTCATGGCTAGATACATGGCCAGGTCAGTTCTGTACAGAGCAACCAAGGTGATCAGATTGCTGCCTGTGAAAAAATGCAACACTTTCATTAATAACATGTTTTCTTACTGTGGTTTTAAAATTACAATCTTGAATGTTGACAAGTATAAATATCTTTAAACAAAAAAGGGGGGTAACTGTTTTAGCAATTACTATTTCTGCAACTCATCTTTTTCTCCTTGACATGATGTATTTAATGATGAGTTTCAGCCTGCCTACAGCAATTTATTGCTAAATTGTACTTTAGAATGTTCCATTTTATTTAAATTGTACTAGTTTTGAATAGGCATTATTATTTTTCACACATTCACCTTTTGTGATCTCACTGACAGAACGGTATCTTCTTGTTAAATTCCTAGCCCAGTTTCAAACAAAAGAAAGATGATCAGCTCTCCTCTTGAGGAAAGGTTCTGGTATCAGACCCCATATTGTGCTTCATAGGGGGCTTATTGTGGCTTTCTAGTGATCTGCCAAAAATCTGTTCTCCTTTCTCTGTCTGACATGTACACAACAGGACATTTTTCCAGCCTCCTTAGATTATGAATCAGAGCTCATGGTATGGAAAAACAAATGATATGCGCTACTACAAGCACAGGACAGAATGATGGACACACTCTTGGATAGGGCAGTACCCAGTAGCAGGAGAGAAATTGGCTGCCTAAATTTCTTTGCTTAGAAAGTTCCCACTTTCCAAAACACCCACTTTGTCTTTATTATAATTAATCTTTTTTTATAGGAGATTCAGTGAATCATACTTATTTTGTAATTTAAGTTTTACTTAATTCAAAATTCAAACCCACAGAAAAGTTTCAATAATATTTTTAAGGAGCATTATACCCACATTGCTCAGAATCTCTAATCATAAACATGTTACCTCATTTATCTATTCATTGACACACTCTCTCCCTTTCCCCTCTCTCTCCTTCTCTCTCTTGCCCTTCCTCCCTCACTCCATCTCTCTCCTTCTTCCTCTCTCCTCCTCTTCCTCTCTCTCTTTCTCTCTGTCTCTCTCTCTGTCTCTCTCTCTGTCTCTCTCTGTCTCTCTGTTTCTCTCTGTCTCTCTCTGTCTCTGTCTCTCTCTATCTGTGTGTGTGTGTGTTGTGTGTGTAGCAAGGTAGATGATGGGACGTAACCCTTTCAACATGTATCCCCTGGAAAGAAGACTAGTCTATGCAAACAACATAAAATTTCTCATCAGTCAGAAAGCCAATACCAACCACAACACCACTATGAAAGCCAGACAATGTTAAAATTATTCTACTTATTATTTGTTCCATTAATTTTTGGTGTGACAGACAGTCTGAAGCCATACCTTCTTTCAGCACTGTTCAGACACCTCTTTCTTTCCTTTCCTACTTCTGTGGCTTCTGGACACTCACCTTTACATGACTTAATTTCATTTTTTCCTGTTCAGCAGGCCTGTTCAGATACCAGGCACTAATGTTTTCATATCCCCATACCAATATGGGGGTGGTTAGAAATATCAAAGGGCAGGTAGAAGAACAAGGAAAAAGTGTTGAACAGGTATGCTTTCAAAGTCATGCCAGAATGATTTGAAAATCAGTTTTTCACCAGGGCCAAAAAGTGGGAGTGGGTGGGTAGGGGAGTTGGGGGGAGAGTATGGGGGACTTTTGGGATAGCATTGGAAATGTAAATGAGGAAAATACCTAATAAAAATATTTTTTAAAAAAACATCCCTATCAGAAACCAAACGCAGACATTCACATTTCACTTTGGATCTTGTTAGAACTAGGATGGTCTAAGGACAACTTGAGATCAACAAATGTTCTTTTAAATCATCCAGTTGCAAAAGTCAGATGGCTGGCAATGTCTTATTTCTGTATGCTTGGCATTTAGCATCTTACAGCTTTTTATTATGAGCCACAGCACTGCTTTATAAAATATCTCTTTAAGTCAAGACTTTGGGTCATCACAAATCCTTTCTCTGAACTCTACATTCAGGAAGAAAAGAGGTTTATGCTTAAATTAGGAGAGGACAGTACACATCGAGAAACAGTTGTTTCACAGTAAACACTTTCTGTCCATGTAGGAAATGCAAGGGTCCTGCCAAAAGTGTGTTCCCTTTGGTGAACACTCACAACAGCTTGTCAAAATTTCTCACAAATGCATGAAGGCAGGCCTGAACATCGGTACCATGGTTCACAAAATAATAATTTGGATTTTCAATAATTTCTGCATCTATCCATTGTATTAAATATTGACAAAAATCTCTTGATTACTGTACTATGCATAAAATTTCATTGAGAGGTTTGATAGGCTAGCAGTAAAGGAAAAAAAATTCTTTGTTTCCCTCAATAATGCTGTTAGTTTCAACTGAAAGCACAGATATAAGGATATACAAACCAATCGTGTTTCCTAATGTAACATGACGAAAGCATGAATTTTAAGTTAGAAATGTGCTTCTCCCTAATATGTACTTACCAAGTCTTTAATCTGAAAAAAATTTCTTTTTTCACCTGAGAATTTTTATTAAGGGTGTGTTTAATTCCCAAGAAAAGCCCAAAATAATCCTTTTAAATTTATTATAAGACTTAATGCTGTGTCCTTGCCCCTCATGATTCCAAAAATCCACTCTCAAGACCCTCATTTCTCTACCACCTCTAGTTGAACTTAATATCCTTGCCAGTATTAAGCCTTCCTAATTCATATTACAAGAAGCTCTGAGGCCCTGTATGGGGGAAGAACTTAGTGATGGTGTAAAGGAGGTGTCACTGCAGAGGGGAGCTGGCTTTTAGAAAGTGAAGCAGTGTGCATGTACACCTGATGGGTAGTATACACGGGTTCTTCATCATAACTTTACTTAGTGGCAATGAACAGGGAGAGGAACTCAATGCTGATGGCCTGCTGCTAGGGAAGAAGTGACTTCAGAGGACAGAGTGATACTCAAGAACTATGAAACAAAGAAAAACAAAAAGTTCAGAGATAGTCTATCGAAGGGACGAAATTCTGGCCTCAGGAAATAATCATTTGTTAACAGAAGTACAAGCTGGCCAAAAAATAGTTGCTAGGCAATGTCTGTAGCCTGCCTGAATCCAGTACTTTCTAGAATGTCTTCTGACAGGAGTCAGGACTACTTTAATGCTCAAGCACACAGCTCTTACTCAAGGTCTGTATACCTTCTAATGCTGTGACCACTTCATTCCTGTTTCATATGACAGTTCCACATGTCAAAAAGAGAGAGAAAAAAACCTGCTAATGAAGCTGAGATAGAGATCAAGTAGCCTGGCCATTAGGTGGACATGATTCCTCTAACAGTGGTCTCTGATTGATAGGAAGTCACACCATCCTCTGAATATGAAGAGGGCAACTTGATGTCCACTGGTAGCTTTTTTGTTTCCTCACAGAAAGAATTAATAATAAACACCACTGTGATTTAGAATGTCACCACTTGGATCAGTGACATGCTCTTAGTATCAAACATGTGACAAGGTGGCAACACACTATCCTCTCAAGATTGCTTTCACCTCAGTCTTTATAAACATACCCATCACTGAATTTCTTTTTTCTGTGCTATATGGCCACAGAATCTACAGATGAAGATGTCCTCTGGACAAGTAATTTTGCTCTGTCTTCAAATACTTGGAGTGACTCCTACAACTCCTGTGACTTGAAAGGATAAAAGGGAAAAGATATATCCCAACTTTAGGAAAGGAAATCTTTCTAAGTTTCTTTTTTTGTTGGTTTTGTTTTGTTTTGTTTTGTTTTAAGACCATGGTATATTATTGAATTATTAATTAAGCCTTTTTCTTTTACCTGCCAAAACTTTTTTATTAGATATTTTCTTCATTACATTTCAAAGATGTTCCAACTTATAATAAGGACACATGCTCTACTATGTTCATAGCAGCCTTATTTATAAAAGCCTGAAGCTGGAAAGAACCCAGATGTCCCTCAACAGAGGAATGGATACAAAAAATGTGGTACATTTACACAATGGAGTACTACTCAGCAATTAAAAACAATGAATTTATGAAATTCTTAGGCAAATGGATGTATCTGGAGGATATCATCCTGAGTGAGGTAACCCAGTCACAAAAGAACACACATGGTATGCACTCACTGATAAGTGGAAATTAGCCTGGAAACTTAAAATACCCAAGATACAATTTGCAAAAC
This sequence comes from Mus musculus, assembly GCF_000001635.26. NCBI lineage: Eukaryota > Metazoa > Chordata > Mammalia > Rodentia > Muridae > Mus > Mus musculus. The sequence continues at coordinate 60,791,525 of NC_000072.6, forward strand.
ACATGAAACTCAAGAAGAAGAAAGACCAAAGTGTTGATATTTTGGTCCTTCTTATAATGGGGAACAAAATACCCACGAAAGGAGGTACAGAGACAAAGTTTGGAGCTAAGACAGAAGGAAAAACCATCCAGAGACTGCCCCATCCAGGGATACATCCCATATACAACCACCAAACCCAGAATCTATTGCATATGCCAGCAAGATTTTGCTGACAGGGCCCTGAAATAGCTCTCTCTTGTGAGGTTATTCCAGTGCCTGGCAAACACAGAAGTGGATGCTCACAGTCAGCTATTGGATGGATCACAGGGCCCCCCAAAGAAGGAGCTAGAGAAAGTACCCAAGGAGCTGAAGACTGAGCCATTTCTCTAGCCACAACAAAGATGGTATGTCCATCATATGAGAGAGACCTAGGAATACAGACACACAGTGCTATACCTGAGTCCACATTAGCTCGTGTGATTCAGAGTTAAATTCCTCACATTTGTATAACAAGAGTCCTCTTCCAGTCCTCAATTGCTGTTGTTCTTTTTAGACTTCTGCTTCTGAAAACTTTATCCTACTTGCTTAATTAATTTTTTTGAATAGCCAAGCAAAGGTTTCATAATCATCATATACCAAAGTATTAATGAAGAAGATTAATAATGAAAGGATTTAGAGAGGGTACCTTGCAGTGCTGACAATAGGCATAAGAAGATGGTTACACTATCTTGCAGCATCATATAAAGTTGATACATTGATAGACTCCAAATGTGTCAAATGTTAAATTGTGAGGTGTGGGTATAAAGAGTGTACTGGATGTCTAAGACATAGAAACATGTCTTTTAAATAACATAAAATTTCTTGATACTCTTACACAGATTCCACATACAACCATTGGTAGATAGATTAAGTAGGTTTCTTTGTAGTTTGTAATGTGGTGGCCAGAAGCCTATTTAACCTATGTCGCAATTGAGATTGTGTGTAGAAACCTATTTGACCTATCTATCAGTTAAGTGTGTGCTACAACTGCATCTCAGTTCTAAAGGTTAGAAAGCAATATCAACCCAATTACAAATGCCTTAGGCAGAAAACTATAGAGATCAACAAGAAGTACTTATTAGCCACTGTGTTAGAAAGGGTACTATCTTGGATCTTCAATAATTAGCTCATTCAAATGCGTGAATAAACAAATGACAGAAGGTCACACAATGCACACAATGAAGATGGAGAAAAGCAGAAGCTTAAGAGAAACTCTGCCTTATCATGAGGACCTGGGAAAGTCTGTGTTCACAGGAAATGATGTGGCTAGGGACAAAGGCAGCTAAGAGTTAACTGGAAGGAAAGGCCAAGCAGGTAGACAAGTTGATGGTCTCCTACACTCTCCATGCAAAGTCTCATCCAAACCTTCTGAATGAAAATGATGGAAGACAGAGTTGTAAAGACAGAACCTAGGTTCATTATATTGGAGAGAGAAGCAGAATTACAAACCTCAAATACATCTGTGATTTGTGTTATGGATCACAGTAAAATACTGTTTGCAACGTTATTGATGGATAAGGTAGAAATGCTTATTTGAGGAAAAAGATTAAGTTGAACTTTTTGACCATTTGAGGCAGAAATGGAGTATCAAAGTAAACATATGTGGTGTATGCTAAGAAATATTAAGCAAACAACCTAGCTAGAATTGTAAATAAAGTGATAAATGGTTTTGAGAACATATGGCATTTCTGCTGAAAAAGGTAAACTTGGATAAAATGTCTGTAATTCACACCATGATTTAAAAGCTTAAATTGTGAGAAACAGTTTTGTGAACACTACTTTTGGTAATAAATAAGAGATGAACAAAAGAATCAAATAGTAACTAGACAGGAAGACTATGTGTCTTGGTGTGTGCAAATATGTACAGCTGCAAAAATGTCAAGGTTACTGTCTCGTGTGGCTGCATCACTATGCAAATCCCAGCCTCTAAAAGTGCAGAGCGAAGGCTGAAGAATCATGTGTTATATCACAAAATCCCTTGTGCAAACACTCTGTTATCCTATTACTTTCTTGTCCTGTTTTACATAACATGTCTGACTGTATTATGAGTGTTGTATGTGCCCTTTATTAACAGATCCTTGTATAAATCCCACAAGGATTTTCCTAAAGACAAACTTCATTTGCTAAATGTTAAGCACTCCTTGTTGAATTTTAATAAATCTCATAAACACCACCAGATGTACTTGCGAGCTGTCTTCTATTTTTCCTGCTGTCTCTCCGCAGGTCTGTTTTCACCTGTTTTATGTTTCAGACACTGGCAACCACCTACTCCTGCCATGCCCAGAGAAGAACCATATGGACTGCACTGGGGCTTGTTGAGACTTACACTATTAACATCTAAACAGTTGACTGAATCATAGGATGTATTCTGACCACTAGAGGTTGGACAGAGAATCCTTAGCTTCTATGCAGAGAATGTTGGGAAATACATCTCTCTCATGGATTGAGGTGCACTCGAAGAGTCCCTTTGGAGAAACCTGTCCTACATAAAGTACTCTATGTCTAAATGCTGCTTCATGTCTACACAATTATAAGACATTGGCCAAATGAAGCACCATAAAGAGGGCATGGGGAAGGTCATATGAGGTGAGGCAATCTGTTTCCAGACAGTCCTAGGCTACTACCTGCCAGGCCCAGGGTAAGCAGGCATTTCACAGATGGCAAGCCCAGTCAGAAGGCCATTTTCACACAGGGCTTGCTATTTGCTTCCCCTGCTCTCATGACCTCTCTGTTGTCCTCCCTTCTCCAAATCCATCCCTCTCCCTAGCTCTCTTCCTTCTCTTTATGATGACCTCTCCTGATTAACTGGTTGCTGTAAGGTTCTTTTATTACCAACCTCCACAATTTGTCACTTAATGAAGTTGTCTAATCTGTGCAGGCCATCTGTTCTTACGGGGATTATAATAAATACAGAGAAAGTATATATCGCAATATTTAGAGAAAAGAAAAATTGTAGATAGTTACTAAGTTCTCTCCATCTTGGCCCTAGACACTGGGATGTTAGTGCATACAGCCTTGTAGTAATCATGCACTAAACATTTCAGTTCCTTTCATACCTTTATTTGTTTAATTAGAAAGATTATTAAAAACTCACCTTATCATTCTCATGTGAAATACGTGTTTATAATAAGGAGTGGCTCATCATGGGCTTTGCAAAACAGCACTGCTACAAGGGCACCCAGAGGTGCCCTAAGGCAGTCGACCCTGAGGTCATGACCTGAGGCCATGCCCTGAGGCCATGGGCAGCAAATACCTTCTGTAGCATTCACCTGTCTAATGTTATAAACAAACAAGCAAGGAGAAATATATGTCTGGCTACTCCTTTAGTTATGGGATCATTTCATGAGTCCACGCATTATAGGTGCCTGTGAAATGAGATCAATACTGTAGAAGTGCAAGTGCAAGTAAGATGCAGTCTGAGCCTGAGGAAGATGTGTTATCCTCCAAAGCAAGACAAGCAATTAAGACTATATAGGGACTGGACATTAAACCTGAGTATTAAACCATCAGTGTCACTAAGAAACCTTTACAGTGCCTATAAAGGGACTACTCAACAATGCCACAACAAATACTTATTGAATGCATCCAGGTTACATGAAGTCTGAAGGGAGAAGACAAAAATCTCTTCCCAGTGCTTCAGTTTTGTGTGGAGCTATCAGAGTAAACACTTCTCTCAGGCTCCAGCTACAGATGTAGCTGATGCCCACCAGTCTTCCGTGGTTAAGGTACTCATTTGACATGTTCTGCTCCTCTTTATTTGAGGAACGCTGTAGTAACAAAATTACAGTTGTATTTATTTATTTACTTGTTCACTTTTGTATCCTGCTCACTGCAATCCCCTCCCACAACACTTGTCCAAGCCTCCCCCACCCCTTCTCCTCTGAGTGGTTGGATGTCCTCCTCACCCTGGCACTCAAGTCTTTTCATGGCTAGGTGCTTCCTCTCCCACTGAAGCCAGACAAGACAGCCCAGCTAGAAGAACATATTCCACTTACAGGCATCAGCTTTTGGGGTAGCCCTGACTCTAATAGTTAGGGACCCATATGAAGATTAAACTGCATTTCTGCTACATATGTGCAGGAGGCCTACGTCCAGCCTGTGTAGTAATGAGATTATTTTTGATATACAAATATTTTCCCATACATTTTAAACCTACATATTTACATTTATACTCTTACCACAATGAATCCAACAGCATGAGATAGGATGGTAAAGGGTACAAATGAGGCTCTGAGCACTCTGGAAATTTCGATACTCAAGAGTTTACACCCTTTTATTTTATTAGGTGTTTTCCTCATTTACATTTCCAATGCTATCCCAAAAGTCCCCCATACCCTCACCTCCACCCCCCTACCCAGCCACTCCCACTTCTTGGCCCTGGTGTTCCCCTGTACTGAGGCATATAAAGTTTGCAAGACCAATGGGCCTCTCTTTCCAATGATGGCCGACTAGATCTTCTGATACATATGCAGCTAGAGACATGAACTCTGTGGGGTACTGGTTAGTTCATATTGCTGTTCCACCTATAGGGTTGCAGACCCTTTAGCTCCTTGGGTACTTTCTCTAGCTCCTCCATTGGGGGCCCTGTGATCCATCCAATAGCTGACTGTGAGCATTCACTTCTGTGTTTGCTAGGCCCCGGCATAGTCTCACAAGAGACAGCTATATCAGGGTCCTTTCAGCAAAATCTTGCTAGTGTATGTAATGGCGACAGTGTTTGGAGGCTGATTATGGGATGGATCCCCGGGTATGGCAGTCTCTAGATGGTCCATCCTTTTGCCTCAGCTCCAAACTTTGTCTCTGTAACTCCTTCCATGGTTGTTTTGTTCCCAATTTTAAGGGGCAAAGTGTCCACACTTTGGTCTTTGTTCTTCTTGAGTTTCATGTGTTTACACCCTTCTGATACATTGTTTTTATAGACACTTTGGGCAGAATAATCACACAGCAATAAAGAGGATTTCCAGATGTTACAATCCCACGTTATTATCTTGCCTTACTGAGTTACGAACTTGAAAGTTCCTATTGTTAATGAGAATTGAGATAACATCACTGAAGATCACAGTTGGCACCTCCTTGTTTTATATGAGTCAGCAAATGCCTACCATAGAAAACCATGCTGTCATAATAACTTCCCTGCCTAGTTGTACCCCACTCCCATCCTGTTGTTTGACCACACAGTCTTCCACCTCTCCAGAGGCCCCTGCAACTATTGCTTTGCTTTCTTACTGTCCTCAGAATTTTGGCATTCCAAAACGATCACATTTTTATATATCATCACATCCTTGGTTCATAGTCTAAAGAGTGTCTTATTTCATTTGGCATATATATTTTAATTTCCTCCATGTGCCTTTGTGCTATCATGGCTCAAATTTTAATCATCACTGAATAAAATTCCACAAAATGGATGCATTGTGTTTCCTTATTAAAAAAGTTCTTGACTTCTTCCATGTTTGGTGGACTGCAGATAAAGCTGGTACCAATTATTTGCAGGTTCACATGTAAACATAGGTATTCAACTCAAGCAAGCAAATACCAATGATTTTGACTCTTGGATCATATACAGAGTTAGCTTTGTAAAAACAAACAAACAAACAAACACGAAAAGAAACATCCAAACTGTATTCCAAAATGACAAAACATGCTCTGTGTATACAGATGCAATGCTTGGGTTTCTCTTCCTAACCACCCCTCTCTGATATAGATTTGGTCATCCAGCAGTTATATAGTGAGCTTTTCAGGTGGCTAGCTGTCATATAGACTTTCTTTGCTGTTCCAATCAAGCACTAAAGAAATGAATAGATACTACTGATAGGCAAAATGTTAAATACAGGGAATATCAAAGTAGTTAAACTAAGATTTTTGTTTTGTTTTCTTTTTTTTTTTTTTTGGTTTGTTTGTTTGTTTTGAGACAAGGTTTCTCTGTATAGCCCTGGCTGTCCTGGAACTCACTCTGAAGACCAGGCTGGCCTCGAACTCAGAAATCCACCTGCCTCTGCCTCCCGAGTGCTATGGATTAGAGGTGTGCACAGCCACGCCAGGCTAAACTAAGATTTTTAATGGGTGACTTTTAAAATTTGACTTCTACGTAGACAAGATATAAATCTTTCACTACCCATTTTCTACTGGTTTAAATATTTCATAGGATATAGATTTGTTAACTGTTAGGATTTTTGAGTAAAAGGCCGCATGTTGCGATACATATGACTATATTCATGAGACTTCTATGACTTAAGATGAAATTCTTTGAGGTACAGTACTTCTGATGAGTCATGCAAACATGGACTTTCAAGTCACTAAATCTCAGTAGGTTGTCTTTCAGGGTCACTTACCATTTATGAGATTTGGAGTATATTTGGGTCCTTTTTACAGACTTTAAAATGTATTTGCAAAAATAAATTACATTACATTTTATGTAGCATTAGTGTTGACAACAAATAGAAATTAATAAATATCCCATGCACCTTAAGTTATACAAAATATGAAATTTATAAAACACTATAAAAATTATATTGACTCATTGGTGACAGTCCTTTCTTTATAATGTTAATAATTTGTCAGGGTAATGTGACACTCACCAACCGAAGTGCAATTTGATAAATGTCAGGATAAAGCATTAAAATATCTAGCCCTCGAAAGAATACCAAGTCTATAATCTCTAAGCTCTTATATGGCAGGCACTAGGACATTTATCACCACACCTCTAAAACATGTTTTTGGGTTTTTGTTTTTTTAAGTTTCCATTATTAAATAACTGAAGAATGAAGCAATTTGTTCCTGACCAGGTACCTAATGAGAGCACTCTCACTTTCTGCAGGACACTAGAGAAAGCGACATTACATAGCCTGACTATACAAACTATTTTAGAATTCTAATTTCTTAAAACCACACCATATGCATACATTATCACATAGCATATGGATGGTGCCAAAATCTTGGGTCTCTTTGCCAGATGCTCTTACTGGAAGTACAAGGATTTGTACTTCCTTGAGTCTTGGTTTTGATCAAGGCTCTGTAGCAATAATACTGTTTTACTTTTTCCTTCTATTAAATAAGTAACAACAGACTCTTAACAACCTCAATTCTATTTGCCACTGCCAGTAAAAGTGAGAGTAGACAGAAGAGCAAGATAAATTTGTGGAAGATTTAGTGTCTTAGCCTTCATCTTCATGGCTGCCCAAGAGTTAAGAAGTTTGAGATGATTCCACTGTGGACAGGAGAAACCAGCACTGCACAGAATGTCGTGTGTTAAGACAGACTGAGGAAACTCTACCTTTCGGTTAATTTTTGAATTTAGTATGGGAATTCAACAGAAAATAAGAGAAAGAGGTATTCCATGGAGATGCTATGCTCATTATCCTGGATCTAAGAATACATCTTAATCATTCTTGTATCTTAGGACAACATGCTAAGACAGGTAAAGTATGACACTGTTAAAAATCTAGGCATCAATAGGTCCCGACTAAAGGATTATCTCTACCAGCTCATGTGAAATATAACTGGATGAAATGATGCCATAGCATTTCAGCGCATCCTAGGACACTGAACATCAGCCAGGCACACTGAAATGCACAAAAACCAAAGATAGAACTCTTGTGGAAAACTGTGTTATAGTAACAGTGATGACTTTTAAAACACATTTCAATTATTTCAAATATAAGAATTAAGAAATTGTGCATCTTCTTTCAATTATCCAAAAAGAAACACATAGGAAAGAAATTGAGGAAAACAAATTTCAAATTGAGAGAAAACTTAGAGGAACTAACATGAAAAGCCCGTAGAAAATGAAACTTTATATGGAAACTATAGATATGTAAGCAGTAGGACATGAGGGCAGCTCTTGTGAAACACCAGACAAACATTATAAGCACTTTTTTTTCTGACTGAATGTATTTTGAAATTAATTTTCCAAGAAAAAATGGTTCTGATTGCAGAAAAAAAAAACAAAAACAAAAAACAAAACACAAAAAAAACCTGCCCATGTGCACATGCAGCCTGTCTTAGGTTTGGTTAAAATGCTGGGTAAAGAACATGTAAAAGTGAGGGCAGAAATAATTACACATTAAATACTGTGAATAAATCCAGAAAAATCTAAGCTGATTATTTGCATAACCAATTCCCCTACAAATTAGATTGGTTTTAATTCCAAGTAATTATCCCAATAGAGTAGGATAAGGTGTGGATGATGACCTGTGGCAGCAGAATGCTACAACGCCAGCTTTGGACTTCTCTAACAACGTCACTTAGATGAGGGTCAAGCAAGTACAGACGTGAAAGACTGTGTCTCTCAAACATCTTGCTCACATAATTCTCACTGGCCTCCAGATACCACAGGTGTGTTTTGAATGAAGGAATAAGTGCACACAAAATATGCCTTGGACATACAGGTAACAGCATTGAACATGGTTGTGCTATAGCGTATCAGTTGATTCTCTCCCACCAAAGAGAAATTGCTAACTATGTTTTGAATAAGAATAGCTCTATAGATATTTATATTTGAATATTTACTCATCAGGAAGTGACACTACTTAACAGAATTAGGAGGTGTGGCATTATTGGAGGAAGTGTTACTAGTAGAGAGCTTTGAAGTTTTAGTAACCCAAGCGAGGTCCAGTGGCTTTCTCTCTTCCTACTGGCTGCAGACCTGGATACAGAACTCTCAGCTATTTTCCATCACCATGGCTATCTGCATGCTGCCATGGACCCTGCCATAACGACACTGGACTAAGCCTCTGAATCTGTAAGTAAGCCCCAGTTTTAAGAGTTTCATTATAACACTTGCCATGGTCATAATGACTCTTCACAGTAATAGAACACTGACTAAGACACCTACCTACAGTGTTTTCAACCAGAACAAACAGTGCAGTAGGGTAAATTTCTTGGGAATTTTGAATATGCTTTTGTAATACAATGATTTGTTAAAATTGAAGATATGCCTCCAAATGAGAAATATCTAGCTAGATTATTACAAGCTATAAATAAAGGAAATCACAGTTTTCCTTGTGGAACATTGATTAATTTCAGAAGTGAATACTCAGAATCACAAAAGCAAATGTGTTTTGACATGTCTCTTTGTACAATGAAAGTATCATTGCTGAAGAATTTAAGCAGCCTAGGGTTTCAGCAGGACCTACAGGGTTCCACTGAACTGCAGAGTCCAGTGATAAAATCACACTGTCCCATTCATCACAGCAGCACAATCTCATTTGTAGTCCTTAATACACATCCTCTGAGTGTGTGTGTGTGTGTGTGTGTGTGTGTGTGTGTGTGTGTGTGAGAGAGAGAGAGAGAGAGAGAGAGGGAGAGAGAGAGAGAGAGAGCTAGAGAGTTGTGTGTATATGTGTTCTCTTTCTGTCTCTGTCTCTCTCATCCTTGTCATTAAGTAAACTAAAGTATTCCTTTTCAAGGAATTTACTTTTTTTTTTTTACTGGCATCCTGTATGACTAGTTAAAGGCAATAAAGGCAGAAGGAACATGAAACCTTTTCTGTGCCTACCTCAGAGTTTCATTTTCTTGCTTATATTCTAATTACTACAGGAAACATTGTGTATGTTTCGATTTGAGCTGGGGAAAATTGTTTTGGAAGGTGTTATTTCCAAAGGAAAATGCACAGTTAAATGTTGCTTTCAAATACAAGCATGTATAGTTAAAAAAACTCCCACATGACATGTGAGATTCCTGTTCAGTTGTAAAATAAACCCATACACTATGGATGTGTCTAACTACTGGGAGTGAAATGACGAAAGCAAAGTTCCAGAGTGTGCTTTTGTGGCTTTCTGTGTCTTACCAAAGTGGATAACAAGCACACAGGGAATGGTATTTAATACAGGGATTTCTCCCTACTGTGAATGATATTAATAAAAAGAAGAAGCTAACATTCTAATGGTACATGAAAATAAAGATAATAGCTATTATGACCTGAATATCCCCAAAACCCATTACTTGAAATGTCGTCACTAATGTCCCAATTGTGAGGTAGGGCTCTTTACAGGTAATGGTACCATGTGGGGTTTGTGCTGTACAAGGGGACAGTTTTACCCCTTCAGTTCTATTCACCTTGAAAATGCTCTCCTCCAGGACACAGTAACAAGATGTCATCTCAGAACAAAGATGAGATTCTCCAGGACACAAAACTCGTCTAGATCTCTGAGTTCCCAGCTTTACAATGTGATAAGTAAATTCTGTTTTTCAAGAATTACTCAATTGCATGTGTTTTGTTACCCTAGCATATACTGACTATGAGGATAGCTCTCTCTCAGAGTCCAAAGATAAGAATCAGCAAAGCCAGTTAATTATCAGGGCTCAGAAGATCAGAAATTCTTGTCAAATATACATGAGCCATTAAATTAACCACTCAGGTAATACAATTCTTTGCTCTTAGAAATTTTTTGTTCAAGTGTGTTCTGGTATTTGGATAAGCCATGCAATTATCATAAGCCAACAAGAAAGAGAATTGCTGAAATGGTATTTCATATTGATTTGATAATTATTATCAATAATAATAATATATAAAAGAACTATTCCAGGTTGGAATTTTTAATGATTAAAAGCTTCAGAACTTCACAAAAGAAATCTGATTTCGCCAGGCAGTGGTGGCACACATCTTTAATCCCAACACTTGGAAGGCAGAGGCAGGTGGATTGCTGAGTTTGAGGCCAGCCTGGTCTACAGAGTGAGTTCCAGGACAGCCAGGGCTACACAGAGAAACCCTGCTTCGAAAAAACAAAACAAAACAAAACAAAGAAAACAAAACAAGTCTTATTTCATACTAGGAGGAGACAAGATGATTGATGTCAATGAACTGGGTCCTGGAAATCAACCTTCTACATCCCTACAGTTATAATACTTGGTGCAAAGTAGAACACATAGTATGAATTAGGTAGGCCAACACATATATGTGTGGCTAAGTAAATGAATAAACAGCAATGGTCACAGTCATATTAATAACTGCATTAATGTCCTACATAGGTAAAATTATTTTATAAATCAATTAAAGTTGGGATTTGGACAAACAAGTAAAATAAAATGTTGTACCTTTAATTTCTAATTGTAATTAAATGAAAAGACTGCTTAGAAATACACACAGACATCACATGACATGTTTGTTTTTAATAACAAAAGTGTTTACAAACTTTAATATGTTCTATAACCTCATATTTTCACTTAATGCAGCAAGAACAACCTATTATGTCACCCATTGCTCTTCTGTACCTTTCTGTTGAAATAATTATTACAGGGGATAAGCCATCATGTATTTAGCCTAGTGGCTATTGCCAAGTTTCCAGCATTTAAGAAATGTATCATTACCAATGCTTTGATAAATAACCTTATATGTAAATCTAGAGCTGTTAAACTCTTAGACACAAAATACACTGAGTGGAGAGGCATACTTGCAGTGCTTTTCCGCCAGTGTACCGTGTGTACTCAGGGATGCTTCTATCACTGCATTTTTAACCTGTGACACAGACATGCTCAACATGTGAGCATCAGCAGAGAGCATTGTGCCCTTCCCACACTAACCTCAGTTCATGAGATTCAACACTGCAATGGCAGATTCCTAGGTTATCTGGGTCCAAATTAGGTGTTGAAAGGAAGTGTAGGCTGGCTCACCACAAAGAGAGAAGAGAGCAAGGAGAATTTCATAGCTGGTCTAGCTGGACTCTCATCATCTAGGCTATCAGAATCTTTTCCATGATTTGATGGAAAACCTTACATGGAACACAGGAATTATGTCTTTGTCCTTCTTTCAAGAATGTTTTAAAAAGTGTCTCCAAAAAATAGATTGTGATATGAAATGCTGAGAGATCATTCACTTGTTCTGAGTGTCCTTTTATCTGGGATCTAAAAAGACTATTACTAAGACAAGGAAAACAGAGTGAGAACGGTCATTACTCAGGCCATCTTGTATATGTGCTCCATGAGTACTTAGAATTATTCTCTATGCATCTGGTGTGAAGAGACACTAAGAAAGATAATTATGCCCTTGCAATATAATGCTAAGTACTTGGCATTTTCAATTTAAAAGATAAATTTTAAAACTTTGTTTATACCAGTGTTCTCAAAATCCTTTGAACAGGATGCTTTCTAATTAAAACATGAAGATAACATTTAATAAAACCTTTAATAAAATTGGTTTTGAGAAATTTAATTCAATGTAACAGAGGTGTTATTGCTAACTTCAATTGTAAATTTGATGGAATCTAGGATCACCTAGGAGATTAGCCTCTGGGAATGCCTGTGAGAGGTTATGTTGATTAGATAACTGAATTGGGAAAACCAGTCCACTGTGAGTAACACCATGTCCTAGACTAGGATCTTGAATTATATATAAAAAAGGCCATGACTGAATTGCTAGCAATCGTCACTCTCTGTACTTGACTAGGTTTTTTTTTTTTTTTTTTTTTTTTTTTTTTGTAAGTGACTTGACGCTTCATGTTTCTGCTGCCTCTGCTTCCCTGCCATGATGTACTGTATCCATGATCTGTGTGTGAAAGAAAACTGTTCTACTTCAAGTTGCTTAAGTCAGAGGATTTTAATCAGATCAACATGGAAAAAAAAAAACTAAGACAAAGAATGTGACTCAATTTATTAAGCCCAATAAAGAGATCCCCTCTCTCAAGTGTATTCCTTTTGGTGTTAAACCACTTAATAAAGCCAAACCACACCAAAAAAAAAAAAAGTCATCTCAATAATCACATGTCTAAACCAAAGATATAAATAGAAACATCAGATTCTTTATAGAAAAATATCACAATTATGCCACAGTCCATTTGATTGTTTGCCTTTGCTGCTACATTTCCTTCTCATTCCAACTCTGCAGTTGGCTGGCCAATTACAGAGGATAAACGCTTCTTCAGAAAGGTTAAATGAGTTGCCAGGGGTCTGGCAGTGCATAATTGAAAAACAACTGTCCTAAATTTCAAGCCACTGAATCGAGATACAAAACATTTTGAGCTCATTTCATTCAGCAATTCTATTTCATGGATAAAAATGTCAGTGCTCAAAGCAGTGTGGTGACCTCATACAGCATGGTGAAAGAGATAATGCCACACTCCATGAAGTACAGAGCTGCCCTCTTACCCAGCCACACTTTCTATATGCTTGAGCAAATAGGGCATATAAACCAGACCCTGGGGATAAAGATCAGGCTATCAAAGTGGATTGAGTAGCAGGTATGAAGTAGCTCTAACAGAACATGTAAGAACTACCTCTCTGTCAATCTTACAGTGGCTGTCCTCCATGGACAGATGATTGCTACTATAAGCAATTCTGTTAGTTTGAGCAGAGATATTTTGAAAGGTATCTGCCTTACATTTGTTATAAAATTAGATTAAAGATGAAATATTCTAGTAAATTTTAGACTTTGTATAACAGATAGATTAATTCCAAGCTAGGTAGCATAAGTAGGAAGCACATGCCTACCCCCAGAGACTTATCAGATAACATACAATTACTGAACAAAGCTTAAAGTGTCCAAGCTAAGCTGAGTACGCACTCCATAAGGTTGCATGACAGGAAATCATATAACATATTTAAATTGTTTCTCATTTGTGTGTGTGGACACCCAATAATCAAATAGAGATGTGAATTTTCAAACACATCCCCTCACAAGTGTAGTTAAAATGTAAATTTCATTTTACTCCTTGCATACACAGACCTGCAACTGTATTCATTTGTTGAACTGAGTTCCAAACAAATTAGTCCTATTGTTTGAATAAGAAAATACGAATGAAAGATGAGGCAGAAAGGAAGGAGGAGCTAGAGAAAGTAACCAAGGAGCTAAAGGGAACTGCAACCCTATAGGTGGAACAACATTATGAACTAATCAGTACCCCAGAGCTCTTGTCTCTAGCTGCATATGTATCAGAAGATGGCCTAGTCAGCCATCATTGGAAAGAGAGGCCCATTGGTCTTGCAAACTTTATATGCCTCAGTACAGGGAAATGCCAGGGCCAAAAAGGGGGAGTGGGTGGGTAGGGGAGTAGGGGGGTGGGTATGGGGGACTTTTGGGATAACATTGGAAATGTAAATGAGGAAAATACCTAATAAAATTTTTTTAAAAAGGAAATTGAAATGTACATAATTTTTCGCATTTTTCACTTATTTCATCATTATCTATTCACTCATTTCAGACTACACTGTTTGTTTTACTATGTATTATAGCTCTAAAGGAAATTAAATACTACCATGAAAATATTACAAATATGTTTAATAATTCCACTACACCAGGGAGTAGGGTGGATTCTTAAAGTATACCTAAAAATTAAAGTGTAATTAGAAATTTTAATAAAGTTTCTTATGGAGCAATTACCTTATATAGGAATTGATAATTCATTTTCACCTAATAGAATAATCAGATTCATGATAGCATCTAATTCCCACTTTCATAATCATATATTCCCAATGCAAACACAACTGGTCTTATTTATTCCTATTCCTGAAATTGTCGAGGGAAATATCAGTAATTGACTTATGTCCTGAATTGTTGTGTATTGTGAATATTTGGAAAACTATAGGACATTTTCTGTCATTTTATTTTGATAAGTAGCAATACAAGCTATGTTTCTAGTCAAAGCCTACATCCAAAAAAGGAACTAATCAAATTATTTCTTACTCTTTGAATTTGGGATAAGACTAGTGACTGTCACATAAGCACATTATAATCAGATTCTGCCTCCATATGAAGAGTTTGCCATTTCATTACAAAGTAAAAATACAAGTTAGATGTGCAAAGATATTAAAAAGAATACAGTCAACTGTGTGAGCAAGTCTGGCGAGCTCAGGAATGTAAAGACAATACCTAATATAGAGTGTATGCAAGCAATTTTCCAAAAGAGTAACTTTTAGCTTCTGTTACTAAAAAACAAAGAGAAGTACTCTGTGAGATAGCAGGCATGTTAACTTGTTCGATTGTAGAAATGTGGTATGTGTGTGTGTGTGTGTGCGCGCGCGCATATGTATCATTTTTAATCCCTTTAATAAATAAATTCCATAAAATCATGTAAGTTTGAAATCATCTTAAACATAATAGTAGCAGCTCAAATGAAACCCTATAAAATATTATACAATGGTTTTATGTGAAAGGACAGTAGCAATAAATGTTCACATGTATACAACTAAGACCAATTAGAACAACAAATCCACCAACCAGATCCCCCAGAGTTTCCAAGGATTAAACAACCAATCCAAGAGTACACATGGAGGGACCCTTGGCTCCAGCTTCATATGTAGCAGAGGATGGCCATGTCTGGCATCAATGGTAGGGGAGGCCCTTGGTCCTGAGAAGGATCAATGCCCCAGTGTAGGAGAATGATAGTGGAGTAAGGTGGGAGTGGGGGGGGGACACCCTCATATAAGTAATGGGGAAAGGAAATGGAGTAGAGGTTTTATGCAGGGAAACCAGGAAGGGGGATAACATGTGAAATGTAAATAAATAAAATAACCAATAAAAAATTTAAAAATCAATTCATGAAACTGTATTAGCACTTGTTAGAATATTAACCTCTGCCAGCACTTGTGAGAAAATAAACAGATTTGCATAGTATAGCTTGTATTTGTCCACTGGTATGCTTAAAGTCATACTACCATGCTGGCCTTACAATTTCTTTTGTAAAGAGCATCATCCATAGTCTGGCCTTTAAACATTTTTATTCATGTCTATGTTGCTGAAGGTTTCATGCTGACAGATTATAAACCACTGAACATAGAACTTGAGTGGAAAAAGTTTGTGTTCTTGTGTCAAGCAGGTGAAATATTATGGTTATTATTTGTCTGAAGCTACTTCATTTGCTATTCACAAAAACCCAGGTTAACACTCATCAGAGTTAGTATTTATTTCGAATAATACAAATTCTCTTTCATTTCTAACAAAAGCCACTTAACTCTTTCTATAATAGATATAAGCTTAGGGAATATACATACTATACTCACTGTTTTTCACTAGGGATAATGTCTGTTGCCCTCAGTGGTCTACATACATAACACAGGGAACATGCATTCATGATTCATGCATTTCTTGCTGATCCATCTGGATACCAATCACATATTAGCAAATGACTCAGTGCTTTGGAATTACAACAAACAAAAGTCCAGTAAGGCTATTTTTCCTTACAATTACAGAATTCTTTTCCTTTTAGAAATTTCCCTGATTAGAAATCACTAAGATTCACAATTCCTCTCCATACATATAAGAGCAGTGAAACATTTATGTACAATACAACCACTCAACATGTGTGTTTCTTTTTTTTTAATTGGGTATTTATTTCATTTACATTTCCAATGCTATCCCAAAAGTCCCCCACATGCTCCCCCACCCACCTACTCCCACTTCTTGGCCCTGGCATTCCCCTGTTGTTTCTAAGCAAGGATAATGTACACAATTAGCATGTTCTCCTTTTAGTGAAAAATACTATCTTAGATGGATCACATTGCAAAAATGCTACTGATGATATGGAACATCACTGATTTTGAAACAGATCAAGTAAGCCCATTGTGTTTATTCCTTTGAGGGGTATTATCATACTTTAAGATTCCAATGCTGCTCACAGACTCCACTACCACAACAGAGCAGATCACTCACTGTATCACAAAGCTTTCATTTAGGTTTGAATACTGTCCTGACTATCTTCGACTGAACAGACAGAACTTGGAGTTCTAATGCTTTCACACAACTTATTGCATTGGTCATTATTAAACACTGAAGGAAAACATCTTAAAATAAAGGAAAATGTTTCACTAATCCTCACCTTTGATTCCACCTGTAATATATGTATTTCCTTAGAGAAATGCAAAATGTTGCCTATGACCTGTGGATTCTTTGTGAGATTGTGATCAAATCACTCACCTAGAGGCAGCATATATCATCTGATCAAAGTCAGTTTCAGTGTTTAGGACTTAATGTGCACAACACTGCGCTCATCAATCGTGCCAACAGGAAGCAGGGAGAAGAATGTCATGATCATTAAAGACCATGCCAAACATGACACTGTTCTTTCTGCATTTGGTTAGCTCTCTTCTTATCAATCAAGAAATGATTATAGACTGCATGTGTTTTATTCTGTCTTGAAATTAAGGTTTTCAAACATTATTTTTATTCAGGGAATTTAGAGGTCTGGTTGGGTGAGGGCGGGGGACATCCTTGTGAAGACAAGTGGGTAAAGTAGAGGTATGGGATATGGAACAGTCGGAGGGTGGACAGGGTGGGGGGAATAAAATCTGGAGTGTAAAAAAATAACTAAATAAAATAAAATGCAATCCAAAAAAAAATAAAGTTGACCAGACAGATAAATTTAAAAAATTATTTATAATCTAATGATGAATGTTTCACGATTATCAATGCTTCAGCACTTTCTTCTGACTCTGGAGAAAAATAATTAACACTCCTGATCTTTGGTGCTTCAAGCTTACCTGTGTGAAAACTATGAGTTATCATGTGAATAGATTGATACCTAAAAGCACAGGATAAGAGGCAGAGCAATGTCATATATGCAAGGCAGCACACTCCACAATTGACTCAGTCCTTCACTCATTTTCAAAACATTTTTTAAATATTTAGCTACAACTTTTCAGAGCACTCTAGATGGAACTAAAAAGATGTCCATTTATTTAGCAATGGTTGGTTTAAATAGTAGGCCCAAACAGAACACCATTAAGCAGACAGACAGGCCAGATGTCCCAGACAGATGCTCAGTGACTAGCTTTGCATTGTAAACACTGTGCCATTACTCAACAGCATGGAGGCCAGTAACTTCCTAAGTTCAACATTCTTGGTACAAGCAGATCGTTCTCTCTGTGAAAATGGGGACTAGTTTTATATGCTGTACATAAAACCACTACTAGCTTATATTTCTGTCAACTCATATTAGTCAGTTTCCACTGTAACAATCAACTGAATGAGTTTGTAACAACTGATAAGCTTTTACACATAGCACATTGTAGATCAGATCTACCAAGTACTGAGTCACTTCTAAAATCTTCCATGTTTTATATCATTAAGTGTTTATGCCTGATTGTTTATAGTACAGTAATAATATATACATATGTTTTATATGGTAAAATTGATATGTACATGTAAAGAATCTAAATATTACACCAAATAGAATTAATAAATAAAGTAGTTTCAAGATATGAAGTCAATAGGCAAAATTAAGAATCAGTTTTACACAGATATCTAACTAAGAAAGAAACCAGTAATTCCACTTAAATAGTGTCAAGAGCATTAAGAGTGTCAATAAAAAGTACATAGAAATAAATCGAACGTAGGTTTTAAAGCCTAAATAACTAAAAATTATAAAACATTGATTTTTTAAAAAGTGAGACAGAGGTAAATGGAAAGAAAACCTGTATTCATGGATCTGAAGAATTACCAACGTCGCCAAAATGACTTAGAGATGGGATGTGCCTCTTCCCCAAACTAAAATGAAACATTTTACAGACATAGTCAAAAACCCTAAACCCACAAGAGTCAAATCAGAGGACTTTAAATATCCAAGCCACCTTAAGAAACAAGCAATAATATCAAAATTTCAGATTCAACCTGGAGGCATCAGAATGCCAGATTTAAAAATCCGTAACAAGACTTGAGTAACCAAAACAGCATTGTACTGGCATAATGTGTGCACTGGAACAGAGAACTGTAGACCCACAGACTCAACAGCAGGCAAGCTATGTCAAAAGTGTCAAAATCACACAATGGGGAAAGCAGCTCTAGGACATCATCAATAGACATTGCTGGGAAAACTGAACAGCCAAAAGCTCAAACACAACATTCAACACTTGAAAACTATTATAATAAAGTGCAAAGGAAAATGTATCAACATTGGTCTGAACAATATTTGGGGGTGGTGGTAAAACTCAAAATCTACTGGCTAGAGTGGGAATACATAGAAGCTGCATCAGACTGACAGCTTCTCCACTGTAAATTAGACTACTATCAAGATACAGGAGTAACCTGTAAAGAGGAGAAACAATTTGCAAACTATGTATTTGTTCAGTGCTCAACAAAAAGAAAGTAAGTGAAAAATAGTATCAGAGCCAAAGGGAATGGAAGACACCAGGGAAACAAGGCCTCTAAACATGGCCACAGAGGAACTCACACAGCCTGAGGCAGCATGCACAGAGCCTGCACAGCTGCACCAGATGGAGTCCTAGAGATGAAAGGAGAAGTGGACACATGCCTTCAGCCCTCACTAGAAGCTTGCTCCAATCCATAACCACTTGCAAATAAAAACTTGGTTTCTCCAAGCAAGACTCACTGGAGTAACAAGCCATGGGCTGCATGCCCAGCAGTAGATGCCAAAGAGAAAATTACGTCAGTGGCATCTTTGGAGGTTCTTTCTCTTCTAATATTTTGTCAGAGCACTGTATTTAACTTACAGGTCTTTATGCATGTATCACCGCTTCCATTCTTGTGGTTAATATGGGATTCCTGTGTGTGTAAACGTATGTCTCTGCATTCATTTGTGTTCTTTGTGCTTTTTCTTTCACTGCTTTTCTTCTGTTTGTTTTCGTTTTATCTAATTTTATTATTATCCCTTAGATACCTGTTTGTTTTCTAAGAGACACAGAAAGGGTATGGATACAAATGAGAGGGGAGATGGGGGAGAACTGGGAGGAGTTGGAGGAGGGAAACTATATTCAGAATATTCTGTATAAAAAAATCTATTTTGGTTAAGAGAAAAAAATCGACGAAAGAAGCTTTAGAGTTGGCTCTCTGAGTAACATGCTTGCTGTGTAAACACATGTCCTTGATTTGGATCCCCAAGATCCACGTGAAAAGCCACGTGACAGTGCACACCTGTAAATTCAACACTAGGAAATGGATCCTGAAACAAATGACTGAAAAAATATCCCAATGTCAATCTATGGACTCTATACATGCCTGTTCAGACAAGTGAATTTGCATAACACACACAAACTCACATGCACATGTTACATACATATACACATGCAAACTACACATAAAATGCACATACACATATACTCTACATACCACAGACACACAACAGACACATATCACATATAAACACACCAAAAACAACACACACACACATGCACACACACTGAACTAATTGGCTGGAAAGACACTTATCACAGAAGACATACAAATAGCCAAGGGCTGTATGAAAACAATTCTTCACTAACCCGTAAGTAAAAACAATTCAAAGCCACAATGATCTATTATCACCTATCGCCATTAGACTGGTCATCAAAAGGACAACCCA